>NW_027518680.1:17500-617500 GCF_043159265.1 Tasmannia lanceolata | reverse complement strand
AATAAATAGAGACGGATGGATCTTGACACGTGTTGAAAAACTTTTTAGTAAAGAAATTCTGGACAGACCTAAAATACCTCTGATTTATCATCTAAAGACAAATTTATAATAAACTCATTAGGTCACTCTGTTCCTGAAATAATTAGGGCAGTTCAGTCCAGCTATTTTTGAAAAGGGAAATTATAATAAAATCCTTCGCCGGATATAAAATCCTTCGCCAAATATACGAAGGTATGACGACATACCAAAAGGACAGAAGAACCGCCCCCAACCGGTCTAGCCAATAAATGCCGTCCACGTGTCAACCTCGACGTGTTTTACGGAAGGGAATGAAGAATGTCCTGTGGGGACCACCACGCCTCGCGCGGTTTTTGAAAAGAGTCGGAGCCTTCGTTTCGTTCTCCTCTCTCTCTCTCTCTCTCGCTCTCCCGCTTCTATAGCGCGGCGAACGAAGAGAAAGAAAGAAAAAAAAAAACTTCTTCCACCGTTTTACCGGCGATCTCTTCCGGCGAATTTTTATGGTTTCAATCTCTTTTCCGGCGAAGAAAAATCCTTGAAATCTGTTTCTGCCTTTTTTTCCTTAACATGAACCTTTAGGGTCTGACTGTAAGCTCTCCTCTCTTGCTGTTAGTCGCGGCCAACGGTCGTCATAGAAGATCCAGGTATTTCTTCTTCCTTTTTCTTCTTTCTTGATGTTTTTCACTTGAAATCTCTCTGTTTTTTTTTTTTTTTTCCAAATCGGTTTTGTTTTTGTTTCAATGGATGTGGAATCGAGGTTTTTCGTGCATTGTGCTTTAGTTAGGGGTCTTCGTTTTCGAAAGAAATGAATTGATCAGGCTTTTTTGAGGAATGATTGGAAATGCCGATTAGTTTCCGGATTAAATTGATCTTGAATCAGTAAGGTTTATTTTATGCTGTATGAGCATTTTCTAATTATAGATCTGGTGATTCTAGTTTTGGTCTATGGAAGTTTCAATTTGACTTTGGAATGCATTATTTGATTCTCTGATTAGATGTTTGGCTTGGATGTTTTTGCACATGAAACACAACTCTCTGGCTTTTTTGTTCCATGTGGTTTTCCAATCGCAGACAAAATGATTTTTAATACCGTTAAAAAAATAAAATGATTTTTAATCAAATTTATATTTCTCTTTTATATTTTATGGAACACTCAATCATGATTTTTTTGAACTGGACTCGGTTATGTTAATTTAAAGATTTCTTGCCTATTCTGAAGTGACACGTCCAATTGCTACATATTACTGAATCTTCAAGCCGATGTACCATAATATCTATTTTCTTCTAATGGGGTTCGGAGGTAATTTATTCCTTTGGTTTATATTTAAAATTCCAAGCGAATTTGGATTATATTGTGTTCCTTTCCATTTCCTTATGGCTGGAAGTATCGCTATGTGGCAGATGAAGCACTTACACATAGTCTTTCTTCATGGCAGATTTCAATGTGTGAGCTCCGTGTTTTTTTTTTTTTTTTTTTGTGTTCTATTCCATGGAAAATTTTGTCTGCCTTTTCGTTTTCTATGATCTTGACATTGTTGGTGCTGATCATTCTGATTTTTTTTTTTCAATTGGGGCTTTAAATTACTTATGGAGGTAGTTGTGATTTAAATCATTTCCTGATTTTTTTAATAACCAATGAATTAATTTCCCCTCTTTTGGTTTTATGTTTAAATTTCCAAAGGAATTGGCATAACTTTTGTTCATTTTTCATTTCTTTATTGCTTGAAATATGTATGAGTGGCAGATGACACACTATACGCAGTTTCTTGCTTCTCAGATGAATTTCAAGTGAATGCTTCTTCTGTTTTTTTTTTGGATCATAGGAACCTTGTGTGACTTTTCTTTATTCATGACCTTTACATTGTTGCAGCTGATTTTTCTGGTTTCTTGTATTCAGACATGGATAACTTTAAGAGTCCATTTAGAGGGATCATACAAGATGTCAAAGGAAGAAAACCGTGCTATAAGCAAGATTGGATAGGTGGATTTCGTTCAGGCATTGGGTATTTGCACTTAGCATCACACTTTTTAGTTCATTTTAGCCAGAAAGTGGCATTTTATATTTCTCTCATGGGGACCATGCAAGGTTGACAAACTCTCTGGTTCTTCTGTATCAGGATATTGGCTCCTACCACATATATATTTTTTGCTTCTGCTCTTCCTGTTATTGCCTTTGGAGAGCAACTGAGTAGGGAAACAGGTTGGTGTTTTTCTTGATAGAAGCAAAAAGCTCTTGGAAGCATCCAAATACAAGATTCGGTTCAAAAGCATTGAAAACCAATGTTCCAATAATGTTTTTTAACTTTCTTCACCCATTTTGAGTTATAAAGTGATACGGATGAGTTTTAAAATTGATTATCATGTTTGGAATTGTATCTAGATGGAGCCTTGAGCACAGTAGAGACATTGGCTTCTACCGCTATTTGTGGTATCATACATGCTATACTCGGTGGGCAACCCATGTTGATTTTAGGAGTCGCAGAACCCACTGTGATAATGTACACTTATCTCTACAATTTTGCCAAAGGGAGGGCAGAGTTGGGTGGGCACCTGTTCTTGGCATGGGCAGGATGGTAATAAGAACCAGCCTACATTTGTTTATCTAGTTTTTCTCCTGTTAAAGTTGTTTATGTGAAATCTTGATTGTGTTGGTACAATCTTTTGTAGGGTTTGTATTTGGACTGCTGTCATGTTATTCCTTTTTGCCATATTCAATGCTTGCAATGTTATCAGTAGATTCACACGGATTGCAGGGGAGCTTTTTGGCATGTTGATTACAGTTCTTTTCATTCAAGAAGCTATTAAGGTACATTCTCAATGCAAAAAAATAAAAAAATAAAAGGAACCCTGAGTTGAGCATACCAAACCAAACACAATTATTGTTTAATATTGAAACTATGTTTGAATCATAGGGAGTTGTGAGTGAATTTCAAGTGCCAAAAGGTGAAGACCCAAGTTCAGCACGTTATCAGTTCCAGTGGATTTATATGAATGGATTGCTGGGCGTCATATTCTCGTTTGGCCTACTTTACACCGCACTAAAGAGCAGAAGGGCAAGGTCGTGGAAATATGGCACAGGTTTGTGAAATAATGGATTTAACTTGATCTTTACGTCAACAATAATCTATGAATGTAAACCTGAACATTTACTAAAATACAGGTTATCTCAGAAGTTTCATTGCGGACTATGGGGTTCCTTTGATGGTCTTGGTGTGGTCAGCATTGTCATATAGTGTACCTAACAATGTTCCTGCTCAAGTTCCCCGGAGGCTCTTTAGTCCTCTTCCATGGGAGTCGAAATCATTGTACCATTGGACAGTTATCAAGGTAATAAGATTCTGAAAAGACATTCGTATTCTCCATGTCACGTGCATTCTCAGTTTCTTGTTTGAGATTTGCATTTTTATCCTGTTCAAGAATTTGCTAAAATTTGAAAAGAATGTCCTCAGCACTAACACTTATATACAGAACCATTCACTCTTCTATTATGGTTAATCAAAGTTGCTTGAAATTGGGATATTTGGGATGCATTTGCATACGGATGATATATTCTAAGGCAGGGCAATTCTCTTTTCCCAGCATAGTTAAAACTTTTACACTGGTTTGGGATGCCTGTATCAGAGGAGCCTATGAACGCTGACCTGATGCAAATCTTCAGCTTATTATAATTGATAACTAGGACCTTATTCTTTAATTGGGTTTGGCTTGTTGAAGAGTTATCCATTATTAGTTGGCGCACGATATGTTACAGGATTTTTGCCTTGTGGCCCCAGTCTAATTATCAATTTTTGGCTATATGTGAATAGGAGAAGATAATAATTATTTTTGGGTGTTAGATTATCCAAATAACGTCTTTATAACCACAGTATGTATCACTTGACCATCAGAAAGAGATAGCTAGCAAAACATATTCTAAAAAAGTGAACTTAATTATAGCATCTGCATTTTCTTTCTGCAAAGATTACCAGAATCACTATTATAGGTGCCTTATACTAAAATCAGTTGCTTCGATACCGAAATTGCAGGATATGGGACAGGTTCCACTAGTGTACATCTTGGCAGCAATTATACCAGCAATAATGATTGCTGGTCTTTATTTTTTCGACCACAGTGTCGCTTCACAGATGGCACAGCAGAAGGAGTTCAATCTCAAAAACCCATCTGCTTACCATTACGACCTTTTGGTACTTGGATTCATGGTAAGCACAGTTCTCAGCGTTTCAATTTTTTTTTTTTTTTTTTTTTTATGTTTTATAATTCTCATCTTTATTCACCAACATTTCTGTGCTTGAATTCACAACTTTCACAACTTCAGGTTTTGCTTTGTGGAGTACTTGGAATTCCTCCTTCAAATGGGGTCCTCCCACAGTCTCCTATGCACACAAAAAGCCTTGCTGTTCTCAAGAGGCAGGTGTGTTGAAGGATTTCATAAGAAACTACAATTGCAGTGTTTTCTAAAACTGGGTTATATTGTTTCTAAGATAATCTTATCTGTAATTGCAGCTAATTCGGAAGAGGATGGTAAAGACTGCTAAGGAAGGAATAAAGCAGCAAGCTAGCAACTTGGAAATCTATGGCAAGATGCAAGAAGTGTTCATAGAAATGGATAAGGCCCCGACGGTAAGTTTGTTATGTTCATAGAGAAACTTGTACAATGCTCACTACATTTTAAACCCTGATCCCAAAAAAGTTTAAGATAAATGACCGATTTCTCGTTGTGAAGACATCCATATTATGTGGCATCAGACCTTTCAAACTGTATTTAAAGTGTTGGTAAAGCAGTACTAGAAATTATTAATGTTAACTTACCAACTTCTCCAAAAGCTTAAGCTGTTAGAGAAAGGCGTTATTTATCTCTTATACTTTAACACCCCCGCACGTTATGTTCTATGATACTTTAAAATATTATTCAAAGTAAATGAATGCTTCTTTAAAATATGTGAGACATTAATCCTAGAATATTTACGATCTGATCTATGATATGTGTAACACAAAATGAATCTGGATAAGGGGTGGAACATTCACCATTGAAATTTGTTGCACATTGCATCTTACCAATACCGTTCTTGATCAGATATAATTGGTAGCTAGCTGGTGATTGCATATAGTGCATCACATTCAACTCCAATATCAAGTTAATTTCTCTTAAAACTGTGCGAGAAAAGAATATAATGTTATTCATATTCTTTTCTAAAATAACTACACTGATTTAAAAAAAAAAAAAAAAAAAAAAAACACCTATACTGATTCAATTCTGTACCTACGCCCAACAGAGGAGTTGACCCTTTGTACTAGTGCTTATGTCCTAAAGTGCGTAACATTAAGGTCAGAGGTTCTAACCTCCAGTTACATATTAAAATAAGGAACAGAACACAACAGTTCTTTTTATAAAATAAAGTATGCATGTTACCAAGGCTGAAAATTCTCCATCAGTTCAAGCGTATTTATTCTTTTTCCATATACTGGCATGGGATAGCCCAATGTATGCATCTTTGTTTTGAATTTAATATTGTTATTATGGTTGTATCACTTATTTATGACTTGAAACTAAAATTTATAACCACAAATTTAAATTCAGCCTTTTCTTAATCAGTATTTAATAGTAGTATGGGTTCTGCTTTGTAGACTAAGTCGGTAGATAAGGAGCTGAAGAACCTGAAGGAGGCAGTTATGAGAGCTGATGGTAACGATGGAGAGGCAAACAATGCGTTTGATCCTGAGAAGCACATAGACGCACACTTGCCTGTCCGGGTTAATGAGCAGAGAGTGAGCAACCTTTTCCAATCTCTTTTGGTGGGTTTTTCCATCGCTGCAATGCCTGTCATCAAGATGATACCCACCTCAGTTCTGTGGGGATACTTTGCCTACATGGCCATTGATAGCCTCCCTGGGAACCAGTTCTGGGAAAGACTATTGCTTCTCTTCATCACTCCTGGCCGGCGATTCAAGTAAATTTCTCTTCCTGTATCTTCTAACTTAATCATTAGATAAGTACCATGATGATACTCTAGATTTAATTGGAAATCGGCCAAGTTGTCTTTGTTTGGCTGGAATCCAAGTACTCAGTCCAAATTGCAGGCCATTTCCTTTAAAAAATTGAACACTCTCAAACTGCATTTATTCAGCCAGGAAATCGTAATACAAGCATTCTTCCACTTTCCATCTTGTACACAGATGTATTTGGGAATCATATTGATGTTTTCTTTTTCTCTGACTATGAGGTTGTGATTGTTCAGGGTTCTGGAAGGGGATCATGCTTCCTTTGTGGAAACAGTACCATTTAAATACATTGCCGCTTTTACTCTCTTACAGTTTGTATATCTTCTGGTTTGTTTCGGGATAACGTGGATACCTATAGCAGGAATATTGTTCCCAATACCCTTCTTCCTGCTCATATCCATAAGACAACATATCCTACCCAAGTTGTTTTACCCGAGTCACCTGTGGGAACTGGATGCAGCTGAATACGAAGAAATCGCCGGAGCCTCGCATCGTGATTGCAGCATCTCGTTCAATGTATGCCATCTCACCAAATACATATTTTGACTGTAAATGAGTCTAAAAACTTCTTGTACTGTTCTTAATAACTAAGTTCGTTAACTTGCATCCAAAGTTTGATAGGACAACCCATTAGGGTGCATTTTAAAAAACCTAAAATGTCCTGTAGTTTTTCTTAGCATCCATTGGAGGAACCAAGGACACATCATGAAAATGGAAATGTTGTTTGAAATGATGAATTCTACTACCTCCACCATCCATATTCAGATGATGATCTGACTCCTATCATAAGCATGCCAGTCCAAACCCAATTTGAGCTCAACTTGATCAATTTGAATGGTTTGAATATTATTATATAATTTTATATAGGGATTAGCTAGCGTCCATTGCAGAAGGCATTTCGCGGATGGGCCGTTGCATGTGAGAGCAGCCACATCGTGAATGAAGACAAAATATGCTGAAAAGTGAGCCTATGTGGCTGCTCTCACATGCAACAGGCCATCCACGAAATGCCTTCTGTGATGGACACTAGCAAATCCCTTTTATATATTATATCATAAAAGTATAGGGCTATATTCATTATTATTTATTCAATGTTTTTTTAACCCGGACTTTATCTAGAAACCTGCGTGGCACCTTAATAATTTATTCAATGTTCTTTATACTATCTATAGCAATTGTGATGTCATGATGAATAAATAGAAATGTTTATTAAAATAATATAAACTTATAGACATATAATAGGAGATCTTATAATTCAACTCTAGTTTCCATGTATAGAAATGGTGAATGTCATGATATATAAATAGAAATGTTGATTAAAATAATATAAACTTCTAGATATAATGGGAGATCTTATAAATAATACAACTATAGTTTCCATGTATAGAAATGGTGAATGTCATGATAAATAAATAGAAATGTTTATTAAAATACTATAAACTTGTAGACATTTAATAGGAAATCTTATAATAGTACTGTAGAGTCCATGCATAATTACCAAATAATGCAATGCTCCATTGCAAGGTTTGAAAACTCAACTTGATTGGTATGACACGGCAAGTAGCCTTGACTCAAACCTGAGATGAGTCGGTCATTCTATAAATGCCTGTTTGCTCAAAACTCAAAGAAAACATTGTGTAACATGGTTTTAAGTTATAGCACAATTCAAGTTTGAGGTTTATATTTACTCATTGTGTTAACTTGGTTGCAAAACCTTTTAGTGTTGGCAGTGGCACAATCAACATCATATTGGAATTAAGCCAATTATAAGCCAAGTTATCATGTTCTTGACGAGTGAAAATCACAACTTTAGTCCAAGTCTAACTCTGCAATTTCTAAGTTAGTTTGTGTTTGGGGTAATAATGTGGATTAATGTCAGAGCACATCTAATGAGTGCCTTCCTAATTTATTAATCTGCCTTGTTCATTAATCAAAGATGTGTAATATGCCCAGTTTCATTAACTTGTGAGGTGCAACACGTGTGCAGGAACTGGAACTGCCTTGTTCAGATAGCGGGGAGAGTGGTGTGGAAGTGTGTGATGCCGAGTTATTAGATGAGCTCACCACTAGCAGAGGGGAGATTAAGCTCAGAACTGTGAGCTTCAATGATAACAGAGGTTTTCAGGCAAGAATTTGCTTTTATTTATTTATTTATTGCACTGTTCTATTAGTTATCTTATACCTTAGCACGTTTTACTTGATCAAAAAACCGTTCTTGAAATCAGCCACTGAATTCTATTTTTCTTGTTTTAGTCAAAATTTGTTATGGGAACGTTTTCTTTTAGAATTTTGCTTGAAACGAATAATATCACACTTTTGAAAGAATAACCTCACACTTTTGAAAATTGTTTCATATTCTCATCTATAGACCTTTGTAAGCATCTTCCTGTGCAGGAGTGTTCACTTTATTTCTTAAACTACTCAGAAAAAACCTGAAGATATTCTATGTCGCCTAAAATGTTCATGTGGTATAGTGATTATTCAATGATAAGGAGCTTCTACTTTTTGAACTACCCTTCATCTCGAAATGTTTTCTTTTCCTAAATTTATAATTCTTTTGCATCTTTATATGCAATTACATGCATACTTGTGTAACTACCTTAAACCCATACATTGTGAGATGCCTTAAAGACATTTCGTCATTTGGCATTTTCTTTGAGGACCCCACCATGATGTCAAGTTTTTTCTTTTCACATGAATGGTTCTCACTGAAATGTGCCAATGGAACGGTTCATCATCTTTAAGGCATCTCAGCCTTTCGGTGTTTCGTACTGTCATCCCTTTACATTTAAAATTGTGAAGAATGAATCTATAAAAGCTTATTCAACTACCTTAAAACCCTTGTATGCGCATGGATTGATGGATAGCTTTTCAATTATGTGATTGCAGGTTCATCCGGAGGAAGGTCGATATGAAAGTGAGTGAGGGCTGAGTTTATTGTGAAGGAAAATGGGAATGGTGGTGATACTGAATTCTTTGGAGAGATTGAGATGGTGGGGATAATTCCTCTTTGAATCAATCAATTCATCATTGAAAGAAATGAAAAGTTATATATGATTAAGAAAAGAGAGCAAGGGCAGTCAAGTGCTTTTTTTCTCTTCATTAGAATGTCATGATATGTAGAGTTTTCTAATCATTTCTTAATCTTTTCTTTATTACTAATGAATAGCATAAAGGGGAAAAAAAAAGAAAAAGAAAAAAACAGGGAAAGAAGAAAAGGGATTATCTCGTGTGCGTATGTGGATGATGGGTTGGGCTGGGTTTGAAGAAGTTGGATGCGAATCACTTTTGAGTCAAACAGGAAATGCTGAATTAAGGGTTCGTTTTATAAGAGGTTAGAAATGTTATTATGCATTGCCATGTGATATGCACTACTATGTGACATCTGATTGATTTTTTGTTGCAGTGATGATCGCATTCCTTCCCTGTTTTTCAGCCTTTTCTTTTCCCTCAGTCATGCCTTCTCTAGTCTCTCCTCTCACCCTCCGCAGCCCTGTCTCCCATTTGATAAATAAAAAATTTCATGGCAGCAAAACATGGCCCTAAGGCATTGGATGAAATATAAAGCAATAGCAACAGATTAACGGTTTGATGCAAAATTGTGCGTTGATTGTAAATGACACCGACATGTGTGTTGTTGAGTAAGTAGGGTGAGGTGGAAGGCTTCCTTCTCCACCTTTATATATAAATCGTCTATGGTGGAAAGGAAGAAAAAAAAGGAAGAGCCTGTTGAGGTCCTCGGAAGAGAGCCATTAGAGGCCGGCCTCTCTAAGGTGCTACTTGGATATAGGTAAAAACATTCATAGATAAAAAATGCCATGGAATAATTTTTCCAACCAAATAGGATTAAAATTTTCATAGAAATCAGCGAAAATTTTCAAATTTTGGAATTTCCATGAAAATAAGTTTACACCTTACAATACATATAATTGAATCCGTTGAAGTGGTGGGCAATCACAAGGGAAACCCTTTGCTGGAAAAGGGTGGAAACACATCCATTTTTTAGAAGTGACAAATAAAAGAGGGTGGAAATGCTAGAAAAGGGAGGCCTACATATTATTTCCCAGTTGCCCCTGCACAATGGGCCACACTGATATTAGTGTATCTCATCGTAACTGATACATTCTCCTCCTTTTCTTCCCAGGGCCACCACCTTGTAGTATAAAAAATTAAAAACAGTGACACTGATATATTCGCCCCCTCTTCAATATTTATGTCCTCAATCCAATGCAAGTGCAAAGGTTTCACCTAAGCTTCACTTGTATCTTGCCAACATAGAGAGATAAATTTGAACTACTCTTCAATTTTTTTTCTATAAAGTCGTTACAAATCTTACAACTTCTCCATTCCCAAAAACAAAGAAGAACAAAGAGAGATCACAACGATAATTGAAGACATTTATGGTGGGCTTTTGGGAAGAATGGCTTTCCTTGAAGTTTTGACTTTGAATTTACAAATCCTCCCTTATCTACTGCTCACTAACATTCTTCAATGTCGGCAGCATTTTGTGTTCTTTATCTTTCAAACCGTGCCCCACACTTCTCATTGACTACTCTAAAATCCAATCCAGCCACGGACAAAGGAAACATAGCAGACCCACGATCATCACCACCTCCTTTTAGTCCAGAGTAAGCCCACAAGTCTAGCTTGACCTTCAACTTGGAGCCACATGGCAGAAAAATAGACGTTTACTTGAACTAAGAAAAATCACAATCCACGCACGACCTCAATCCCCTACCTTTTTATTGTTAGTCTCTTGCAACCCAACATCACTGACAAGAATAAGTTGATCGCCATCTCTAATCAGCTCTATATCATCTATTTCAGCTCCATCTTTGCTTAGAACTTTAGTAGGCAAGAACCCAAATTTATTTGCACCAATATCCAACAGCTCTTGTAGCGATTCCGGCAACAATACAAGTTTTCTAGCTTCAATACCCTTTTCCGGGCAACTGACTGTCACTCTAAAAGGAAAATTCCGGTTGTTGTTCATGGTGCATTTCACAGAGATCATGGGTGAATTGGGTGACTTGTCGTCTGTCTGAGCAGCCGACATGATCCCAAAGAGCGAGTTATGAAAGTTGTTTGTTTTACGCCTGCGCCTGTTATTCCAAAGATGGCCCTCACTCGAAAGGGATGGGCTCTCGTGTGAGAGATGACGGATAGAAGGCTCGCTCTTGAACTTGCTCATGAAACGCAATTTGGGCTCAGATATACCAAGAAAGGACTCAGTGCATTCTTTCTTGGCTTGGAAAAGAGCTTTTATCTCTTCATGGCCTTGTTGTTCTGCAAGATCTCTCGGACTCCAAGTATGGGCATCGGGTTTGTCAATGTCAGCTCCTTGGTCTAATAGAAACTTGACTATTTCGGAATTCCCTTCGCAAACTGCAAGATGCAGTGCAGTTGTTCCATTGTTCTTGGGTTGGGTCACATCTCCCCCATAACGAACTATGTCCTTGAGCAAGTCTAAGCTGTTCTGCTCGGTGGCTGTGCAAGCGAAATTACTAACGTCACCACTGATGATCTTCGCACCATTGTCTATAAGCATTTTGACCACTGATTCATGCCCTCCAAGTATTGCCTCCCATAGGGGAACACTTCCTTCTGAATCTATGTACAGAGAACAGAGTGCGATGTGAGTGTATTTAGTGAACAGATAATCTTATATTTGAGGAACATGCGAGTATCACACCCAGACAAACTGAAAACCCAACTCACCCACCATAATAAGAATGACAATGAAACATTTGCATTTTAGCAAAAAGGTGGTCACTATCAAGATAAGAGCAGTTTGTATAATAATTATAATGATGATCATTACTATTCAAAAAAAATAAAAAATTATGATGATGATCTTATTATTATTATTATTACCATTATTATTATTAGTGCTGTTCCTTGTTAGTAGTATTATTACTAGAGGAATGCTAAACTGAAGGTCACTTCAATTTTTAATTTATTTTTTTGAATGGCAATGGTGACGTTCAATTTAGCATTACTCTAGTTATTATGTTCATTTTAGCATTGCTCCTCCTATTATTATTACTATATTTAGCAAAAAGAGCATAGCATGACCAAGATCTTACTAAGTGGTCTATTTCTCTTGATCGAAGAGCATTTAAACAAAGGGAGACAGAGGGGGTGCATTACCAGACCATGAGAGGATTTTTTTTATTATTTTCGTATAGAATAAAGACAAAGACATGACTTCAGCAAATGGTATGGATACTACTGATTATTGAAGGCAAAAAATCGAGGTCCACCACATTTTGAGATGGTACCCACTGGCCACTGGTGACTAGGAAATGACAGTTTAGGTAACTACACATGGGGAAATGCTTTGGTATGAGCTACATTGCCCCGCAAAATCTAATAGTACATACAGCTATGAAATAGTATCTAAAAATATATTTTCATAGGGATTTGCTAGGGTCCATCGCGAAAGGCATTTCACGGAACATCTGTTGCATGAGAGAGCAGCCACATAGGCTCATTTTCCAACAGGTTTTGTCATTATTCATGAGGTGGCTGCTCTCTCATGCAACAGACGTTCCGTGAAAGGCCTTCTGCGATGGACCCTAGCAAATCCCATTATCATATAGAATATTAGTTTATAAGGATATATGATATAATAATATCCAGATAGACAGAAATACACAAATTTTTTTTTTTTGAATGATTGAAATACACAATTATATAAACATAATTTGAGTAATGACAAAAGAGAAGAAAGAGATAAATAGAGGTTTTTTCCTGTCAGACGTTTTGAAGGCCCAAAAACATATGAATTCAATAAGCAGGGTAATAAGCATCAAAGATCATGAAATATTGAAATGTATGGAATGTACCTCTGCTGTTCGGGTTTGCCCCATAATCTAGTAGGAGAAGAATGCAATTTTCACTTCCTTTTGATGCTGCTATATGCTGATTAAATATGAAACGAAAAAAAAATCAAATAGTTTTAAGTTAAATTAATGACTAACTATATGAGAAACAAACTACTCAGAAAAGATAAAAAAATATAACGAAAGAAAATTACACACCAGTGCCGTGCGTCCATTGTTGTCTGATTCATTTGGGTCCGAACCCCGTTTCAAGAGCTGATGCAATAACAGATCGTCCCCTCTAATTGCAGCAAAAGATAGACTAAGTGGCAGGTCCATTCTACCCCGAGCAAGCATGTTCTCTGTCTCTGCTAAAACTGCTTCCATCACTGGATCTTTCATCTCTTTCAAATGCTGCACCAGAAGAAAAAAACTGATCATGAGTGCATAATAGTAAAATTTAATGTCCATGTTGAGGAGATAGCTTTATTTTTTATGTTTTATCAATGTAAATTTAGCAAACCTGGTATCCAATTTTGAAATTATTTTAAGAGATTGCACATAGCAATGGAGTGAGATTCTTTAGAGAAAACAGCAGATCTGTTCGAAATAACGCTTGATAGTTATTACCCACTTTAATTAGACACAGTCCTTGTCATCAGTAAAATAGAATCAACTAAATTAATATTATATATTCATGATGAGGTGAGGTTCTCAGGTTTACGGACCTGAAGAAGATTGTTCATGATTATGGTCCCATCTCCGATATTGGACTGCACGATATTCAAGAATGAAGTACGATTCATTCGCAACAATTGACACAATCGTTTGGTGCGGACTGTGAATATCTGTGGCCTATAACAAAGTACTCCAACCTCTCCAAAAAGATCTCCCGTCTTTGCATCTCGAACAACCTGCAACCGTCAGTTACTTGATTACACTACTAACATTGAAAGAACTCAACTCTGGAAGCGCTCTTAAAAAGTCAGCTAAACAGAAACCCCTGCATAATTGATAAGCACTACTTCAAACTTGCCTGTTCTGATCCACTTTTGTATTCCAGAAGATCCTGCAAAGAAGATTCGAAAATTAGAAAGCAATAATTGCATGAATTAAAAGAAAATGAGGCATTGAATTTGTGACAGAAAACAAGAGTTCTTAAGTTCCGACTGAGAAGTAGACTAACAATATTCCAAAATCCTTGAACAATAAATCTCTGGGCTGTTCTTTGTGTTTAGAGTCAAGACTAAATATAAGATCTCAGACTATATTTGAGAGAGAGAGAGAGAGGGGTTCAAAGCTACCACAGCACCCGTCACCAATATGTAGAAGTCCGTTGGTGCTTCGTTCTGCAAGATCACATCTTCTTTGGGAGGAAAATACTCAGCTTTCATCTCTGAAACCTTCACAATTTTCAGAATACAAGACACCAAGGTAAGGAAAACATTCGATTGGTTCAGCATGTTAGAAAGGTTTTGGTTGTCTACAATGCCTTACCAGCTGGAAAAGCAAATCATTTGAAACCCCTCGGAACAAGTACACCTTATCGACAAGAGAGTAGAAGAGGTAATTGGAAATACTGGACCGAATGGCTTTTGGGAGGGAATCAAGAGTCTCTTGCTGTTGAAGTCCCTCTGAGTCTGTTCTGTACTTCAAACACAAGTGTGCAAGCATCTGATCTTGCAGGCGCACTGGCAAATGGTTTCTTTGAGCAAAACTTGAAGCCGCTTGGATTGTATCCCTCTGCAATCCCAAAAATAGCTACTTGTAAGAATCTTAATATTATGGTACAGTTAAATAACCTACTAATGCTCAATCCATGTCTCAATGCTTGTAAATACAAAAATAATACAGAATGTGTAGAGTGCATAGATGGCATACATGAAGAAATCCCTAAAGCACATATTATATACACCCCATTACACTCATTTTTTATAACATGACAATGGAAGTATGAAACTCACAAATTTTCTAGTTCGACTAGTCCCATGGACTACCAAATTGGTCATATTTCCAATCAGGTACGCTGTCAAGCCGAGGTTAAAGAGCATATAGAAGATGTCAAAAATCATTTCCCTCGTGTTCTGAGCATGCAAATCGCCATACCCAACAGTTGATAGAGTGGTGATCGACCAGTACAATGCCGTCACATACCGGATCCAGAGGCTTGTCTCTGGGAAGTCGGTGATAGAAGCTCCAATCCATGTCTTACTCGGGTCATGATACCTTGCAGCGAGAAGATAATAAAAGCACCCCGCACAGTGAACAGCAAATAGAGTCACCTATAAAAACTTCTGAACCAAGTAAGAAAGCTCCTACAAAAAGTTTCTTGGTAAAAAAAATAACCAAAATATTATCAGGTAAACCTACACAGATAAGTTTCGCACATCGAACCCAAAAGTAGTTGAAGTTCCTGTCTTTCTCCAATCTGTTAAATTGAACAGAAGCTAACATATGATTAGAGAATATCCAAATTTTGCTATAACATACATTGAATCCTTCCTAGGAAATGACTAAAAAATATCTGATCTGCAGATCTTCACTATTTTTTTGAAAATTTTAGAAGTAACGGGTGCAACACGAGGACTTCCCAGGAGTTGAACACGAGATCTTTCCAGATCTTTACTACCGAACAAAAATATATTTATATTAATCAATTATTCGTCCATCTGGAAGAAACTAAGCTTCCCAAATCCCTCATTCTATTGTTTAACTCAAGTACTTTTTTTCCCCAATGCATAGGTAATAGAAATCAGTTTTACCTAGCAAACAGGGAACTGACTCTTCGGAGACGCCAAAGCCGAAGCATGTTGAAGAAACCATATGATTGGAGTTTTGTAGGCAACATCTTATGTGTGATTTCCGTAGGTATTGTGGAGGCAACATCCAGAACGAACCATGAGCTTGAATACTTCCGAGCAATCTGCTTTGGGTCGTCGATTAATAGATACGTCCCTTTGTCAAGGTAGGCAACAAAGAAGGTCAAGATGATGTCTATGGCAAAGAATCCATTAACAACATTGTCAGCCCAGGATAAAGCTCCTCTTGATCTCTCAAGGAATCCGAATTCAAATGGAGATACCCAAGCAGAATAGATGACCAAAACAATCAGAAAAGTCTCCCAGAGTCTGCAAAAATCGGATTCATTTAGGTCAAACTTAGTGGGAAAGCAAGTTTTCATAAAATAATTGGATGATAACTAATAAACCTCCAAAACCATCAACTACGACCAGAATTACAGATAAGAAGATAGTGTTGAAGTATAAATGATTAAATAACACTGACTCTAACAGCTCAAGCTTTTGGAGTAATTGGTTGTTTCACATGGTATCAGAGATATTGCCTCACAGCAGGTACTGGTTCAAAATCCTTGATGTTAAAAAAGTCCACGTGTACGGCCAACCCAAGAGAGGGGGCCACATGTGCCACGTGTACGGCCAACCCAAAAAAGAGGGGCCACACGTGAGGGGGAGTGTTGAAGTATAAATGATTATATACATCTTAAGCTTTTGGAGTAATTGGTTGTGCTGGGGTTCCATGCAAAAGCAAGTAGTCCCACATATGATATGAGAAATGGATGGGGATGGGTTATAACTTATAAGGGAATGGGCACCCTCCCTCTAATGGCTAGCTTTTATGGGTAAGTTCTACCCGGTTAATTTCCCTACAGGTTGTTTAGTATTTTCAGCCTAATTCAAACATAAGTCCTGTAAAAGTTTCAATAACAATAAAAAATTAAAAATAATAAAACAAAACAAAAGACTAGGATTGATGAACTGAACACTATCTGTTCTCTGCCAAAAGAAGTAACAAACCTTGAAAATTATTGTAACTCAAAATGCATCAAACCTGTTGTCTCCTGAATGACTGAAAAAAGGGGTTCTAAACGCATGATATCTAAATCACTTTCTTTCATCAGATCAAGTGAAAAAACTCTACACCTACTGAAAAGATTTCCAAATCCAAGAAATTTTAGTGCGAGTAGAGAGACTGCGTTATACATTGAAAAACTTCAACATCTGCAATTAATTAGACAGGATCAAGTCTTTTGCATCGAAAATGAGTTGCCAAAGACACCCAAAACCTCAAAGAATAAAAAGTAACATCTGTTTCTCTCTTGTCACAAAGAACAAACAGGTACATACATCTAATAAAATAAGGTCCAACTGGAATGTTGATCTACATTTTAGGAATGATTAACTCAAAACCATTTACAAGACACACAAAAAGGGGGTTTTGAGCATCCACATTGTAGTTTGCATGAAATAAACCACAAAAACTCAAACAATTAAAATAAAATAAGACATGTACAGAAAACCAAACAATGAGAGAACCTAAAAAGGCCTCCAAAAGGAAATTGTTAATAAAAAAAATTCAAGAAAGATCAACCAAAAATCTCACTGAACAAAATAAAAACCAAACATCAACCATGTCTAGCTATTCACTTCCAAACATCCAAGAGTTCAAAAAAGACCTCAAATAAAAACCATGTTTCATCCCCAAATCAACCCAAAACTACTCACATTATGCCAGCAATAAAAAGAAAATACAATTTCTTCCTTTTCTTTTAAGTCCCACTAAAACTACACCGAAAAAAAAAAAAAAACCCACAAAACAAAACACATTATTTTCCTCTCTTTTTTTTCAAATCATATTAACAGAAAAGAAGAAAACACACAATCTCCAAATTTAAAAAAACCAATGTACAAAACATCAAACACCCATCAACATATTAATCAGAGAATACAAGAAATCACCTGTATCGATGATCGTAAGGAGAAATAATAAATCTCCGAAGCTTAATCGTACGATTACTACGAGCACCCAATGATGGCAAAAGCCCGCTCGAAAGGCTGTAATGGCTTCCATCTATAGACGTCTGTTCCACCACATGTAGACCGCACATAGTAACCCCCAAACCCCCTCTTTGTTTTACACTCGGCATTGTTCATACAAATAATCAAAGCTCCAAAATTTTCTCCCTCTGTTCCTTTTTTTTTCCTTCCATTCCTCTGTTTTCGTCTTCTCTTCTTTGCTTTCCTCCGCACCTATTTATAGCCTGGTTTCCCTTTCTATAATTACGACTATTCCAATCTATAGGGCTATGTGGTAAATAATCGAAGTGAATGTACTGATTTACCCTTTTAGTTGTTCCTATTTAGAAAGTCTACATTACTATTGATTATCAAGAATTTTTTTGGGGGATTACGTTTTGATTTAGGGGATTTCTAGTACTTTTTCCTTAAAAAATGGTTTCTTTGAATATAAATTGTCTTATTCATTTACTCATATGAGGTGGCTGCTCTCACATACAACAGCCTTACGCAAAATGCCTTTCTGGGATTGTCCCTAGCAAATCATATAAAATTATTATAATTTTATTAGAGATATTTCTCTTGCCCTTTTTAACAGATCACATGTAAGAGATATATCTCTTTTGCCTTTTTTAAGAGATGACAAACTAAACATAATTTTCTTACCAGCCAACCCAACCACGCTTTCTTTTTTACATTCCCAGTCAAATGTCCCTCCTTTTTATCAACCCAAGTCCCTTACACCCACAACAAATCCCATATGCAATGGATTCTTTGTGCTATGTGACACTCTCCAACTTCCCACTTGCTCTTCTTCCCTTCTCTTTCTCATCTCCAACAAAATAGACAAAAAATAAAAAATTATAAAGAAAAGAAAATTTTCTTCTCCTCTCATTCTCTCTAATGGCATTGATAAAAATGAGGCCAAAACCCTCCATTTCCATCGTCTCTCTTATTACATTGATAAAAAGAGAGAGGCTAAAGCCCTCGATTTCCATCATTTTTGCCTCTTCAACAATCCCAAACCGGGGCAACATATATGTACATTCAACGTTTATTTACGTTCTTCATACACCAGAGATCTAACCCTTCTCTTTATTTATTCATTCATATTTATTTATTAAATCTGTTTTCATGTTTAATTTTCATATTAGTCAATATATCAAGCCTTCATAAGAACATTAATTTGCAATCTAGCACGGTTATAGACCTCATTATTTTTTAATTTAAGCATGAAATCTTAATTCTCATATTTGTTAGTTGTCTTTAATCTATATATTCATTTAAATCCTCATCTCCATTTACATATTAGACCGCATTAAGAATTTGATTAAACTTAAATTATTTACGGAATTAAAATTTGCTAAAAGAGGGGTGGTATGCAACTCGATGAATTGATCTGATCAATTTCCTATTTGATGTCATATTCATTGTGTAATTAGTTTTTAATTTTTTGTTCTGTAACTTTGGGTATTCCCTTTCGGGTGTCCCTTTCAATCCAGGAGAGAGACGCGTCAGCTGGGCATAATCTGGGGTGGAAATTAAATTCAGTGGCTCGGTTTTTGAGTCTTTCACACCTTTCCAAAAATGAAAGGATTCTTCCACTTCATTAGTTCAATGGCCTCCTACCCCAAATAAAACAAAATGTAGAAGCTCTGCTACTGACAGTCGCGATCATTTTACCGTTAACATGACACCCTCTCACGTTAAATTTGACCGACTACCCACTTCTCCCTCCAAAAATTTATACGGTTCTCAGGCCCAGTTTGATTTGGATTTTGAGAACAGATTGTGAGTGCCAAACTGTCCTGATTATGACAACTAAGTTCAATAATAGGCCAGTCTAGGACTGACAATGACAATCGGTTGATATAGTCCGAAGGTTTCGGGGCCAATTATTGTAGTCAAAATTATGTTTAATTTCGAGTCCAGTAATCGGTTTGGGACTCACAATTGTTTCTCAAAATCCAAAACATGACAAGGATAGATTGTTATGAAGGAAAATGATATTGGAACTACGTTTATGACTGGCTAGGTAGCCGACATGTCACGTCTAACAAAAAAATCACCTTATTGGTGAGTTTTCTGTTTATGCTAGTGTCATTTGCAATAATTGATTTTCTTTGTTTAATGTGACTCTTAAAACCGGTTCCCCTACTCTAACTCTTTGCTCTAATACATTTTTTAATAGAAGTATCCTCCCTAACCTCTAGTCATCGATGGGACAGTCCAACCCCACATCTCTCTCTAACTCACTACTCATTTTAAGTGCATGTAGGCTGTCGAATGGGTTTATTGTAAATGGTGTTAGAGTTAGTGCACTAAGACAATGCAATTTCTTGAGATGAAATTTTCTCCTACTTGAAATCGTGCCTATCTCTCTCTCTCTCTACAAACTATGGGCCCCACCTAAATTGATCCTATCTAATGCTAGGAGGTGATGAAGGAGTGGGAGTCCTTACTGTTTTGGATTTTAATAAGAACTGGAAATTAGTCGCAGGGGGGATGTCATTGGTCACTTTAAGGAGAGTCTCAATTTTTATATTGGCAGCCCCTTTATACGACTTTACATTGGCAACTATTTCTCACTTTATCTACAAAAGAAGAAAACCCAGATTTGATATACTTTATGAAAAAGTGTTTTTGGAGGACTCTCGTCTCTGTCTCGTGCAACTTTATCTCGGTTCATATTAAAGAAGTCAGATTTCTCTCATTCTCTTATAAAAATCCATGCATGCTGCTATTGTGCGACTCTATCTCACGTTTTTGGTTTTTAGTGGCACACTTTGGAAAATATTCTTGAGCGACCGAATCAGTTACTTGGCTTCCTAGTTGAAATTCAACTTCTTCTTGGAGGCTGAAATTCATCTCATCAACTTCTCGGAGATTCTGGCATATTGGGATCTCGTTTGGGGCTATATTTTTGTTGCTTCTACTCTCAAGCTTGGTCAAAGTTCCCATCTAATAACATCTGATTTTTGTTCTATTTTTGTGTAAAATCAAAAGATCTCATCGGATCAACTTTCGGCATTCGCGACGAAGAGTTCGTTCGTGACGATTCGGAGAGTAGATCAAGTAGAAGATCTTCTTTGTGACTTCATCAATCAAGGTATTTTAATTATGTTTATTTTTATCACCATCAAATCATATAGTTCCTAGAAATCATGGGTTACGGGCAAAATTCAAAATTAATGATTTTGCCCAAGGTTATACGACCCATCTAACAAATGGGTCATCGCTCAATTGTCAAAATGATTTTTAGATATATAGATAGATAGAGAGGTACATTCACATGCTGTTTCGACAAACTTACTATCAAAGAAGATTTACAATACAGGGCGTGAAAGTTATAAAATTTCACATCGGCCAGATTTACAGTAGGATCCTCCCATTGGCAATCGTCATGCTTGAATACAAAGAAAATGGAAACTCAAATCACAAAAAACAAAATGATCTTTTTCTATGTTGTCTTTTGTTCTCACCGACAACCTATAACCTAAGCCAAGAGCCTAAAGAAAATCGTGTACCACAAAAAAAAAATGAGAGAAAAAGTTGAGTAGAAGAAGGAAAAGAAGAGCCAATCCAAAATTAGGGTTAATTTCAGTTTACAAATAGGAACAATAATCATAGTTTTCATTAATGAAAACAATCATGGACGGCATGGACCCCCAGGCCCCCACTGTCACGTGTAAGGTAATATGATCTATGCATAGTGTTAGTCAATTTGACACACTGACTCGGGTCCCTGGTGAGTTGGACTGTTGGATCCGAGTTAACCCAAACAAGACCCTGTATGCTTGTCGAATCCATGATCTCATTCTTAGGAAAATGATGAAGCGTATCATTATCACGCCTTTTGTTTGGCTTTTATTTCAATTCCCGTTTGGATGGCGAGAAGATTTTGATTTGGAATTCTCACATTTGCAGCCCTTTTTGTGTTGACATTTGGATCCGGATCAAATCCTTGAATTTCCAATTCAGCGACTGACCGTATAAAAAATCAGATTTCCAAATAAACTGTGGAAATAAGTAATTGGAAATCCACAGATCTGGCAGTTTCCTTCACCCTCTTGGCTCGTCAACGTCTCCCCTGCAGTAGGAAGTACCCCCTTCCCTCTATGTCTCCCCCAACAAGAGCTGGCAGATATATTCATTTTGTACTCAAAACCCAATTCCAAATCCAAATACAAAATATGAGGTATATCCAAACGGGCCCTTACATTATGGGAATTGATATTTGCACCCCTTTTGCTAGTGTTTCATTTCATTCTTACAATTATTATGTTCGTCTTTTAATTTCAGACAAAAAAAGACAAACAAAAGTTTTGTAAAAAAGTTGGGAAAAGAAGAACGAAAGGGGTTGGAAACTTCTTCTTTGCATATGATATCTTCTTCATGAGGGTTAAGCCCTAATTAACCCAAAACTGATGATGATGCAACATCCCACAAGGATCATGCTTTCTCTGAAGAGATTCTTAAGTCAAAAGATGCAACAGAGAAAGCATTGAAAAATCTATAGTTAGTTCGTTACTTTTCATGATACAATGTGCGGCTTTCTGAAACCAACCTGATTCTCGTGTCTACTACCCTTACTCATATCTCCTAAAATGGAACTCTTTCTGGAAAAATGGTTGTTTGCCATAGGGAAAAAAGGGATCATAGTCCGTGACATTCGGCGGATTCATTTGCCAAATTACATAAAGAATCTCACATAATGTTAGAATTTTCCAGCAATATCCTTTACAGACGTTTCAGATTTATGGAAAAGAAAGTGATGGAAAATAAAAATATTATTACATGGAAAAAATCCCAACGTCTAGTAGGTTTGTAATTTTACTTAAAAGTTTTTTATTTTGGAAAAAACTCGATGGAAATTGACTAAATCCTTACAAATTTATTTTAAATGAAAAAAACTTTCCAATAAAAAATCTCCCAGCATGCAAAGAGCACTCCACTTCCATGGCGCATGTGTGAAAAATTCTGCAATTTCATTAGAAGCACAATATGGGCATTTTAGCCTGATCTAGACCCTTGATTTAGATAAGAATGGAAAACCCCATTAATCTCATTATCATAACCATCTGATTAATGGGTTACAAATGGACACAGTTGAGAAAAGATGGTCGCAATTCGCATTCGAGAATGGTTAGAAAACAAAGTGATTTTCACGTTATTATTTCTAAAATTTGGGACCATTAGATCAAGTGATCGGATCATCCTGACATCAAGTGAGTGGGCCCAAGTCAAGCTTCTTATGCACTCCTTGTATTAAGAGCTTTAAGAGCTTCTCATTGTATGGTTCCCCTTAACAAAATGTATCATTTCTCCTATACTATATAAAATGGGAAAAGTTGGAAGTGTTCACGTGAAGTTCAGTATTTTTCAAAAGGTATCGTAGGGCACACTTCATAGGAAGATCCAAACCTTTCATTTGGTGTCCCACAATGTAAATAGGTTGTTCCTTGAAAATCATTTTAATAGGTTGATATTCTAATTGTTGAGAAAATCATCCGGGCAATTCGATCCGATCGTGCACAAATTAAACGGAAAAGATAAAATAAACAAACAAGCCACAAGATAAACACCAAGATTACAATGGATTAATCTCAAAACCCAAAACCCAAAACCCGCAACCCTTTCCTCGCTTCTCAAACACAAGATCGTACACAAGAAAAATCCGAGAAAACCCGAAAGAAAATCTAAGAGGAACCGAAGAAGAAACCCAAGAAAAAACCCTTTTCTTCATTCTTCTTATCTCTTTCTCTCTCTCTCCCTTAGAGTAGCCGTCATACCTCAAGCCTCTTGCTCGACCTCTCTTGCTTTCCTTCTCACAAGAGAAAACCCACTCTCTTTTGGTATTTAGGTTTTCCCATAAACCTAAAAAAGTAGCTTTCCTTTTTGCCTCTTAAATTCCCACCCAAGCAAGCTACGGTGGGTGAGAAATAAGGCAACTTTCTAACAATCTCCACCTTGGCTTATTTTCCAGCCACCTGAAGATTTTTCGTTGATGTTGTCACCGGTTTGCTATTACCGTAAACCATCATTGGCCTTCTGAAGTACCAGCTACACACCCTCGAACCACCTTGGTTCTGACTCCTCCCGATTCGATTAACATGACCAATGCACATGTGTAGTTGCTAACCCGTTGACTCATCCAGTCAACCTTGGAGAAGGATCTCGATCAATCATCTCCAATGAAGGTACTGTCATCCTCTCACAATCGTCTGAAACTGAAAACTCGTCTCTGCACCAACTGCGAAAGAGACCCTATGCGTGCACGTGCTACCACTCCGTTTCCAACTAACCATCGAGATCTTATGAACACTAGTCACCGTGTCCCCAACCAGACGATATAATCTGCCACACTTCTCGCCTTTCATCAGAACCATACAACCGTGTGTGATTTTCATGGCTCCACCTGCAGCTGAAAAACTGCAACCCGTGGAGTCTAATCGGCCAAGAGATACTAGATTCTTTCTTAGCTTTGGGACATACGTCACACTACCCAAAGTACAAACTACTCCATCAAACATTTTGATCTTTCCCGTTCCAACTCCCGTGACGTTACAAGTAGACCCGTCACCCAAGGACACTACACCCGCCCTTGTCTCATAGAACTTATCAAAATATTCTCTCCAGGAGCATACATGAACAGAGCAACCTGAATCTAGAATTCACTCATCATGAGAAGTGTGATTACCTGAGGAGACTGTGAGAACGTCTCCAAACACTTTGCGCTCCTCATCCGTCGCCACCACAATATTCATAGCACCATTGTCCACCTGGTCAGCTCGCTTTGGACAATCCCGCTTGATGTGACCATATTCCTTGCAACGGTAATATTGCACACCCTTTCCGCCAAGCCTAGATCTTGACCTGCCTTTTCCTGATCCCCTGTCAGACGACCTTTCTCTTTGATTCCCACCATGAACAACCAACCATGTTCTTCACTTCCACTAAGCAGATGTTTCTTTCGCATCTCATTCGATAAGAGCAACACCGTGACTTCCTCCAACTTTATCGTATCCTTGCCATATAGTAAAGTAGTCACCAGGTTATCATACGAATCAGGAAGTGAAGTAAGAAGTATAAGGGCATTGTCTTCTTGCTTCAACTTTTCATCAACCTTGTGGAGCTGATCCACAAGCCTATTGAACACCGTGATGTGTTCCAGAAGATCACCACCTTCCTGCATCTTCAACCCTTACAATTGCCGCTTCAGATACAACCGGTTGGCCAAGCTTTTTGACATATAAAGCTTTTCCAACTTCTCCCATAATTTAGGCGCTTCTTCTTCTTCCATAACATTAAACATAACGCTATCTGCAAGATATAGTCGAATCGTGCTGACCGCCTTCAACTCTATGTCTTCTCACTCGCCACCTGTCATCTTCTCCGGCTTCCCATCCTTTCCCTTCAACGCTTTAGCCAAGCCCTGTTGAACTAGGATGTCCTTCACCCTCATTTGCCATAGGGTGAAACTGTTCTTTCTGTCAAATTTGTCGATGTTGAACTCAGTAGAAGTTGATTTTACCGCCATTTCAGATTACTTCGCACTTCTCGGTGTAGCGCTCCACCTCGAACAAGAATCTTTCCTGGATAATCTTTCTACTCCAAAAAATCGCTCTAACCGCGATCCAACCACAACACCCACGATCACTCCTCCTGGCCTCGACGATCGCTCCACCTGATCTTTGATACCACCTGTTGAGAAAATCAGTCGGGCAATTCGATCCGATCGTGCACAAATTAAACGGATAAGATAAAATAAACAAACAAGCCACAAGATGAACACCAAAATTTTACGTGATTCGGCCAAGCCTACTCTACGGGCGAGAAACACGATCTTCCACTATGAGAAAAACAAAATACAAGGTTACAATGGATTAATCTCAAAACCCAAAACCCGCAACCCTTTCCTTGTTTCTCAAACCTAAGATCGTACACAAGAGAAATCCGAGAAAACCCGAAAGAAAATCCAAGAGGAACCCAAGAAGAAACCCAAGAAAAAACCCTTTTCTTCCTTCTTCTTATCTCTCACTCTCTCTCTCTCTCCCTTAGAGTACCCGTCATACCCCAAGCATCTCGCTCGTCCTCTCTTGCTTTCCTTCTCACAAGAGAAAACCCACTCTCTTTTGGTATTTAGGTTTTCCTCAAAACCTAAAAAAGTAGCTTTCATTTTTGCCTCTTGCCTTCCCATCCAAGCAAGCTACGGTGGGTGGGAAATAAGGCAACTTTCCAACACTAACCTTCCAATCTGTAGAGGGGCTGCACATTATAGAGACCTCTATAGATCGAGAGTTAGGATCATCCTATGGAGATGATTGATGGAGCACTACCTATTTACGTTGTGGGCCAACAAATTAACGTTTAGCGGGTCCCACAGTACTCTTTGAAAAATAAGGCATATGAAATCTCTTAAAGATCTTATACATGTACATTTCTCTATGGCTATAGGTGTAAATTTCTTCTTAGTTATTAAAAACCCTACTTTTATGTCACAAAGCCTTTCTCGTATTAAGAGCTTCTCGTGGTTTCATTCCACTTACAAAATTTATGTATGGTGAAGGAGAATCCTTCTCCTTCAAAGTTACAGTGGGAGTGGTATGACATTAAGTTATTGAAGTAAGGTGTGGTGTTGGACCAATAACTACGTAAAAGACAATATGCATTGTGGGTAATCTTGGATACTAGTTGTCAGCAAAGCTATTTGGGTGAGTTATGCACACTTAGGAGGGTGTAATGCCCGACTTTAGGGGTAATTGTCGAGAAAAGGTTGAATGATTTGGTCTTATCTTTGCGGGGTGAAAATGGCCCACTTCCATGTGGGAGGGAGAGACAATAGTTTATAGATTTTGGCATGGAATAGATGTACAATGAATCTTCTTATAAAAAGCACATGCCATAGTCTGGGACCCACACCAATGATCCTCCATCTCTTTTCTAGATTTTATTATAATGCCTTCATGTAAATGTCTATGATTGAGGGGATGGATATTTATTTGACTACCATTTTACTGACGAATGTTTTTTCCATGGTTTGTGATTTGTGAATTCCTTTTTAGGGCATGTTTGACAACTAAGAAAAAACTATTTTCATACAATATTGATGGGGGCAGTTTTGAGAGAAAGCCCGAAGAGGAAAAGACCTGAGAGGAGTGAGGTGGCACGAGGAGTCCCTAAAAATAGGAAAAAATTACACTTCTTAGAGCATGTTTGGCAACCATGAAAAATTATTCTATGAAATATCAATTGTAAGAGGTGAGCTGAGAAGGGACCTAGAGACTAGAGCATATATCTCATCTCAGCCTCAAGCTCTAACTGATTTTGTGGGTCCCATGGAAGTCATCCAAGCCTTTAAGGCGTTAAAGCACAGAGCCACCCAACCAAATTTATCAAGGGCCACGATCCATAGTACTCAGTTAGGACGAGTCGACTTGAGTCGGCATCAAATTGAGTCAAATTAAGCATTACCTCTAATGGGGCTGTTCTTCATTGGAATATCAAGTCTGGGTTGTTATCCTCCCTTTACATCAAGAACAGCCCCAATGGTGTGGGCATGGTATACAAGCAGGTTACCAATCTTTGGAACAACTTACCCAAGGATTTCTAGTTTGACACTTTTTCTGATTTATGGGATTTGCTAGACAATTTCACGGCTAGCTTTTGCACACAGGTTGACTTTTTGGCACATTTTGTCTTATTCATTTAATTCATCTGAGGTGGTTGTTCTGTCATGCAAAAGCCAGCAGTGAAATGGCTTTCCTAGCGAAATTGCCCCGCAAATCAACTAATTAAGTGGTTAAATACGAAAGTTTAATTTGGGCCTCATTTTGGAAATCTTGAAAAAAAATATTACGTGGAATATTAGTGGGGCCAGTTGTGAGAGTAGGGATCAGAGGGATACTCTTGAGAGGTAGGGAGTGAGGGAGCGCATGACAAATTCATGAAAGGTACGAAAAACCCAATTTGAAGTAGGCTGTTTTTCCCTACTCTTTTTCTTTTATGCTCTGTTCACTTGCATTCTCGGGAAATCAAATCCCGGGAAAACACCTCCTTTTTTCCCGAGAAAGCTAAAATAGTGGTGTTCACTTGTTTTCCTGAGAAACTAAAAAGATTAGGTGGAAAATGTCAAAAATGACATGGAAAATCCCACAAATGACGTGGAAAAGAGTCTTTTCTCACAAGTGTGAGAAACCATTTCCCACCATTTTGATGAGATTTGCTTTCCCGGGAAAACAAGTGAAAAAAGATGGGCAAGCAGTTTCTCGGGAAACCTTTTCCTGCACAGTTCCTACGCCCGTGAACAAGCACGAGAAACCTTTTCTTGCACAGTTTCTAAGGATTTCCTTTCCTTTTGCCACGTCAGTTTCTCGGGAAACCTTTTCTTTTCCTTTCCTAGGAGAACAAGTGAACAGAGCCTTAGGGATTTCTTATTCTCCTGGCACTAGTGCCCTCTTAAGTCTCTCCCTCACCCTTCTTCTCAACTCCTCTTTCACAATTGAGCCCACCCATATTCTATGGAATAAATTTCCATGGTTGCCAAAGGGGCCCTTATTCTTTTTTCCCTTCTATTGGCCCCAATATCCCCAATTTCCTATCTTGTACGCTCATTTCAATACAATGGGCTCTCTCTTATTCTTTATCTTTCTCTTTCACCGAATCCACTCTTCTCGTAACCCGTTTTGCATTGAAACATCCGGACTGTGAGCTTATAGATATGCACGAGCCCTATGCTATGTATAGACTCCGACAAAGGCAAGTATTCTAAACTGCCTTGGATTCCTCCACTATAAAAAGACTCCCACGCCTAAAGGTGCACATCTTAAATTATTCACAGTCACTACTTACAAGCACTGCGACTGTTATTATGTTATCCTAGGTTCTCCCGTTTGTGTGCTGATTTCTTACTTGAGCGTCGGAGCGGTCTCCCAGAATCGACATTCTAGGACCCCTAATGTGTGTTCTTTGAGCTCAGGTTGAACACAGAACGGAGCTCTACTAGTAGATATAAGGACATAGGAACAGAGTAGATATTTACTTTACTATCAATGGAAAAGTCAATTTTTGGGTCTTTGGGGGCATGTGGACATGTATGCCACAAGACCGCTGATCATATAGAACATCATGAGGCCAACAACATAGTCTTGGTCCAATCCAAAGGAACATCCTAAGCATAAAGGATTACAAAAATAAATGGAAAATGATATGTTCGCCAATTTTCCTTCCTTGGGACACCCCTTTGTAGCATAAAAGGGTAGTCATACATACACTAGAGGGGGCCTGGCCCAGGGAATAAAAGGGGCGAATATATCAGTTCCCAAATAAACGCGCTCTTAACTTTTCTTGATAGAATCCCAAATAAGGATTAATGGATCAAGGTATTTGGCCAGACTAATGGGTGCCGTTTTAATCAATTACGTAAACCATGTACAAGTGGGGCCCATTAAGCGTCTTTCTTTTAGGCCATGGATTGGGCCTACAACTAGGCCATGTAGAAGTGGGGCCCAATCGTCCTCATTGATGCCTCCTTTGACCATTGACCAGATGAGGCATTGGACCAATGGCTGCCTGCATTATTGCAAGCATTTGGACAATTGGACATGTGTTTTTTTAATTGGGCCCACAACTAGAACTTGATATGAAAGCCCAAGGTATCTAAAAAGGGTCACAATCATCTACATAGGCTCATACCCAGTCTAAGGACTGCATAGTGCTAGGCCCAAGCCAATTACGTGCATTTTTTTGTTACAGCAATATGTTAAGTAAAGTTTCCCTACTTAATAACTATGTGAGTGGCTCATATAACATGTTTTGTAGAAAGGACATACATCAAGGTGACTGTTGGGCCTCTCACAATCAAGCTTGGTTGTGTGGATATGTTGCGACGACCATGGGCCTGTCCAGTCGGGGACAATTAATGTTGGGTCCAATTGTCAAAAGACATGCCAACGCCTACATACATGCAAGCAACTAGTAAAGGGTCAAACATGCATCAATCAAGCCTGAAGAATAAGGCCTGGAGAGCAAGCCAAGATGAGAAAGTAAATGGGCTTGGCCCAATTTTTCTTTGAGGCCCAAGATACAAGCCTTAATGCAAAATGGGTTAAGAGAAGGGTGTAAAGGAAATTGAACCTGGTGAGCGGGTCAATGATAACTCATTAAGAGTGGGACCACGGGATAGGAGACCAGGAATTAGAGGATAAGATAAGGCCCAAGTTGTTTTCCATGAGGAAAGCAAGCTGGGGTTTGTTTCATCGGTTTGCTATCCTCCCTTCGCATCAAGATTTAATTTATCCTTGGACAGGCCCAACTGGGTATTTGATATTTTAGGAGTGTTCAGGGTGGGGCCTGTACCTCAATTAGTCCCGACTAGGGCTGTTCACTGTGCGGTTGAAACCGAAATAACCGACCGAACTGAATTCAGTATGTTATTTCGGTTCGGTTAAATGGTATTTCGGTTCGGTTTCGGTTTCTATTTTCTAATCAATTTCGATTTTCGGTTTAGATGTCGGCTTTTGTTAAAACAATTCGGTCAGAACCGAAACACCGAATGGGGAGGATTGCTTAAAAAAACGAAAAATGCAAATTTGCACTTTGAATGTCATATTCACCGCTTTTTTTTACTTGGGACAACCACCACTAGAATAAAAAAGAGTAGTCATTACTCAAGGGGGTGTCCCGAGTAAAAAATTGGTGAATTGAGAATATATATCATAATATACTTCGTTTGTTCGTTTTTCTAGGGTTTTGAGGTTCTTTTTTTAGATGAGATTTTAGTGGAAGTAGTAGTCAACAAGGAGGTGACAAGGGTGGGATATGTGTAGACTTGTCAAGAGAAGATTAGAGGGAATTTTGGGGAATTTTGGTAGTGTGTTTGGTTAGATGTCAAAGCATGTGGGAGAATGGAGGGGTGTCATTAACAAAATAAATAGTAGAAGAGAGAGAAAGAGGAGAGAGAAAGAGAGAAAAAAGTAATGATTACACATGGTATATCATATTCTACTCTTCTCCCCTCTAAAATTTACCAAAAACAAGGTTTGGCATTGGAAAAGTAGGGGAGGGGACAATCCCCCACATAGGCGCCACCTAAACCAAAAGCTAATAATTATGTCTCTTCCATGTCTAGAAGTCCAATGGGATTTGAGCTAAAAAATGACAACCAAACAACATTTGGTATTTCATATTCCTAGAAATGCTCAGCCGTCTTCCTTACTTTTTGCAACCAAACAGAGCCAGATTACAGAGTACAGACTACATAGAGAGGAGAAGTGAGAACTGAGAAGAGGAAAAGTACGAGTACCAAGAGACCAGCAAGTCCGTGACCCTACCTCATCCATCTGACGACCCGCGACGTCGTGACGGCCATCACTCCAACGGTTTTCAGTCTTCGACGGCCATCTCTGCGGCGGTTTTCGACCTTTGACGGCCATCACCCCATCAATCAGTCGTTCCACTTCGAAGATCGAAGAATCGAAGGTATGTTGTACGTTTCCCCTTATTTATACGCATATTCTTGGGTTCTTCTTCTTCTTCTTCCTTATTAGTTGTGGGTTTGGATGAGTGTGGTGGGTTTGCCGGTTTGGAGAGCAGGAGAGGGTTGTATTGTATGGATTTAGGGTTTCATGGTGGATTTGTGGGTGTTGGCTTGCTGGGTTGTCTGGATTTGTGGGTTCTGGGTTGTTTGGATTTAGGGTTTCATGGTGGCTATGATTGGGGATTTCAATATTTCATGGTGGGTGTTCTGTCTTGGGTTGTAAGTTAAAGGAAGATGAGATTGTAGTGTGTTTGGATCGAAGTGGAGTTTGTAGTGGGTTTGGCTGTGAATTAAATTGGGTTTTGAGGTTACTCTGGACCATGGTTTAAAATTTCGGTTTCGGTAACCGTTTCGGACCCCACCGAAAACTGAAATTTCGGTTCGAAATTTGGTAATTTGGTCCAAAATTCCGAAATTTTGTGACACTTTTAAAAAATATATATAATGGCATTTAATCAAAATTTCAGACCGAAATCCGAAATTTGGTAAATGGCGAAAAATGAAATTTCGGAAAATTTCGGTCTCAGTCCCCACCGAAATCTGAAATTTCGGATTTCGGTCGAAATTTAAAACCATGCTCTGGACTCTGAAGCATTGGGTTTAAGGTTGTTTGTAAGTGTATTGGATATTTGGATGATCTGTAGGATTGGGCTGTGAATTAAATTGGGTTTTGAGTTTATGAGATTTCATGATTTTTTGACAGGCTAGTGGTTTTTCACTTTTTCTGCAATTGCATATTAAATTTTGGTTTGTGTTTTACTCTGATCAGTGATCATGCTATTTCCTTGTGGTCTCTTTGGTTTTAGTTGTGTGCTGTTGAAATTGGACTTAGTTAGGTTACGAAAGGGCTTCTTTTTATAGGGTTTTGATTTCCATTTCTAAGGTCTAACCTGATTATCCTTTGGTTGAAGCTTTAAAATGAGGGTTGCTTACAGATGAAATATTTGGTTGGAGCATCTATTTGCTAAATGTTCTGTATTTTCATTTTATCCCTCTTGGATTGCTTAAATTTAGCTTGTTTTTTTCTTAACAGATTTCCTTATGAGTACTGAGAGCTATAATTATCTTGTGTTGGGTATCTTATTATGTGTTGGGTAGTGGGTATCTTGTTGATTTGTTTCTATTATCTCTTTAGATGTCGCAAGAAGGAGACGCTCAGGCTCCTAATGTTATTATTAGTGAGCAATCATCAAGCGAAATGGTTGCAACCTCACGGAAGAGAAAGGCAATGAAGCCTAGGTCATAAGTGCGGGATCACTTTATAAAAATTTTTGATTAGGAGGGTGAAACTAAGGGTAGGTGTAAGTATTGCGAGAATTAGTATTGTTGTGATCCGCGAAAAAATGGAACTTCCGCACTTAAGAATCATATTTCTTCATGCAAACTGTTTTCCGCGAATATCACAAATCAGACACAGTTGAATTACCAACCGATCAAGGGTCAAGAGGGGGATGGTAGTGGAACCCTTACTCATTGGAAGTTTGACCAAGAAGCTATTAGGAATGCCTTAGCCCGTATGATAATTGTTGATGAGCTCCCTTTCAAGTTTGTGGAGAATGAAGGGTTTAGATATTTGATGTTAATTGCATGCCGTCGATTTCGTATTCCGTCACGTTCGACGGTTACGAGGGATTGCTTTCAATTCTACTTGGAAGAGAGGTTGAGGTTGAAGAAGTATTTTAAACACTCAGCTCAAAGGGTTTGTCTCACCACAGACACTTGGTCATCTTTGCAAAGAATCAACTATATGTAGTTCACAATTCATTATATAGACAATGATTGAAAATTGCACAAAAAGATAATAATTTTTTGTCCAATTTCTAGTCATAAAGGTGAAGCTATTGGTAAGGTGGTTGAGAAGTGTCTGCTTGAGTGGAGGATAGATAAAGTCTTCACAATTACTGTGGCTAATGCGAGTTCAAATGATGTTGCGATTGGATACTTGAAGAGAAGAATTATCAAATGGGGGTCTAGTGTTTTGCAAGAAAAATACATTTATTTGAGGTGTATTGCACATATAATCAATCTAGTTGTGTGTGATGGATTGAAGGAAGTGGAAATTGCAATTGAACGTGTTCGAGCGGTGGTCAGATATGTGAGGAGTTCTCCAATTAGGTTGAAGCTCTTCAAAGAATGTGTTGAGAATGAAAGAATTCAAAGCAAGAGCTTGTTGTGCCTAGATGTTTTTACTAGATGGAACTCGACATACTTGATGTTGAAGGCAGCTAAAAAAAATTGAAAAGGCATTTGATAGGTTTAACCTTGAAGATCATTTTTTCAGTAGTTAACTTGATTCAGGGGATGTGAATGGGATTAGGAAGCCAGATCATGTAGAGTGGGAAAAAGTAAGGAGGATATTGCCCTTACTTCAAAACTTTTATGAGCTCACCATACGGGTTTCGGGCTCATTGTATGTTACATCCAACATTCTATTTTCTGAAATTAGTGAGGTTGAATGCCTTTTGCAGCAGTGGAGTCAGTGTGATGACTTTAGGTTAGTATTGATGGCCAGGAGAATGAAAGAGAAGTATGACAGGTATTGGGGCGACATTAAAATGATGAATAAGTTAATTTATATTGCGGTTGTTCTTGACCCTCGAAACAGGCTTGTTTTTGTAAAGTTTGCTCTTATTGATATGTATGGAGATGACAAAGGCAAGGAGTTGGAGGGAAAAGTATTACATGTCACAGTTGAAATGTTTGATGAGTTTAACAATGGGAACACAAGCAACACACCACATGACAATCAAGTTCACTTGGGGCAATCAAGTTCTCAAAACTCACAAATGGAAGAACCGAAACAACATGTGAGAAAGATGATGAAGGAAAAGTTTAAGAAGCACAACATTGAATTCGAAGGTGCGGATAATAAATCGGAGTTGGAAAGATATTTAAGTGAAGCTATCGAAGAAGACATTGAGGACTCAGATATTTTAGGGTGGTGGAAAGTTAACAATCCTAGATTTCCTATCTTATAAAAAATGGCCTGGAGTGTGTTGGCGGTTCCCATCTGTACTGTTGCCTCAGAGTCGGCATTTAGCACGGGGGACGTGTTCTTGATGCATTTAGGAGTTCTTTGACTCCTAAGATAGTACAAGCTCTCATATGTACTCATGATTGGCTTCGATCTTCTTCATGTTCGTTAATGTGGAAGAAGCATTAGAGGATCTTGAAACCGTAAAAAATGAAAATATTTTTAATTCTTTTAGTGTGTTTCTATAATTGTAAGAATATGTGAGATCCAACAATTGGATTGGGAAAAGATCTCACTGTTGAATCATCTTGGAAGTAGATTGGGTAAGTTGGCTAAATGAAGCAAGTAGATAAACTAAGCAAGTGGATTAGAAGAGGCAAGCAAGAGAGATTAGGAAAGTAGATTTGATTAGGATTATTTCATTCTATAATTATCTTACTTCCATTCCATGTTTATCATGTAAGTGCTCTATATAAGCACACATTCATCCTCTTGTAAAAGTATCCAAGTTTAGTGAAATCCTAAATTTAACAATAATTCTATCTATTGATTTTGACTTGGAACTTGATGTTTATTAAAATTGGATTCTTATTTTTAGAATTTTCAAATGTTGGGGATGTTTGTTTAAATATTGAGCTTTGAAGCGTGAAAGACTGAGATTTCAGGTTTGTAATTGTGTTCTTTTGTGAAAAAACTCTTTAATAAGACTATGAATATATTTGTGTATCGTTCATTTAGGTTGGGTTATTCATATTTTCACTTTATGAAACAGTCCTTCACTATATTTAAACTTGTAATGTGTCAGTGGTACTGATATCAAAGTAGACAAGTAGTTGTAATATTGTCAAAGGATCTTCAATGCATTATTGGTGGCAAGTTCTTTTTTGTCTAACCATAAGGAATAATATTAGTCTGTTATCTTGTAATAATTGCTTTAATGGGATTTATACTTTAGAATTATGAGAACTCACGGATGTTTTATTATCTTTTTTGATTTGAAGGGAGGATCCCTTCTGCATATCCGGAGGATATTCATGGAAGATTTGTGAAGACATGTCACATATGGCCCCCTCCAGCCCTGCTGTTCACACTGCTCTTGCTCTGTTTTTTCTATGTGTAATTGGTTCAAAACTTGTATTGTATGTGGTGAGTGGTGATGATATAAGGAGAAGGTACTTCCTGCTGTGTGAAGGTTTGCTCTTGGTGGATTGCTACTATAGTACTACTTATGATTTAGTGATTTCTGAACCCATTTGGAGGTCTTACGGCCACTTTTGATACATCTCTTTTGATTTAGTGATTTAGCAATGCAAATTGGAAGACCTCTTAAGTTTCAGGGTCTACTTTTGATACATATCTTTTGAGTAAAATTGAAGGGTGTACTTGCTGTCTTGCTCAGTTGCTCAGTTGCTCTTAGTTACTTGCATAGTTGCATTTACAAAATAGTGGATTACATGATTTACATCCACGTTTGTTTCTCATTTAGTCTTTTATGATAGCAGATTAGCAGGGACCCAAAGAGGAGGAGCATTTATATTATTTTCAAAGGCTGGGTCTACCTGGCATTTTATTAGTGAATTACTTGCATAGTACAGCCACCACAGGATTACTTGCATTTCTACTTTTCTATTACTTGCATAGTACAGGCACCACAAATCCACAATAGTGAATTACTTGCATAGTACAGCTTGACAGGATCTACTTGGCATTTTTATTATTTTCATAGCATTCCAAATTTGCAATTAGGAAATTGCATTTCACAGGGGCAGTTTTTAATCTACTGGACTGGATTCTGGATGCATGGATTTGCCATTTTCAAACCGATTAGTAGTAAAAACAAAACCGAACTAAAAAGATAGGGGACTCGGGTAGAACTCACTATTCGGTTTGAACCGAAAAAACCGAACAACCGAGATCGCCAAATCGGTTTCGGTTCGGTTGATCACCAAATTTGACCTAAATATACCATTACAATTTAGCAAATTGCACCACAAAAATCTACATAGTTGATTTTTGTATCCAGTGCTCGAGATGTCCGTTCGGGACCAACAAGATATAAATCGTCTCATAAATTGTCTACAAGACCAACGTTCTCGATTGCAAGTGGGACCCAAAGCTTCATCATTGGCATTAGTAATTGCACAAACCATGCTTGTCTTTTTTTATGTTTTAATTAGCTTATAAATATTTTTTAGGAGCTGTAATAACTAATATGCATTGACCACAGTAGTTCAAATAATAAAAGACAAGAAGAGTTAGTGCAACTATTAAAACATGGTTAGTTCCAATATCACTATCAAACAAAAAACAAGCACACAATTTTATTTATTTATATAAAAGAAGAGGACAAAAAAAACAGCATTCAACATCGAGAAATTGTAAGGAAAAAGGGGTCCAAACCCTAAGCAGCCGTAGAAAAAACAAATCCGGCACCGGAAATTACAGATCAGAGCGATCGGAGAGATCAGAAGCTAGGCGAGAGGCGATCGCAGAGTGGTACATGATGTCGTGGAAATTCGCCGTTTCAGCGGTCTTCATCCGGAGCTGTTTTGCCTTCTCGTCGGTGAAGCTTCCCGGAGAGAATCTGGATCGTACACGTGTCGTGTCCGGATCGGGATGAGATACGTTCAGCGCCTTGCCGGAGCCGGTGTCGTCAATGTAGTCGGGATCTGACGACCAGCCGAAGAGCGGGGTCCACCAGTTGGTGGATTGGGATTTCGGGCGATGTGTGTCAGATTCCCGGCCACCGGAAGAAGCGCATGCTCGGATCGCCGATGGTCGGAGAGTTATAAGAGTCGCCATTGAATTGAAGAATAAGAGAGCGAGAGGGATGAGATGTATTTTCTTTTGGGAAGTAAGGGGAAAGGATTTTTATGGGACCTGTGGGCTGAATGGATAAGGTTTCATCGTCGGATGATGGACACGTGTCTAATTATAAGTGGCGAAGTTTCTGAGCTTTTTCGCTTTTTTTATTTTATTATTCTGCCGTTCTTTTCGCTTTTCCGCTTTGTCGCCAAGACCCGGTATTCAGCTAAGAAATGACGAAAATAACCCTCTTGCCTCGAAAAGACTAAACTCACACGAGCCCTCGTACCCTTTTATTTGGCGAGGGCTCCTGAGTTTAGCATTGCTCTTTGATTTTATATCGTGAACGCACATCTAATGAAATGAATGTTTAGGCCATGTGTGTAGTGGTTTTTGTTAAATATTGAAGATTTTCACTAATCTTTGCTTATCTTACAATAAAATCTAATGAGTTTTTATATAGAACGCTATAAACATAGAAACTAGTATCATAAGATTTATGGAAAGAAATTTAACAAGATATGAAAAGATAATCTCAATACCTAATCTAGCCTGTCTGCATAATCTTTCCCAATTAATTCAAATCTAATCTTGAAAGATGTGATTTTATTCTACCTAATCGAACCATAGTTGCCTAATCTGCGAAAAGGATAAATGGGTCAATAGGATGATTTCCGGGTCTGGTAGTCAGAAAAATCAAAAGCAAATGAGAGAGAGATATTTGGGTGGGCATCTGTCATATGAGAAAAAGGGCAAACACGTTTTCTAACCTGATACATAGAAGAGGTTTCTTCGGAAGTTTCTTCGAGTTTTTGACGTTTCTGTCCTCATTCGGAACCCATATTCATTCTTCAGTTTAATTCAAAGTTTAAAAAAAGCCGGCAATTCCCCGCCGAACAAAATGACAAAAGTATCCTTGTCATTTAAAATTCTTCCATGTGTCATGAACAGTAGGTGGCACATGAGGACGCCTGTTCGTCTTGGCTACCACTTGTTACAAAAGCTATGTCATGGCTCACCCATTGGCTGTGAGCTTGATCTGGACTCAGATTTGTGGAACCCACTATGTGGTTGTCAAATTGAACACTGTTTAAACCATGGCTACCCTTCAATAGTGTCTTTAAGACATTTTCTCTAGTTATGAAATCAGGGTGGCCCTACATAATGTTTAATACGATAATATTTTCTTCATTTTGATGGGAGAAACGATATCGGCACTCCTTTCTTGTTTTAATAAAGTCACTCTGCTCTTTACTTTTTTCTTTCCTAGTTACCTTTTAAAGGCCTATTACAATTTCCAAAATGCTGACAGCGGCTAGAGTTTTTATATGGTACATCATATGGTGGTGTCTACGTTATTGGATGATCCAGAGTTCCAAACCATTCACATACTGAGCCCCAATGTAAATAAGTTGTGCACTGAAAATCATCTCCATAGATGATCCTATCACTGAATCTGTAGAGGGAGGACAAAAGTATAGAAGCCACTACAAGTCAGAGGGTTGGAATCATCCTATGGAGATGAATTTCATGACACTGCCAACAAATGAATGGTCAGGATCAACGGATAATATGGAGCCCACTATATTTTTTATTAAAATACGTGCACGTAGAGTCCATCTAAAATCTCGTAACTACACTACATAAAAAGACAAATGTAAATAGGAATACATCGGTTATCATGCACACAGGCCCTAGTTACTCTACATTATAAATGCTCTATATAACAAAAGAAAAAAAGAAAAAAAAGAAAGAAATGGGGTTCTAGACATGTCACGTGTACCTGATGAACCGGAGTGGGCTTGGAAGCCCATTATAAGGGTTCTTCATCAGATAGGAAGATGGGGTTTATCTCATCGACTTATCCGTGGATAGGCTGTTCCTCTGTTCACATTGATCCGGAACAGTCTATATGGTTAGTATACCGGACTGGCAAGTTAGCTAATCCTGGGGGTTTATTCAAGATAAAATTATTTAAGCAGAATAGCAAACCCAGAAACAGCTTATCCAAAGATTTCCATCCCCATACAGAGAACAGCCCAAATAAAGCGTTGGGCCTCTTTGGATGCCGTTAAAATTAGTCCTTAATTGCCTCTGTTATTATTTTAATTTAATCTTATTCCCAAATGAAACATAAAGATCTATTTGGAAGTCATTAATTATATAATTTCTATAACCACTATAATTATTATTTGCATATAACAATATGGGATTTGCTAGCGTCCTTCTGCGATTTGGAAGTGGATCAGATTTGGATTTCTCACATTTGCAGTTGAGATTTGGAAATGGATCAGATCCTTCGATTTCCAAATCAGCTACAACAGTGAAAAAAAATATCTGATTTTCCAATCTTTTTTGCGAGACATTATTTGGAAATCCATATTTGTGGCAGTAACCTTCACCCTGGATAAGGTTTCATCGTTGGATGATGGACACATGTCTAATTATAAGTGGCGAAGTTTCTGAGCTTTCTCGCTTTGTTATTATTATTATTATTATTATTCTGCCGTTCTTTTCACTTTTCGGCTCCGTAGAGAAGACGGGGTATTCAGCTAAGAAATGACGAAAATAACCCTCTTGCCTCGAAAAGACTAAACTCACAGAGCCCTTGTACCCTTTTTTTGGCAGGGGCTCCTGTGAGTTTAGCATTGCTCTTTGATTTTATATCACATCTAATGAAATGAACGTTTAGGCCATGTGTGTAGTGATTTTTAGGTCTTGTTTGGATTGGTGGAAATTCTAGAGGGATATATTATTGGTAATACGTTTACGAAATTTTGAACAAAGCACTGAGTGAGAGAGAGAGAGAGAGTATTCTGAGTAGATTACATATGAGAAAAGGATAAATCGGTCAATAGGATGATTTCCGGGTCCCTTCTTTTGATATTAGCGGTCAGAAAAATCAAAAGCAAATGAGAGAGATATTTGGGTGGGCATAATCTGTCATATGAGAAAAAGGGCAAACACGTTTTCTAACCTAATACATAGAAGAGGTTTCTTCGAGTTTTTGACGTTTCTGTCCTCATTCGGAAACCCTGTTATCAACCCATATTCATTCTTCACTTTCATTCAAACTTCCAAAAAGCCGGCAATTCCCCGCCGAACAAAATGACAAAAGTATCCTTGTCATTTAAAATTCTTCCATGATTCATGAATACTAATACTCTAATAGGTGCCACATGAGGACGCCTCTTCGTCTTGCTTGCCTACCACCTGTTACAAAAGCGATGTTATAAAGAGAAGCGCGTGTGAATCTTAATCATGGCCCACCCATCGGCTGTGAGCGGCTGTTTGGATATGCGGATTTTAGAATCTTAGATTTTCACAAAATCCTGAAGAGGCAGACCGCCGGTTTTGTTTTCCTTTGGATTCTTTGATTTAAGTAAGAAATCCAGGTTTTAGAAATCGCTCCCCCGTCCTCCTGAGATTTCTAAAACCTGGAAACATGAGATGATCTCCTACTCTTTTACTGACTTAAATGAGGGCAAGAAATCTGAAAACAATGGACAGGTCTCCTTCTTTCGTCTCTCATCTGTGATATTATTGAGGAAATCCAAGATTCTAAAATCCGCCTATCCAAACGGCTCCTATGTGGTTGGCAAATTTAACACTGTTTTAACCATGGCTACCCTTCACTAGTGTCTTTAGGGCATTTTCTCTAGTTATGAAACCAGGGACCAGGGTGGCCCTGATAAATAAAAGGATTGATTTATCATTTTCCATATACATAATGTTTAATACGACAATATTTTCTTCATTTTGATGAGAGAAACGATATTGCCACTCCTTTGTTTTAATAAAGCCACTCCGGCCCTTTACTTTTTCTTTCGTAGCTAGCGTCCATCGCAGAAGGCTTTTCGCGGCTGGTTGACGTGCGACAGACCACCCGTGAAAAGCCTTTTGTGATGGACCCTAGCAAATCTGAAGAAGTAAGAAATGTTACTCCCGAAAAAAGGGTGCATTTCCGGTTTGAGACTTATAATCTAGAGTTCTTATATGGTACATCCCCTTGTTTAAAGAAAAAACCATATAGTGGTGCCTACGTTATTCGATGATCCAAACCATTCACTTATTGAGCCCCAACATGGTTGTGAACCGAAAATCATCTCCATAGATGATCCTATCACATTGGATCTGTAGAGGGAGGGCACAGTATAGAAGTCACTACAAATCAGAGTGTTATGGAGATGAATTTCATGACGCTGCCAATTTACATTGGGATCCAACAGATGAATGGTTAAGATCAACGAACAATATGGAGCCCACTACTTCTTTTTTTTGTTAAAACTTAAAATACGTGCATGTGAGGCCATCTAAAATCTCGTAACTAAACTATTTATAAAAAGATAAATGTAAATAGGAATACACGGGTTATCATGGACACAGGCCCTAGTTACTGAAAAACTTATAAATGCAAAACTCTACATTATAAGTGCTCTATATAACCTGAAAAAAAAGACCAAAGGGGGTTCTAGACATGTCATGTGTACCTGATGAGCCGCAGTGGGCTGGCAAGCCCATTACAGGGGTTCTTCTTCAGATAGCAAGATGGGGTTTATCTTATTGTCTTATCCGTGGATAGACTGACTATCCTCTGTTCATATTGATCCAGAACAGTCTATTGCACTGGCAAGTTAGCCAATCCTGGGGTTTATTCAAGATAAAATTATTTAAGCAGAGTAGCAAATCCCAGAAACAGCTTGTTCAGAGATTTCTATCCCCATACAGAGTACAGCCCAAACAAAGGGTTGGGCCTCTTTTGATGCCATTAAAATTAGCCATTAAAACCATCTGCATATAAAATCAAATGCAAATAAGTTTTAGGGGTTTCCAAAGGCTCTTAGTTTCTCTTTTTTAATTATTTTTTATTAATAGTATGTTTTGCTATTTTCACTCACCAAGAACACTCTCCAACCCTTGGCCCCTCTATTAAAAATGATTCCTCCACAGACCACCACCCTCTAGTGTATATATGACTACTCTTACGCTAAAAGTGAGTGGCTCGGGGAAGAAGAAGGGGTAAATATATCACTTCAGTTTTAAAATAGGATTTATAAGATTCATATCCTCAAAATTGTAACTGCAAATAGGCAACTGTAACAAGCAAAAGTGCAAAACACATGATAGTAAATTCAAAGATAATGACATATGTTTGAAACATAAAAATTATTTTGACCATCAGGAGTATCCATGAAGTACTTTCTCAAAAAGAAAAAAAAAAAAAGGTTCTATGAAAGTGAATAACTCTTTCAGAAGCTCCCATTCAAAATCTAAGTGTATCCAAAATAATATGACTTTCCAGAGTCAGTCCTATTTTGAGCTACTCTCCATCAGTTTTTGTAGGACAATATCATATTTCAGTCAAGCATTTTTGGAACCTTAACAAATTGTTTTACATTTTTTATTTCAAACAAAAATGATAAGAAACAGTATCATTGTATGAAAAAGAATATACTAACAACCCAAGCCCCTTTCTTTCAGTCATTGAATTATGAAGTACTGTGGCCAGACGCACAATTGGAATCACATCTGTAAATCAAAACAAAGTTCCAAAGGAGGAAGAAAGAGTTGGTTCCTCAAATAGCTGCCACATGATCACTTGCTCTCAGAATCGTACAGGTCAGTTCTGAATGTGTTTATCAAGGAGAAACAGTAAAATGCAAAGACTATAATGACAGCATTGTTGGTTTACCCAAAATTGACAGGAACGCACAAAAGCATTTCCATGTATAGCATCTATTTAAATATATGTCTCTGGTAAAAAATATAAGACATAAAATTCAAATCCTATGACTTGATTTGAACACACTGGAAAATGTTTACAATTCAACCTCGATCTTCTTTTACAAAAATTGAACATGAACCTAAAATTTCAATATGGAACGGCGTAGGGTACGTGATTGTTAATTGTTTTATAGGTAGTTTTATCTGTGTAAATTCAAAGGTGATGAATAGGAATTGTAGTTCACATGCAAAAAATGAATTCTTGACCGTGTTTAGTTGTTCTGGATACTCTATATACATAGTTCATTATTCCATAGAAACGGCGTGGAATGTTATAAAGATCGCCGCAAGTAGGTGGTCACCCTTAATTTCCTCCATTTGGAGGACATCAAGGTGGGTCCTTCACCCCATTTTTCCATAACTAAGACCCTCTTGATCTTGGTTTTTCACCCTCACCTACTTAACACCCTAAATATTGATCATCAAGGAGAGGAAGATCGTAAATAAAAAGAAACGGAAATGGAGAGAAAGAAGAGGCGAAAAACTGTTTGTGTCATCTACCTTATGTCTACACTCCTTTCTCTAACCATAGAGTCACAGGAGTTCCTAAAGTCACAGGTCCTAAATCCAATCCTCAACCTAAAGTCAAGGGTTTAAATTTCGGTTTTGGTTTCGATTTCGGTCAGCAGGGAAATGGAAATATTTTGGCTTCGGTTGGAAATTTCAGTGGAAATCCTGTAAAATCACGAAAACGTGTGGAAACATGCCATGATATAATTTTAAGATAAAACTTCTGGAAATAATAGAATAGATGCAAGTACACACTTAGAAATCATCACATAGGCAAGACACCCATCCATAATGGTTTAATAACATTGAACACTTACTGACACGTGATGTCACGCATGTACAAATATTTATACATAATACATACACTACATTTCTCATGCAATTCATTTTTTTTAATGGTGATTTCGCATGCAATTCGTATAGACATAATTGTGTAAAAGATACTGATATAGCATACCTCTAATACACTTGCATTTTTTTGGTTGCGGTATGCGATCCGATTTCGACATCATTTCAGTGGGAATGAAAAGAAAAACATTTCGGTCGTTTTTCGTGTTGATTTTGGTGGAAATTTAAAACCATGCCTATGGTACCCCCTCCCCCACCATGTTTTTCCATAAATAGGACCCTCTTGATCTCAGTTTTTCATCCCTAGATACTTAATTCTCTGAAATCTTGGTCATCAAGGATAGGAAGATAATGAAAAGAATGAGGAAGCGAAAGAGTGTGCATGTGTGTGTCATCTACCTTATGTCTACATTCCTTATGTCTATATAATCATAGAGCCATACTAGTCCCATGTCCTAGATATAATCCTCAACCTAAGTATTCAAAGTAATGCTTTCAAATCGCAGCTTGAAACTCTAGGGCAGACCCTCCCTCAAACAACAAAGCTAAGGCCATGCACGCACGTACACATGTACATACGTACACACATCCATCCCACCATTCCCCTTATGCATCGCGGCTTTTCTTTCTTTTCCTACAATGTTTTTACATGATTCTCCACATCTTTAGTTAATATTCCAATTATCCCCGCATGTTTTGCGCATTTGCATAAATATTTTTTATTGCTTTGCTGGATTATTAGCCAGGTTGAGACATAAAACTCAAATGGATGAGCAATACAAAATTCAGGCCGAGACAACATTAGACATCCTAATCGAATTACTTTGTGTATGTTTTTTTTTTGAGACGGTAAAAATGAGAATATATTAAAAGACGAACCAAGATGGTTCTAGCAAATTACAGAAAGAGAAAAAAACCAAAATACAAAATCAAGGTGGGAGATAATCAAACCACTCCAAGGTAGACATAGAAACACCAACCCTAGCCAGGGAGTCTGCATCTGAATTAGCAGATCTCCTCACATGCTTAAACATTATAGACGAGTCAAGAACTATATCTTCAATTTCCTCGAAGAAAGATAGAAAACGCCATGGAGGAGAAGCCGTACCCAGAAGCCATCGGACAACATTAGAGGAATCCCCTTCCACTATCACCTTATCTAACAAAGAACTATCCAAAAACTTAATCCCACGATGGACGGCTCTCACTTCCGCTTCATTAGCATCCGCTACTCCAATGTGGCCCGAGAAAGCCCAAAGGACATCCCCCATGGAATCTCGGCATAACCCCCCAATCCCTGCATCGCCAGGATTACCAAAAGACGAACCATCAAAATTCATTTTTAACATACCGTCTGGAGGAGCGAGCCAGGATTGCTTGATTTTGGCTTTGCTAACCCCTTCCTTACAAATAATCTGCCAACCTTCCCATAGATCATATGCTGAGACGAAATGAAACAGAGGTAGGCTTCTAGCCCAAGAAATGACCGCTGCAATGATTTTGATATAAATCCAATAAGACGATTTTGCCACAAGGGCGTACTTTGTGTATGTTAGAGAAGTCATTTCTAGTCATCAAGGGCGTACTTGTAATCATGCACATAATTAATACAAGAGGATGTAATGTGTGTTTTGTTCATGGAATTCAAGTCTAACCACACGAATTGTGCGGCTTCTCCCACCTCTCTTCAAAATAGGCCCCATAAGTAGCATATTCCGCTGAATTCGATCAAGAGTTCGATCTTCCCAATGATGCCTTTCGTCATGCCATGATTGTTAAGATCATGTGGCAATAGACAATATGTCACCTCATCTCATTTGTTCCAGGAAATGAAATACAGTCCGATATGGGCCTTCGTAGGGCCTGAGTGTTGGAAATGCCTTGGCCAAATCTGGACCCGCAAGTTGACTTACCCGCACAAACTTCGTCATCATACTCGCAACTTCACACACACCTTGGAACATGCTCGGTTTGATAGATGTGCTTTAAGCATCCCATACTCATCTCTACCAATGTTGAAATATCCATTCCTAGTAGGTTTCATTGTTGGTTGAACGTAGAGATATTCTACACCTTTTGCTCCTCTAAGTTACCAAGACCAAGAGCATCTTGGGCTATCCAGTTCAAGCCGACCTTCACATACTCAAACTTCTGTGGATGAATCACCACCTTTGATAACTACATCTTTCCTGCTCAGAAACCCTGGAAGATCATCTAGATCATCCAACTGAGTTGCCATCTTCAAAAGGAGTGACTATTTTTGGGCTTCACCCAATCCTCCCATAGAGATCCAGGAGCCTTGTGATGACTTCGGAACCTAAGCACAGACACCAGAATGATGTAGGACCAATATGGGAAGGGAAACAACATTCAAGAAAAGTCTAGACCTAGGGCAATCCGGTCGTGTGCACAGCCTTGGCAAGATCTGAATTCAGGTTTAGCAGGAGTTAAAAGAAATGATAGAACAGGGCTGACAGATCGCAGTAATATCACCTATAAGCCTATAACTGTATGGAACAGATCGCAGTAATATCACCTGTAAACATATGAACTGTATGGTCTGAATGCAATTGTAATAGATCTAACAGTTAAAATTTTAAAATGAAGAATAAACAGACTCAAAACTGTGTGACTACGAAGCATGGTCGTTTGGCACAAAACTGAAAACTCTGACTTTAAGAATTGTCATGGATTTTGGAGAGATTGATAACAGTCCTCAGTGACTTAGAAAGTTGCAACAAGACATATAATTGTAAAAGTATGGAGAAAAGGGGAAAACACTAGATGAACTAGAACAACAATAAAAAAAAACAACTAATTAGAAAAACTAGGTAGACTGAGAAAAATGTTAGAATCGCACTAACAACTGCACGACATCACATCAATGGAAGCCTAGGCATCACACCAAAGGGGACCAAGGCATAGTACCTTGGAGAGTAGACATCACATCCTGGATTTTGCAAGGGCTGCAAAAAGTCATTTTTTACTCATAAATTCATCATAATGTTGATGGCCCTTGGCCTTACAAATATATTGAGTTTCTCCCCAATGCTTGCTAAAAGACTCCCAACTAAAATTAGTAACTAGAATCCTAAACAAACTTAGCAACTTCTAAAACAATCTACATACAGTCCTTAATTAAAACAACCCTGCTAAAAACAACAGTCATAAACAAGGAAACAAATAATCACTTTCTAATTAAATCAAGTGACTATCCTCTACCTATTCTAGATACTTCTCAGACTAAATTATTGCCAAGATCCCCCACATGGGCCCAAGTAGTATGGCCATTATTGCCAAGAAACAAGTCTCACGAGAAATGTTTGACTGAAGCCAAACAAGTGTGGACTTGACTTGACCCAAAACACATCCCACATTTGGGCTCCACAATGCATTGCTTCAAAATGGGGTGGACGGTTCCTGTGGGCCTCCTTCAGTACATGATCTTGTTCTAGTGCTCGATCCACTTTCTCCTCTCCTTCTTGATACTGATCAATAATAGTACATTATTATAGAGATATAAGTAATTGCCTCTTCCTCATATTATAGAGGATATGATACGGACTTTTTTATAAGTGACTGTAATTTCTTTATTCTTCTATGTCGGATCAAGTTAGGGTCTGCCTAATCCCATGCTTACAAATCCAGACAAAAAGGCAGGTTGCAACCAAACTAGCACTAAAGTCAGTTCCTAAAAGAACATAGCAGGACCCACACATCAGCCAATCAAAGCCTAAGGGACGGAAGAAGTAAAGACTGAGAAAAAATGTTGAAAGTCGCAGCAAGTTGTGTCATGATAATATCAGCAAATGGACCACAAGTTCCTGTTCATCCAAATATTTTCAGGATGGATCACTTATATTATGATTATCATACTTCCTAATGGAGTTTTGACTCTTGATGGAGCTCTAAAAGTCAAATTGTTGCTCAAGTTGACAGAATGAAAAGTGGAAAGAAATTTTCCTATTTAGTTTCTTAACTTGAAGATGGGAATATCTAGATAGAAACAATAATAAAAGGAGGCTGCACAGAGAAGGGGCAATTAAGGAGTTGAAGTAGTTAAGGAGAAGATATTAATCAGCTTAGAAAGGGACTGGTACAATAGAAGAACCACTTTTAGCAGTTTTAGGAGGTTCTTGAGATAAAAACTTCCAGATTTCTGTTTATTTAGAATGTTGATCTTAGTAGGAAAAGATTTCTTGTTATTTTTGAAGTGGAGTTTTCTTGTTAGGTCCATAAATAGGTGTCTACTAACAGATTTATGCAGTTTTTTTTTTGTTTTTTTTTATTTTTTATTTTAATAGTAGATTCATGCAGTTTTAAATGCCGGAATTTTCAGAGTTGAATAGAAACTCATGTCGGTGTGTTCTAGTTGCTCTGTTGACTTCTAGTTTTATTTTCTTCTCCCATCTTGTTTCTATTTTAATTTTATCCTGGAAAGATACTCAAAGGGGTAATTGAGTTTGGAAAACGAAATTCAACAATTAATTAAAATAGAAACTATGAAAAAGGAATTCAATTAGAAATCCTCTCCCGCTAGTTTGAAATGGTACTTCAAGGTGTTGCTTTGCTTGAAGAGTTTCCTTTCTTTCTTTTTTTTCTTTTTCCTTTGAATTTTGGTGAATTCAAGGCTTATTTTATTGGGCATTACTTATAAGTAAGTTGAAGATAATCAATAAATGATGGAAAGTTTGAGATCAATTAAATCTTAGGTGAAACCGAGGTTTACGATGATAGGTTTCACATAGACGTGGTCTGGATTATAGATAGGTCTTCTTGAAGACTTTCCATTCTTTCTTTCTTTTTCTTTCGAACGTTGGCGAATTCAAGGCTTATTTTATAGGGTAATGCTTAAGCGTGAGTTGAAGATAATCAATAAATAATGGAAAGTTCAAGATCTATTAAACCTTAGGTCAAAACGAGGTTTATGTTGATAGGTTTAACATAGACGAGGTCTGAATAATAGATAAGCCTTAGCAAGTTCAAGATTTAGCGAACCCTCTTGAATTTAAAGCTAATGTTGACGGTGTAGAGTTTTTATTGGCAACAGATGATCTGTTTTCTTCTCGAAATGTATTCAATACATGTGAATCTTTTTCAAAGCTTATGTCTCATGCATTCATGGAAGATAAGCTCTTGTAGAGCTTGGCCGTTTTGGCTATTATTGAGGCTATTTGGAAGCAAAGAAATAGACGCATTTACATTGGTATAAACAGAGAACTCCTTAAAAGCTTCCAACAGGAGATGACGATGGTGGTGCACTAGGTTGTTGTTCTCCCTTAATTCATGGGAATATCTGTATCTAGTTTGAGACGCGGCTGAATTGAGACTTGCTCTAGTAGGTAGGTGTCCAATCCCCATACTCTGTATTGATCTCCTCTCCTTACCGGGTCATTAAAGTTGAATTTTGATTGCTCTAGCATAGGAAATCCAAGTCCAACAAGGATGGGAATCCTTCTTAGAGATGAATTTGGCCTTTTGATATAGGCTTTCTCTGGACCAATGGGCATAAAAGAATCAAATGAGGTTGAGAAGCTTGTCATCCCATATGGGATCTGACAGGTTAACAATAAAGATACTGACAATTTAATTAAGGATGGTGACTATAAACATTATGAGATGTTTAAACCAGAGATGCACCTTCCCTTGGAGATTTGTCAATGCCATTGATGCAATCATGGATTGTGTCGAGGGTCACCAAGTGAAGTTCTAGCGTGTTTGGAGCTCAGCAAATGTTGAGGTTGATCGTTTAGATTGTATGAAGGTGCATAGAAATGACCTCTCAAGAAATGTGAAATTAATTAAGGAGGGTCCTAAGTATGAGAAAAATATGATGTAAGGGGAGTGATGGAAATGATAGTCGATTTTCACTCAAACGACCATTGCTAGGGCACCGAAATCTCAAGGAGTGCCAAGGATGCTAGCAACATTAGTAACGTTTTGTTTGTATGTGTGTTAACTTCTGTACGGGTCCCATCTTGATTGGAAATGATGCCACCATTACAAAGTTTGGACTTGTGAGTTATTTCGCAGGCACCTTGAGTGAATATTTGGAATCCCATTTGAAGTGGAGGGCAGTATTGGAACATCACAACTAGGTCTAGTTTTCTAAGTGAAGAAATTTAATGTTTCTATAAAGATTCTTTGAAAGGATGTTGAGTTGAAGAAAGGCATATCAGCTGTTAGTTATAAAATAAAGTTGGAAAAGGAGTTCAGAGAGACTCAAGAGAGGTAGCTCTTCCAACCAAGAATTAAAAACTCAATTGTGAGGTATGACTCGAGGTGCGTTGAAATGTGTTGTTTTGAAATCTTCCAGCCAATACATTCCGAAACAAACCAGAAACATGAGGCAAGTTTTCTTTTGAGCGGACCGAATCTGAGTCACTTTGAAAGTTCAAGTGCGGCTTCCACTAAAGATACTTTTTTCTGAGATTTTGTGCAGATTTGAGATATATTGTATTGAGTATTACTGTAATAGTTCTCGATAATCAACGGATATTGGTAAATAGAAGATCTATTTTATTAAATGTTAGATAATTTCAAGGTTTGCGGCACTGAACTTTATCTTAGTAATGTGAGATAATTGAAAAATATTTGTGAGTCCAAGATTTACAAAGTTTCGCGAGTTTAATGTTTATGGGGTAGAGTTTTTATTGATGATTCTCTACAGTGATGGATAAAATTTCTTTTGAACAAAGCTAAATCATCACTTAGTGTTGATTATCTATGCTTTAATAGAATATAAGAGTAGCATGTTATCTATCTAGGTAGAACAGGAGGCAGTTACTTGGTATTGGAGATATTCTTTAAAGTGTATGAATTTTAACCAATATTGCTTTATTATTGTCAGGTACCTTACCAATACGCCAAAAGCTCCATAGCTGATTGAATGCATTAGGCAAGGCCCTTTAAACCTGTCCCATATCAGGCTGGGTCTCACCCAGTCCCATACCTAGGCAGGCCCCCACTTAGGACAGTAACAATTATCTAGGGCTAAAATTCATGTACAGCTTTAAAATCCAAATGGCATTACACCTAGAGATTACAAGAATGAGCATGAAAGAAAATATTGTGAGAAGTGAATAAATACAAACAGATGCCATATTATCTATCAGACCAGATGAAATAAAACAAATTTACAGAAGGGATAATTCAAACATCTGACAAAGAATAAAAGGAATCAACCAATGTAAAATTGAAAGTTGAAACTAGAGAATAATAATAAAATGGTAGATGCATAAAAGAAAAGGATACACCAAGTAAGACCCATGAAGAAAACCGCAAGCCAAGACACCAAAGAACAATCGATCCCTCAAAACTGGGTTCTTCCTCAATCCAATTCGAACTGAAAACCAAAAATACCCAAAATAAATAGATAAATTCATTGAAACAAAAGTAGAGTTAGGAATTGGAGAAATAACCCTATTCATAAAATCAAGCGGATCCAAGATAAAGTATCGCTATATATGAATCGAAATATGAGAAAGAAAGAACAACCCATCACAATATAAATCAAGAAGAAAACCCTAAACAAAAAAAAACAAAAAAAAAAAAGTTAACTTACTGAGAGGAAGAATAGGAGCATATATGAGAGGTACCAAGAACTTGAACGGGGGTCCTCTTTTTGGTCGCCTAACAACAACCTCTCTTCAAAACGAAATCATACAAACCAAAATATCTCAGAAACAATCGATCTTCCATGGCAACTATATAACACATGTACACAAATAAATAAAAGAATAAGAACTTTACTCATTGGAGAGGTCAGAAGGCGCTGCCATGGCGACTCAAATCTCCTTCGTTGGGTGGCGGAAAAAGGTACCCAAATCTGTATCCCGCTCCAAGAGGTGGTATTCTAATTCCTCCGTGGTTGGAATGAATTTTTGTTGAAACTTGTTTTTTATTAAATTTTTAGGGCGCTGATATTCCCCCCACGTATATGTCACGTTTCCCACCATTTGACCGGTCTCTCTCTCTCCACACACACACACACACAAATAAACCGTTGGTGGGCCCAACAGAAACCGTTGGTGGAATGGTGGGCCCATATTTGAACAACATAGGCCCCGCCTAGACCTGGCAAAATGGGACCCATACCCGCTGGTACACCCGGCCCGCAGGGGTACGGGGTACCAATTTCATTATCCGCGAAAAAAAATACCCGCACCCAACCCATGACCTATGGTTGGGTCTGGGTCGGGCGTTGGTGCCAGCAAATGCTCGCGGGTTACCCGCCATTCGGTTTTTAACTTTTTATTCTTAAGGCCTAAACACTAAACAGTAAAAAATAGACTATGTGGGTGGGCCAACAAAACAAGTATGTGACTGGTATCTTTGGTTTTACCAAAACAAACATTTGTTAAAGTAAATGAAAAATTATATGATGAATGGGCATGTACTCATCATCCCATCCTTGATATTTGATCCAACAGCAGCTGACTTGTTAAGAAGTTGATGTAGGATTAAATATCAAGGCTTGTACATCCATCGTACCACCTTTACGTGTTCATACACCCATTCATCATATAATTTCTTTTGGTAAATATATATAATTTCTTCTTTAAATTTGCCGGGTTACCCACAGGTATACCCGTACCTGCCCGGGTGGGTTCCGGGTTCAGACAATGCTATCCGTACCCGCGCTGGTATTTCTTACGCGTACCTGCCGGTACCCATACCCGCACCCGCACGGGTTGTATCCGTACCCGTGCGGATTACCCATTTGCCAGGTCTAGCCCCGCCCATACCACACCATAGGATAATCCAAACCGTCCATTTGATGGGCCATAAACGTAAATAGGTTGCGTCCCAAAATATCTTTTCCATAGGCTGATCCAAGCCCTCCGATCTAAACAGAAACTACATCTTATGCAACATCTATAGATTGTAGGGTTGTGATCATCCTATGGAAATGATTTTTGGGGCACAACCTATTTACATTGTGGCCCATCAAATCAAATGAATGGTTTGGATCATCCTATGGTAACATTAAGGCCTGTCCACATCATAGGACGATCCAAACCTCCATGGTTTGGATAATCCTATGGAGTTGGTCGTACAGTAACATTAAGGCTCAATTTAGGCCCCACCCATATTTTTGAAATGAAGTGTACCGTCCAAACCATAGGATGATCCGAGCCGTTCATTTGATGGGCCAAAACGTAAATGGGTTGTGCCCCCAAAATCATTTGCATAGGATGATCACAACCCTCCAATCTATAGAGGTTTCCATAATAAGCAATTTCTCTTTATATCTGAGGGCTAGGATCATCATATAGAAACGGTATTTTGGGACACAACTTATTTACGATGTGGCCTATCAAATGGACCGCTTGGATCATCCTATGGTCTGGACGGTACACTATCATAGTGGGTTGGATTTGGACACAAAGGAGGAGAATTTTGGGAGCCCATCAACTGTTCCTGTTGAGAGAGAGAGAGAGAGAGAGAGACGTGCACTAAATGATTGGGATGGGGGTGGGGACACACTACGTCATAAAAAAGAAAAAAAAAAGAAAAAAAGGGGGAATATAACCTCGTTTAGAGTTAGCCGTTGAAGCCTAACGTTTGACGTTAGCCAGCCGTTTGGGGGGGGGGGCGTGCGAATTTATCTTCGCCTTTTTTTATTTTTATTTTTTCTATTCCATTTATTGGAGAATCAGAATAACAACTGGAATAGGATGCTGATTCCTGATCCCTGCAATTCGAACACAACCATCTATCTGCAGCTAGGGGTGCAACTCGGGTAGTCGGGTTGAGGCCAACCCGAACCAACCCAAGGAGCCCATTTCTCCAACCCCGACCCCCGATTTCCAACCTGACGGGTTCGACCTGACCCAACCCGAGTAACACGGATGTCATATAATTCATCTAGTTGAGACACTAATGGATCCAATATAGATTATAGAAAGTCGCAGGGTCAATAATTTGGTGATGCACTAGTCTTCAGAGTAAACCCACAGAGCCAATTGCCATGTGTGTCCCACATAACAATTAGGTGCATACATGTAGATTGAACACTACTGAGCGTGCAAGTGCCACTCTGAAATTTAAAATTTTATAATAAAGAAAATGTTCGGGTTACCATTTGGGTCGGGTTGCCCAACCCGACCCAACCCGATTTTCAACCCTACCCAACCCGATTTTCACTCAGGTTATAAATTCCCAACCCAAACACGAACCCAACCCGAAAAAAGTCAACCCAACCCACCCAAAAATCGGGTTGAACCCAACCCGAGTTGCACCCCTATCTGCAGCTTGAATTTTCATATCACTTGCCAAAACGAAGCAAAATATTAAAGAGATACACTATGAATGCCCTCTTTGACTGCCATTGGGTCCTATGTATAGGGGTGTTCATTATTCGGTTATAACCGAATAACCGAACCGAACTAAATTGGTTTGGTCGGTTCGGTTCGGGTTTTTTCCTTTTCGATTCGGTTTCGGTTATTTTTTTTTGGAAATTTGGTTATTCGGGTTCAGTTTCGGTTATATCAAAAAAAAAATTTAGTTAACCGAATAATCGAAATTATGATAAAAATTCTTATTTTTTCAAACAAAAGTGCTATATGGGCATTCCATAGGATGATCAAAACCGTCCATTTGATTGATCACAACTTAATTAGTTTGTGCTCAAAAAATCATTTTGATAGGATGATCCTAGCCCTCCGATCCAAACCGAATAACCAAATTTTTAATCGGTTCGGTTTTTAGAAATTTCGGTTTGGTTTCAGTTATCGAAATTTGTGAAATTATTTCGGTTATCAAATTTCGGTCTATTCGGTTCAGTTATAACCGAACGAACACCCCTACTTATGTACATGATGAATGATAAAATAAAGGGCACCCCCCTATTGGTCCTTCCCAACAAAGTGCATTTATTTTTTATTTTATATTTTTCTACACCATATTCCTATTTTTCTGTGCCCTTGTAATTGAAATTTGTTGAGATGGACCAATGAAGCACCCTCGTATAGCTGTTTTTTGCAAGGGTGTCCTTCAGTTTATCATTCCTCTTCCTCCGTATAGCAAAAAAATGAAAAGATTGTTGTTAGGCTATTTTCTAACTATCACTTTTTGGGACTCGTGTGCAACATGGATATGATCATATGCATTGATTAGGCTGCTATAATCACAATTCCTTCATCCACCCCGCTTGATCGGATGATGTAGCTGTCAAAAGCTAATCCAATTCCCAAAAAGCTATCAGAAGCCGATTAAAAAATAAAAGACAAGACCAGTTAGTGCAATTATCAAAACATGGGACCATTAGACCCAACAAACGGGTAACCCGAGCGGATACGAGTACGACCCATGCGGGTACGATACCCGCTGGTACGGGTAAAAAATACCAGTGATTCTACGGGTAGATTTTTCATGTTCCCGTAGCCAACCCGCGCGGGTTGTGTAAACCCGTGGGTAACCCACTAGATTTCTGTACCGGAGGCTTGAATTGGAGAAGATGATAGTGAAATGGGTCTGTAAAGATGGGTTTTGGTTAAGCAAAACAGAGAAGGTGATGGGGAGGTAAGATTTTGCAGGTTTAATGGTCGAATCTCATGGTTGTTGCGGGAATTAGGTTGAAGATGGTGGTGGGTAGAAGAAGATGATGGTGTTGGTGGTGGAAATGATAGAAGTAGAGGTGGCCGATAGGGGTGGCGAGGGTGGGGGAAGTGGTGGTTGGCGATCGGCGGGTGGTGGTGGTTGGCGATCGGAGAGGGAATGCTATCTTGGGAGGTTGGGCTAGGGTTTCGTGGATGCTCAACTCGAGTGGAAGGAGAGAAAATAGAAGAAAACAAAATGAATCGATAACTTGTCTATTTGTTTAGTGAAAAAAATGATGAAAAAAAATCTAACCCTAGTATTGTGGGTAACCCGCGGGTACTAGCGCCCGACCCAGACCCACCCGCTGGTCACGGGTGCGGGCCATTTTTTGACGGGTTAAAAGAAAGCTACCCGTACCCGCAAATTTTGATACGGGCCGGGTGTACCTGCGGGTACGGGTCACATTTTGCCGGGTCTAGGGACCAAGATCATGTCGGCTTCCTCATGATGGTCTACCAGATCAACGTCTAAATTACGTATTCATGTCCATGTGGGACCCCAAAATTGATCATTATCTTACGGTGATTGTCTTACTATTCGGTTATTTGCCATAATGTCATTTGAAGATAGAAACAAAAGCATGTAACCATTATTTGCTAATGAGAGATCAATCTCATGCGGAAAATAATGATTGAAGGCCACAAGTTGGAGGCGGAGATCAATCTACTAATCCTCTGAAGTGGATAGAAGAACAGAGAGGAATGAAAAAAACCAAGTAGAACAGAAAGCTCTACTTAGTTGGATAAGGTTCTAGGTTCATCCGATCAAGGTCTTCTCAAGGGCATTTAGCCGCATGAATGTATCTTTTAGGTAGGAGTGTAACAATAAATTTCTTTTTAGCATTTTCCTTCTAAGATAGCTAGAGAACGACTAGGCAGACTATACCGTCGGGATCAATCCTGATGACCAATTCTAAGGCTCGGCAAGGGGATGTAAATGTAATCAATGCTGTTAATCTTGTAGAACATCATGAGGCAACCCACATAGTACTCTTAGTCCCACACGAAACGAGTATCCCATGTGTAACATGCATGGTTTCAAATTTCGGTTTCGGAATGCGTTTCGGTCCTCACGGAAACTGAAATTTGGGACGAAATCCAATGAAATCAAATAAAGTAGTATTTTATCTCGTACAAAATTTTGGCTGGTAATTTCGGCTAAAAGTTTAGGAAAATATTAAATAATTAATAAATTCCTATTTTTTGGTGATATTCCTTAAATTTCTTACCGAAATTTCAATAAAGTAATGTTTCGGGTATTATGGATTTTGCTTTCGGTCTCAACTGAAACCTGAGACGGTCAAAATTTAAAACCATGATAAAATGAGAACCATAATAACCAACGGCTTAACAAACCAACGGTTTAACTTTTGTTGGCAGAACCCTAAATTTGGCTTGATAGATCAAGGACCTAGGATCATCTTATGAAGGGGTTCTCATGGGCATTTGGCCGAACTTGTGGCCATTGGTCAGACAAACAAATCCGATCACATAGAAGCGGCACAAGCAGGCCCCTGAAAGTGTTTGTTTGATTCTAAAGGAAAATTTATTATGAAAAAAAAATTCATAGAAAGAAAGATTTTGTGTAGTATGGTTGAAATCTTGGTAGAAACTGGAAATAAATTTATCCATGGAAAATGAGTCAGCCAAATTTTGAAAAATTCATTTTCCATTCCACACCTTGCATGGAGCTACATTCACTAGCTACTATGGGTCTGTTTGGATGTGCGCTGTATAGAAGTAGAAGGAAAATATATAAATTCTCATTTCCTTACTTTCCTTTTCCTCTTGATTTGAGAGGAAGTGAAACTGTGAAAAAGGTGGAAAATTTTCAACTAACGATTGTAATATGGGATTTGCTAGTGTCCGTTGCAGAAGGCATTTCGTGGATGGTCTGTTGCAAGAGGAAACGTAGGACCCCTCCGGCGTACCTCTAGTTTTCGCCATTCCTACGAAGTTGGAGATACGATCACTGCCATCTTGCGTGCCACTAATATTGATTAAGAGGTGTTTCCTGAGAGCAGCTAGCCACCTCATGAATGAAGACAAAATCTGCTGAAAAGTGAGCTTGTGTGGCTGCTCTCACATGGCAATCAAACAATGCTAGGAACGCTGGTAAAATTAAGTTGCTATGTAACAGCGCCTACCGAAAAGAATGCGTATTACCCATTGCATCTTATCCTCCATGGACGGCCCATGTTCATCAACAATCACTTCATTTAGAATGGGAAAGACCATTTTTTTGGGGGAAAAAATTCTACAACTAAGGGAGTAAGGGGGAGCTGTAATTTGCACTACCCTTGTACAAATTAACCCTCTCTCTCTCTCTCTCTCTCTCTCTCTCTCTCATATTCATAAATGAGATACCTTTCTTCGTGTTATGGAAGTGATAGCTTTTCTTCTTAATTACCTAAGTTGGAAAATTGTTTCACTATTTCTGAGGTTAGTTATATCCAATGAATTTATACTTTCTCAACATCTTCACATGCTCTCCTCCCCAACCCACAATCAATTCATTTCTACATTTGCATGTGCCATATGCACTTCCCTGTTTTCTTCTTTCTACGTCTAACCTGAACAAGTATCATGTGGTGCTACACGACCTTTCTATTTCTGACCCGATGCCATCTGGGACCCACCTATTAGAAACGACATGGCAACATATGATGACGCATCTGGTAATGGCCCCACAAGATCTGAAAACTCGGATGGCCACAGGTACGTATGAGGAGGAGGAAGAGCGAGAATAGTAAAAGTAGAGGCTTATCTTAAAGGGAATTAATAATAGGTGCGGTTGTACGCGAACGAATGTTGAAGTGGGAGGCCCTTTTTTTGTCTTGGATTGGAGGGCTCTTAAATAAATTCTTCTAATCATACTATATCTACCATTGGACATTCCATGTGATAACACAGGGCGATGCTTTAAAGGGCCTTTGGAGAGAGCATTAAAAAACGTAGCTTCCTTGTCCCCCCAAAGCCATAGAAAGTTCTTTTTTTGTGGTAACAAAATTTAGTACTTGGGTAAACTGAATGAGGGTGCAAATTTCATCTTGCTATTACTAAAACATCATGGTGAGGAGCAAATTGATTGAATTAGGGTGAAACGCAGTAGTGAAGAGAAGATGAAGATTGGAGAAACGTCCACATACAATGCCTTGGATGAACTTTCAATTTTAGTTCGAATGTCCCTTTCTGGTACGTTGAACGTGTTTCTATAGCTGTTTCCCCAAAGATTTTTTTTTTTCTTCCAAAACTAGATATTGTTGTTCCTTGGAAATTAAGAAGCCCTCATATTTTTTAAAAGAAGTAACATCTACATTCCTCTAAATTATCAAAAAGGTATCTGGATGGTTAAGAAAAAAAGAACAAAAGAGGAGGTGGGAAGCTTGTAAAAAGATCACTCACACAAGTCACAGTACACTAGATCACCAGTGCCAATCAATGGTCTATATTCTTGCCAGAAATTACAAGTTTGGAATTGTCCAAGGGAGTGGATTTTAATGGATGGCCCATCGATATTAAGAACTAATTTAAGTTATCAATCTCGTTTTGTTCACCCAAAAAGAGTCATTAAGGGGTGAAATTACAATTTTTTTTCAAAAAAAAACTAGTGCTACTACCAAAATGAAACAAAATTGATAACTTAGGAAGTAATTAATAGATGAAAGGTTTGGATCACAGAACAAGTGGCCCTACTTATATTTATTCCCACGGGTATTTTTTGTCGAAGAAAAACATTTACATTATAGTGCGATTGCTGCACGCAATGGGGTGCAACACTCAATCACCTTGCGAACCTTGCAAGATTTGGTATTAGAAAAACCAACATGTCTAGTGACTGAGTCACATAAGGAGCGACCTGTGGAGAGGGCTACTTATAAAGAGCTACATGGTAGAAAAAACCAGCACATGAAAGCTACTAGAGTGAAGTTGTAACAGAGTGGGTTGCGGAAATGTAGTGGAATTGTTTCGGTCATGAGTAGGGGCTTGCCTAGGTATGGGACTTGGAAGAACCAAGCCGGGTACGGGACATATTTAAAAGGCCTAGCCTAACACTTTCCAATTTTTCACTCCAATTGTTAGATAGGAGTCTTAGAGATGCAGAGTTATCTATATTGGCTCGAGTAGGCTTAAGTGGGAGTTTTAGTGGAAGGTGTCAATGGAGTTTTCTATAAATAACATGTAAACAATATTTTTTGAATCGATGAAGAATTTTATCCCGGGAAATTGTGTTTTTGCCAATAAAGTAGGATTGACCCTTCTCTTGAAGCGGGTCGAGTAAATTTAAATTTTCAATGCACCTTAATGTAGGGATAGGGGTATTTAATTCATTTTCGGCCACAATTGGCCTCAACTTCTATCAATGGTTTTAAATTTCGACCGAAATCCGGTGGGGACCGAAACTGAAATTTGGCCCGAATTTTCAAATTTCGGTTGATATTTGGAAATTTCAGGAGTCCGAAACCGGTACGGAAACTGAAATTTTAAACCATGCTTCCATCCTATCCTTAAACAGCTACTTTAAATGGAAGATATATGGCCAAGTGGGCTTCTATCAATCGATGGACATGTTAAATTATTGACCGTAGATTTTCCAAAGATGGAGTTACCGTCGTTGGATCTGCCACCGCCACAAGTGCCTTGAAAATCGCGTTGAGAAAGCATCAGATTTCTATGTCGGAGGGCGTTAGTATTTCGCAAGAAAAAGACAGAAGAGGTTACTAGTGCCTCTTTGCTGACGTGTTTATAAGACCGTGGGCCCTGGGCTTTCAATTTTGTACTTTTTCAACTCTCAGGTGTTGGAGGTTGGACGGGAAGATCCAATCCCAAACGCGTCTTCACTTTACAAGTGGCATTTAGGTGCAGTGATCAGAATCATTGATTGTGGGGGGGCCACAAAGTTCAAACCTTATTTTAGGGAAATGATATCAGCACGACAAGCTGGGTTAGTGGATTTATTAAAAGTTGGTCGAGCTGATATCATTTTCCTTAATTTAAGAACAACAATTGGATCCAAACTGTGTATCCATTGGATCCATATCCTAAGGCCCCCAAATTATTTTGTATTCCAAACGATAGCCAGAAAATCCAATGGATCCTCCGAAATACAAATAAAGTGCATCGAATGCACAATAATACCTTTCTACTCATAACAGTTATTTTTTGTATCTTTAAAAATCTACTACAAATAATGTTTTGTTTTCCCATTTCTTCAACAAGACTTCTCCGATTTTGTGTTTCTTTCCTCTCACCTATCCTATCCGATACAGAACTGAAATCGAAACCGAACTGATAAAAAGGGGTGCATTTATCATTTTCCTATGAAAAGGGGCGCATCTATCATTGTCCAAACCAAAACTGAACCGAACTGAAAATGGACCGGAATCTGAATCAGTTTGGTTTAACCGAACCGACAAGTCTTGCACATAACCGGTTAATAGTTAAATTATGCGACATGCACCCATCATATAATTTCTCATGTTTTTTTTAAAAAAATAAATACAAGCACCTATCTTGTTCAGAGAGAGAGAGAGAGAGAGAGATGTTACTAACCGGTTGAAGGAGGATATGTGTCAGACTTTAACGCTTTTGGCGTCAATTCACGTTAAGCGGATCATCGCCCTATAAAAATTACTTTGAAAATTTAAAGTCGCTTTGGAGGGCTCTATCACAGTTATTTGCATGGAATCTTATATGCAAATTGTTTTGAATTTAAATATAATTACTTGCAATTGACAGTTGTAATGGTTCTATGAAAGATATAATAAATGGCTTCTGACTAGGGGTGGCAATGGTTCGGTTTCGGTTCGGTTTGACCCTCAAACCGAACCGAACCGAAATTTGAATCGGTTTGGTAAAACCAAACCGAAACCGAACCAAAATCGAATTTTCGGTTCGGTTTCGGTTCCGTTCTGCCAATTTTACCACCCCTTACTCATAATTATTGGAGATATTCGGTTTCGGTTCGGTTTGATCCCCAAACCAAACCAAACTGAAATTTGAATCGGTTTGGTTTAACCAAACCAAAACTGAATTTTCGGTTCGGTGTCGGCTCGGTTCCAGTTCGGTTCGGCCAATTTTGCCACCCTGACTTCTGAGGAGGTCTTAATGCCCCCATTGCAAATGAAAATAATATCACTTTTATGCTCTTCATAAAAACAGACTTATTGGACCCACTTCTGCCTCATTTACAGGATTAGATCCGTTAATGGCAATGGCAATGGCAACTAGAATTCCGGCCAAATGCGATTAAGAATACCTTGATGGGATGATCCATGTAGCTCAATTTTTGATCTACAATATCAACGGTCGTCATTTCACATATATGCCCTCCTATGCATCCTTGTTGGACCCCATTTATCATAATATTTACTTTCTGCATAGAGTGGTTCTCTCACACATAATAATCATAAAAGTTTTAGAAATAATGGGTTCCAAAGAGGACTTATTATCCCATTCGCAAATACGTGTAACAAAAAATAATCATATATTTACCCCTTCTCTCCACCGAATCAACTTCCTTTTCTTCATATGGCCTCCGTTGCTTTCGGCATAAAATGGGCGTAAAATTTGTCTTACTCCCATTTTATGTCCAAAGAAACAGAGTCATACAGTAAATACCCTGGGCAATCATGTAATTTTGCTAAGAACAGAAAAAGAGAGATTAGATGCAACACCCCTGATTTCCGGCTTCTGTTCAGGCATTCAACATGCGGATGTGGGAGAACCCCCCCACCACTTTTAGACATGGATCTCCTCCAGAAAACTCACAAAAAAGGGGTTAGGTCACTTGATTTTTTCAGCAATCCCCTTCCCACACTTTCCGGGCCCTCCTCGTGGGCTGTTCCTTCCTCTCTTATCCTCTTCCAATTTTCGTACGTCTTTTCGCATGCGGTTTGTGGCCCGAATCCATGCCTGAAATCAAACCCATATCTCTTGGTTTTTAGCCAAAGGAGAAAGGGTTGATGATAATTAATAATTACTTTGGATCATGAGATGATCCTTGCCCCTTGATCAAGGGTTGGGATCGAGGGATCACCATTTGGTATCAGAGGTGGACCCATCAGGTTCAAATCGTCTGGTGGTGGCCCATCAAATCAATGGACATGCGTTAGGTAATCTAACCGGTACACCAAAAGCCCAAGCGTTGATGATACCCATTAGATTAAACCCTTTAAACTTTGTGCCCTATTAGGCTAGGTCCAACCTAATTCCATGCCTACTCAAACCCAACTCAAAACAGTAGCATTTCACCGTACTTCCCCACGGCTGTCTTCGGCGAATCGGCGGCCCATTATGTGGCGGCTTTTACGCTGGCCGTTTCTCCAATTAGCCCTTTCCACAAGTTGCCCTTCTGTGGTAGCTCACGATATGGTAAATTACACTAAGATGACTTTCACGTATGCTCTGTTTGGTTGCAATTTTGTGAGGAGAATAGAGGCAAAGCTTATTCTGTTGAATTGCTGAAAGATGTTTGGTTGCCTTTTTCACCAAAATAAGGGTTTTGACCACCGGCTTGGTCGTGTCACTGTCGGGTGACTTGGCACCCCTAAAATTCACTCAACAAATTTTATCAAATCGAAGAAATTTTAAAGAGAAGTTTCCATGTAGTTCTCTCTGCAGGTTGCCGCTTCTGTAACTCGAACATGTGATGTTGTGGATATTCTGATAAGAAAATTAGGTAACTAATCAAAATGCCAAAAGCCCAGTTGATGGAACGCATCAGATTAAGCCCTTTAAACTTAACCCGTTCCATACTTACATTGTCTGGGACTCAGGAACATCACACCAAGATGTAAAACACATGTCGCATGTGCAATGATGTTTGACTATATTCTTGTTAATCAAGATACCATAATTAATCTATAGGACAAATATACCTAATAGCGAAATTCTATCCCCAAGCAAATTAATATTTGAACTTATGGTCCAACCAAAAAAATGGCAGGTACTGTGTGCACACATTATTTATGCGAAAGTGTATATACTTTTATGGTTAAACTTTTATGAGATAGAAATTGATCCACAGCCTAAAGTAATTGATATCTATAAGCAATTTTACTTGTATGCACTGTGCAATGGTTATAAAGAAAGTTACATTTATAAAGTTTTAAATAACCTCAGGAGCAACCCAAGTGCACCCAAGTTCGCATTAAGTAGAATAAGGTTTTTTAATGGAAATAGAGAAATTTTATTGCGTAAGATTCTTAGTAGCTAGCTATAAAGAAATTCACTCTGTATGCACTATTTAATTGCTATAATGAAATTTACATTTATAAAGTTTCAAATGACCTCAGGAGCAACCCAAGTTCTCTCATTAGATAGGAAAAAGGTATTTAATGGATATAGAGAAATTTACTTGCATACGATACTTAATAGCTATAATGAAATTTAACCGAGGGGTTATCCACAGGGGCGGAGCCAGAAATTTACACTTGGGGGGATGGATTATTAGTGGTTCTTGAGATAGTGTGTGCTTCCTCTCTTCCTTAGACATTGCTTCTAAGGATAGGCATCGTCTTTGTTCTCTCTAGGTCTGTATCTTTATTCTTGTGATAGGATTAGTGTTTTGTATGCTGGTTGTAATATCTTTCACATTCTAATAAACCGGTCTACTTAGCTGTTAAAGTTAGTTACAATTTCATAGAAGTCAACAAGCCAATCTAGAAGTGGTTAATAATGTGAGGAGAGCGCCATTATTAGAATAAATGAGTGCACATATCAAAGTGTTTAGAACCACAAATATAAAACAAGTTTAATGGTGAACCCTGTCGTAATTTAATCCAAGAAATATTATGGTAGTCCGTTCAAGAGAGATTGCCTACTGATTGGACGGTAGAGATCCGGGAGAAAAATAATGAAATTGTATTTATGGGAAATCTTGAAAGTGCACATGAGGATGAGGGGTAGTATCAATAAAAAAATATGAACACTTTGGATTTTATCTCAAGAATCTTATATTCGGTATTAGTTTAATCAGACCATGTGATATAGGTAATATTATTAACTTCTTAGTTCGTTAAGGGTATTTTAGTCATACTGAATTTATACCGACACGTTCCTACTTCACAGAAATGTCAGCTTTGGATAGAAAGTTTTTTCCGTCCATTCCAACGGCAGCAAATCAAAACGCTAGCGAAACAGCTTCGCGAGGAAAACCATGTGAGTGGGGCAGCTTTTTGTCCGGAGCCAACCCAGCAACAGAAAGGGGTAAAACAGTCATTGTCAAAAGCCACGTGAAAAGCGCAGTAAGAAAAAAAGGCAATAATATCCTTCTTACCCCGCAACTGAAACGGTGAAACAGTAATTGTCCAATGGCACGTAAAATCGCTTCCTTGCCATCGAGAAATTGAATGAAGCTTGGGTCACCGTCACTGCCACGTGGGTGCAGACAAAGGTCATTTTGGCGTTTCTGAGGTTTATTGAAAATCTGAGGGTGTTTCTGTACAACAGCCTTCATAAAACCCCTAGGCGCCCTCTTGTTTCCCATCACTTCCACTCTCTCTCTCTCTCTCTCTCACAATGCTCCTCGTCGTTGCGCTGGCGCTTCTATTTTGCGCCGCTGGAAACGTTGCCTTAGCATTCACCGACGGTAAGCTTAACTAAGTGTCCCTGCGAAACCCAGCTTCAGCTACTAGAGTGGCATTTTCGTAGTTTTTCATTTCTGTCAGGGTTTTTCATATCCGCCTGAGCATTCACCGACGGTTAGAGTGGCATTTTCGTAGTCTTTCCTTTCTCTCTTGCTTTTTCCTACTCTTTTTTCACTTTCACTACTCGTTTGCTATCTGGGTCAGCCGTTCCCGTTGGATTTTACGAGCAACCACCCAAAAACCAGAGATTCAAGCTTTTAAATATCTGTGCTTTTCTGTAACAACTGAAACCTTACCAAGACACGCTTGTGTCAGGTTTGTCCCAAACGGCCCATGTGGTTCTGCCATATGTTACCAAATAGGGGTATATTTGTGATTTTGCCAAAAAAATAAAATACTATGGTTTATTTGTCATAAAAACAAGGTCATTAATGTGTTGTTAGAACTTAGAACTTAGAAGATACATGGTGGTGTAATAGGTAGGGCGATGACAAGGACGTGTCTTTCTAGCACCTTTTCCTTTTTGAAGTCGTAGCTTTGGAATTTTGAAGCTGGGCAAAATTGCATTGAAAGTTACCAAATTGTCGTTACTATGTGGAACGGCTTGTAGAGGTATTTTTTGTGGTTTCTTAGTAGGCTTGAAGGGTGTTTTAGTCAATTTCAGACCATGTGGGGTTTGGTCTCTGGGTTTCTGCAGTCCTGGACTTGCTTTTTAACAGTAGGCCAGTAGGGACGATGTGACTTATTTTGTCCTTGCTTTTTGACAGTAGGCCTGTAGGGAGTAGGGACGATGTGAGGAGGGGGAAACTACTAAACTAGTCCTTGCACGTTCATGTTGAAAAAGTGGCACGTCCTTTTACTCTTTTCCTTCGTAATTAAAGGGCGATGATATTGTCACCCCCCCTAAATTACGCATTCGCTCCCCTTTTGGCTTGATTTGACGTCAAAAAGCATTAATAAGGGGGGCGAATGCGTACGCAGGGGGGGTGACAATATCATCGCCCTAATTAAATCCCCCTCTTTATTTCGAACTTCTGTCTAGCTGTTTACAGATGTGTGGGGATCTCGGAACTGTAATATGGCTCGAGTTTGAAAAGAAGTTGAACCTCTAGAGTCTAGAGTGAGTGGATGGATATCTGTGTTAACGAGTATTATGGACCCTCGGCTCGGGGTGTATTTATCCAATCTAGATCATTCATCTGATAGGCTCCACTGTCGATGAAGATTGGCTGCCATCACAGAATCCTTATCCACCGACCTCGTTTTGATAACAACACTCTTTCGCTTTATTAAACAGCTTTCTGATTTACAAATTACAATAAGAGGAGGAGTGCCATTATAATCATAAAGGACACCCGAATAGCTTTTCGCATTTACTTTTGGGCAGTGTTGAATCTCTGATGAAGAATCACGAGTGTTACTGTGTTCGGATTTTACACTCGAAAAATACTTATTTTGTCCAAAACTATTTGAATAGGAAGTGTATCTAACTATCTATCGCCTATCGGTTTGGCGGCCAAATAATAAACCAGACTCCTTCCTCCTTCTTCCTTCTCTACCTCTCTCATTCCCAAAAGCCAATCGGGTTAAGTGTTGCGAGACAAGGACATTTTTGTCCATAAGTTGGGTATTTTTCTAAATTGCCACTCAGAGAGCCTCCTTATTTTGTAAATGACCGAAATACCCTTGTAACTTATGTAACATGGGTGACGTAAATGGCCCTTTATTTCAATTGCTAAAAATGTTATCCTGGCATCACCTTTATCTAGATACTTCTCCTTAGCTGTTTATGATTTGGTTTTCATGTTCATGTATCTTCCGTTGTTTCCCCAAATTTTCATGGTGAGGTGCCTACTTTAACACATACTGCGAAGCAGATACTAACCTACGCATTGGGTAGGTTGGGTCTACAGCTAAATTATCCCTGTCTGAAAAGGACTAGTGTCCTTTTATACATTAGAAGTTGTATGGTTCCAAGGTTGCCTTAGTTTGTTCAGAAGTCAAATAAAGGGTAGGCATAACTCCAGGCGGGGACCACTACTTCATTAATCTAGACCGTTCATCTGTTGCAAATGATCTGATTTTGACTAATTTAGAGGGATATTATCATAAATAGAAGGTCCCTCTTAAGTAATAATTGAATAGGGTCGGTTCAAGTTATATTAGATAAAATTCCTGCAGTATAAACAGGGCCTTAGAGTCCTACATTTGGAGAATTTTATAAGCATGAACTTCTAGAACTTTCACTTTTTGCACCTCATAGAAATAAACCGCATGAAATTTTTACTAACGCTGATGCAATGCAGGGTTGTTGCCCAATGGGAACTTTGAACTTGGTCCGAAGGCGTCGGAGAAGAATGGAACAGTCGTGATCGGGAAGTATGCAATACCGGAGTGGGAGATATCAGGCCTTGTGGAATACATTGAGTCGGGGCACAAGCAGGGTGACATGTTGTTAGTGGTGCCCGAAGGCGCCTTTGCGGTGAGACTAGGCAATGAAGCCTCAATCAAGCAGAGGGTGAAGGTGACAGTGGGGATGTACTACTCATTAACGTTCAGCGCGGCTAGGACCTGCGCCCAGGAGGAGCGCTTGAACATTTCGGTGGCGCCGGACTCCGGTGTGCTCCCAATGCAGACCTTGTATAGTAGCAATGGGTGGGATTCTTATGCGTGGGCGTTCCAGGTCGATTATCCGGAGGTGGAGGTGATGATCCACAACCCTGGCGTCGAGGAGGATCCCGCATGCGGGCCCCTTATCGATTCCATCGCTCTAAGAGCACTTTACCCTCCCAGGCTCACCAACAGTGAGTTCCAATCTTACTTTCTTTAGGTTCACCCAAGATATAATTCTTACTTGCTTTAGGCCCACCAAGCTATAATTGTTGGTGGGCTTTTATTTAGGCACCCTGTTTGTTTTGGATTTTGAGAATTGATTTTGAATCCAATGCCGATTATTAGACTCAAAATTGCATTTAATTTTGAGCCCAATGATCAGTTTTGACTCAGAATTCCATCACTATAAAAGCCCTTTAAACCCCTAGGTCCACCAACAGTGAGTTCTCTTCTTGCTTCAGGCACACCAAGTTTTTATATTTCGTGTGCTTATATTTAGGCCCTGTTCGTTTTAGATTTTGAGTCCGAAACCGATTATTGGACTCAAAATTGCGTTTAATTTGAGCATAATGATCAGTTTTGACTCGTAGTCAATTCTTAAAATCTAGACGAACAGGGTGGGCTTGTATTTTGGCCGGGTAAATTTTGGATTTTTAGAACTGATTGCGCAAGTCCAAAACTGATTACTGGATTCCCAATTGCAAGTCCAACTATCAGTTTTGGACTCAACTGATTCTCAAAACCCAAAGCTAATGAAGTCAATTCTGTATAGTATTACTATATTTAACGGGAAATTATTTATCCGCCCCTTTTTTTACTCGGGACAGCCAGCTCTAGTGTATCCATGACTGCAGAGGGGCTGATGTACTTCACGTGGGTAGGATTCAACCAGTCCAATATACTGGAGTTGGCTGTCCCATGTAAAGAAAAGGGGAGAATTTATCATTTCCCCATTTAATAAATCCGTTTCTGTGATCTAATTACCCAAACTTACCCATTTATCACAGTTGGATTTTAACCAAAACGAAAATATAAGAGTCAAAATTCCAAATGCTACTCGTTATAATTTTTTATATTCTTTAAAAGAATGGAGAACAGCACCTAACCTTAGTTAAATTAGGAGAGATTAAGTCACTATAAAAATCAAGGTCCTTGTATACCATATTTTTTTCTCGATTAATATACCCTTGTTTTTTCCTTTTTTGGATCCAACAGAGAATTTGTTGAAAAATGGATATTTTGAAGAAGGTCCTTATGTGTTCCCTAACACCTCATGGGGGGTCCTGATTCCCCCTAACATCGAAGACGATCACTCCCCACTGCCCGGCTGGATGGTCGAATCCCTTAAAGCCGTAAAATACATCGATTCCGCCCACTTTTCAGTGCCAGAGGGTAAGCGAGCAATCGAGCTCGTCGCCGGAAAAGAAAGCGCAATCGCCCAAGTAGCACGCACCATTCCCGGAAAAGTTTACACGCTCACATTCGCCGTTGGCGATGCCAGCAACTCGTGCGAAGGATCTATGGTAGTAGAAGCTTTCGCGGGGAGGGACACCATTAAGATCCCCTACGAGTCTAAAGGGAAGGGCGGCTTCAAGCGGGCCGTGCTTCGCTTCACCGCTACGACCACACGCACTCGCATTATGTTCTACAGCACGTTTTATACCATGAGAAGCGATGATTTCAGCTCCCTCTGTGGTCCTGTAGTTGACGACGTGAGGTTGTTGAGCGTTCGTAGGCCGATGCTCATGTGAAGCATTTCTCAATGCGAATTGCACCTGTGCAATGTATTTCTCTGTTTTTTTTTTTGTCCCATATAGTATACTTTGATAGTATTTTGTTGCAGTGCTAGTAAGAGGCTTTGGTTAATAAGATCGATCATCTCATAGTTATTTATAGTTAATGCCATGTAAAAGCTTAGACTAGTGTGATTCTTATCAAGTTTTAAATGAAATTACGCTACAAACATGGGGCGTTTGCATGCCAAATGGTGCACTTATTAAGAGCTCCTATGAAATGTGTGGCTGGGCTAGTCACATGGGCTTAGCTAGGTGTGTCAATGGATCCACAAGGATTCGAACGATAACAATGGATCCATATCATAAAGCTTATCGGTCCAAAGCAAGAAAGTGAATTTACTAGGGTGCAAAAAAAAAAAAAAAATTTGAAATGACTTTGACAACAATAACCATAAATGCACTTTGTTTACCCTTGTAACTGGTTGTTGTGCAATGACACCGTTCAGTCTGTCATTCTTGTAGCTCCCTTATGAACAAAACTTGGCTCCGCAATGCTCTAATATCCAGGGGAACAAGGGGTGTGGAAATATCAATTAGGGGTGTTGAAATATCAAGGGGTGTGAAATTGATATTTCCACACTCCTTGCTATTAGAGGGTTACGGAGCCAAGCTCCGTTCCTCTCTTATCCCTAAGTCCTAGTGTGTAGGACCTCCGATGGATTAAAAAAGTAGGACCTTAAAAAGCACTACAAAAAAGTTCTGAATGATAAGGGAAAGGGCACTCCAAAAAGGTCCTAATATGAAATACGTACGGCTGTATGTCTAACCTACTTGGGACCACAACATCCAATCACAAGTGAAACCAAAGTGAGTGGTGCCATTATCAAAATATGGTAGTGGATATCAGTCCTCACTCCTCATTCCTCAATCAGGAGCTAGAATCAACATGACATTCTGATTACTAATCCAATCCTCTCTTAAATGCAATGAGGAAAAATTAAAATTAAAATTTTAATAAAAATTTCATTCAAACTGGAGTGGAATTAGAATACCACCTCTTGGGTGGGGGACAGATTCTGACATTTGTCCCTCTAATTATGAACCCCGTATCAATTCCACCTTCTTGATTCCATTCTTTTCTGGAATTGAGCGGAACTAGAATCAATTCCAGGCCAAAGTGGGATCAAGCCAACGATGGATAACAGTCACAAATGACGTTGTTATTTATGGTCTCCTAAGGAGGCCTTCTTTTGCTCAGGCTTTTACTCTCTTCTTTTATCAAAACATAGTATTTCTCTTCACTTGAAACAAGAGAGTGAGCATTTGAATAACAAGTAGCCGTTAGAGAGAGAGAGAGAGAGAGAGAGAGAGAGAGAGAGACGATGAATCTCTGCCTCTCCCTCCCCGCCAAATTCACACCCCTACCTCCCTTCAAACCCTCCTCCATCCATTCCCGCCAGAAAACCTTGCCTTCTCAAATCCCTTCAAAACACCCAAATTTCGAACCCCTCAAGGACCGTTTGATCAGAAACCTCGACAGAGGCTGTCTTGAAAATGCTCTCTCCACTCTAGATCTCATGACCCACCAAGGGATTCCGGCGGATTTACTTACCTACTCCGTCCTACTCAAATCTTGCATCCGATCACGGGATTTCGATCGCGGGAAGCTCATCCACGCCCGTCTGATTGAATCAGGCCTCGAATTTGACACAGTCCTTGTGAATTCTCTTATTAGTTTGTATTCAAAATGTGGGGATTGGGAAACCGCGAATAAGATCTTCGAGACTATGGGAAATAAGAAAGATTTGGTTTCTTGGAGTGCAATGATTTCATGCTTTGCACATAATGGCAAGGAATTAGAAGCCATAGCTACGTTTTATAATATGCTCGAAATGGAGCAATTCCCAAATCAGTTCTCATTTACTAGTGTGATCCAGGCATGTTCTAATGGGAAGAACGTGCGGATTGGGAGGGTGGTTTTTGGATTTGTGATCAAAACCGGTTTTTTCGGGTCTGACGTATGTGTTGGGTGTGCTTTGATAGACATGTTTGCCAAGTCTGATGATTTGGATTCTGCCCGTCAGGTGTTTGATGAAATGCCGGAGAGAAATGTTGTTGCTTGGACATTGATGATAACTAGGTATTCTCAACGTGGATTCGCGAAAGAGGCAGTTGACTTGTTTTTTGATATGGAATCGAGTGGAATTGAACCGGATCGATTCAATCTAAGCAGTGTTATTTCTGCGTGTGCCGAATTGGAATCAGTTCAGCTTGGGAGGCAATTGCATTCTCAAGCCATTCGAGCAGGATTGGCTTTGGACGTTTGCATCGGATGCAGTCTTGTGGACATGTATGCAAAATGCGCGGTAGATGGATCAGTGGATGATTCAAGGAAAGTTTTTAATCAAATACCTGAACATAATGTTATGTCTTGGACCGCGATCATCACGGGCTATGTTCAGAGCGGAGGACGTGATAAGGAAGCTATTGAACTATTCTCTGAGATGAAACAGGCAAGTGTTCTGCCAAATCACTTCACATTTTCAAGCGTTCTCAAGGCATGTGCGAATCTCTCCGATTTGGCTGCTGGCGAACAAGTTTATGCCCAAGTGGTTAAATCAGGCCTTGCATCAGTTAATTGTGTTGGTAATTCTTTCGTTAGCATGTATGCTAAATCGGGTAGGATGGAAGAGGCCCGGAAAGCCTTCGATATTCTATTTGAGAAGAATCTGATTTCTTATAATGCAATGGTTGATGGGTACACAAGGAACTCAAATTCAGAACAAGCCTTTGAACTCTTCCATCAAATTGAGGAGAAAGAAATTGGAGTGAATGCGTTCACCTTTGCTAGTCTTTTGAGTGCCGCTGCTAGTATTGGAGCATTGGATAAGGGTAGGCAACTCCATGCTCGATTACTGAAAATCGGATTCCAGTCCGACCAGTGCATTGGCAATGCTCTTGTTTCCATGTATTCTAGGTGTGGAAACATAGAGGATGCTTACCAAATTTTTAACGAGATAACCGACCCGAATGTGATATCTTGGACTTCGATGATTACCGGTTTTGCTAAACATGGGCATGCCAGAAAAGCTCTTGAATTGTTTCACAAAATGGTTATTACCAGTGTTAAGCCCAACGAGATCACATACATTGCTGTTCTATCAGCTTGTAGCCATGTGGGTTTGGTCACCGAAGGATGGAAACACTTCCATTCCATGTACAATGATCATGGTATTGTCCCGAGAATGGAGCACTATGCCTGTATGGTTGATCTGTTATGTCGATCGAGCTTTCTTAAAGAAGCCCTTGAGTTCATTAACTCAATGCCTTTCAAGCCCGATGCTTTGGTATGGCGAACATTGCTCGGAGCTTGCAGAATAAAAGGAAATATGAAGCTCGGAGAACTAGCCGCTAAACATATTTTAGAGCTGGAACCGCATGATCCGGCGGCATACATCCTACTTTCGAACTTGTATGCCAGTGCTGGCCAGTGGGACAATGTGACTAAGATTAGGAGAAGCATGAGAGAGAAGAAACTGACTAAAGAAGCTGGTTGCAGCTGGATGGAGATAAACAACATTGTACACAAGTTCTATGTAGGGGATACTTCTCATCCACAATCGCGAGAGATTTTTGCGAAGTTGGATCAATTATCTTGTGAAATAAAGGGGATGGGATATGTACCTGATACGAATTTCGTTCTTCATGAAGTGGAGGTGGAACAGAAAGAGCAGTATCTATTCCAACACAGTGAGAAGATAGCTGTAGCTTTTGGTCTTATAAGTACACCGTCATCGAGACCCATTCGGATATTTAAGAACCTCCGTGTCTGTGGAGACTGTCACACTGCCATTAAGTACATTTCTATGGTTGCCAGTCGAGAGATCATCTTGAGAGATTCAAATCGGTTCCATCATATTAAGGATGGTAAATGTTCTTGTGGTGAATACTGGTGATTCACATGAAATGGGTGAATGCTGAACTTTTTAGGAGCTCCTCTGGAACTTGAATTCTAGACAAAATTTGAATTCCATTGACATCAAACCAGGTATGGATGGATACAGTGAAGCCAGTCCTGCCCTAGTGACGCAGCGGAAGCCTGCGAAAAGAAGGCGAAGATCACTGTCTTCAACCTGTTGAAGAAGAACTCAGTATCCCTACAATGAAAACCCTTGAATCCACAAGTAAAAATAAAGAAAAACTCAGTTCTAATTCTCCGCCATTTCCTTTCTCTCTTTCTGTTCTTTTCGGAGGAAAGAAAAACAAGAAATCTTATTAGCATGAAAGTGGAAAAAATGGTATTTGTTTTTCTCTACTTTCTTATTTCTTCATAGTTTTCTCAATGTTCCTGATTTTATCGAGGGCTTCGATTTTTAGGCACTAGCTTTCTAACCAGCAGCAGGTCGATGTCCGAGCTTCAACCTCGTGATCTTTGGATGGAAAAGGTGGTCCACTCTCTCTCTCTCTCTCTCTCTCTCTCTCTCTCTCTCTCTCTCTCTCTCTCTCTATGTTATGCAATTTTGCATAGCTGATTTGATTTTGTATGTGCTTTTTTTTTCTGTTTTGTCTATAAATTTCTTTCTCTGTCTCTTTTCTTGGGATAAGAAACTCATTGAGCTGATTAAATCGTCTGCAATTGATGAAATAAAGGCTAATTTCCTGAAACGACATCTCACAGGAGAGTTTGGGAAGAAATCCAATCGTATGTTTTTTTTAATCAAATATCTGGCCTTCCCTTTTCAGTTCTTTTTTATGCATTTGATATTTTCTTTAATTTCAGAAGTTTATGAATTTTCATTGCTTAAACTATGGTCCGCAGCAGCAATTTCTGTTGAAGTTGATCCTTTGGATTTCTTCCCTAACTGCGGGGAGATCAGATTCTACTGCTGGGATACAGCTGGCCAAGAGAAAATTGGTGGCCTTAGATATGGTTATTAGTATGTTACTACATTTTTGCAGAACTGTCCTTCCTTTTTTGAGGTTTATCTGGCAATGTAGTATTTATGGGATTTTGTTGAATTTCTACAGCTTGTTAGTTATTTAAAAAGTCGTGTTCCGCATCATTTTATTTATGAATTATTTTGATAGCTTTGATTTTGTTATGCAGGCACTTTGAATTGTCATAGTTTTAGGACAACTTGATTGTAGGTGATAAAATCCCATTTTGTATCGTTTCTATAGTGATTGTTAGATGACTTTTATCATGTTACTTGATAGAGATTTATATGGCCTTTATTCAATTTGATATGATTCTGAAATTCCCATCTGATATTTTTATAGAGCAACTTCGAACTTTTTTGTGAGTTGTTGGGTGGGGATGCTCAATGTGATTCCGATCATTGAATTATTGGTGTTCATCACAATAGGAAGACATGCAACGGATTTTTGGCGGTCCAACTTTGAGAAAAACACAATTAACATTATGGATTGAATTGAAACGGTAAAGAGAGCATACCGGAAGCCATAAAGGAAACTTTAAGGGATTCCTCTTTGGTTTCACAACCGACAATGATGGTGACTGTTTTCCTCTTTCTCTTAGTATGGATTCACAGAGAATTGGAAACGATTATTTTTTTGTACAAGCAGAGATTGAAGAGAACTTTATAGATGTTTCAGAGAAGGGACGCAACTCCTCATCACCCTGACCCTTCTCAAACGTCTCTTTTCCTTTTACAACTTTTCCAAATATACCCTTTCATAGTAAACGGTTATGACCATTCTTTAAAGACTTAACCAACTAAATTGATCTAGGCCGTTGATCTTGCTAAGGCAACATTCACCGTTAGGATTATTTCCTAACATTCTCCCACTTGGCCAGCAAGATCTTTGAGCCAAACATGAGAATCATATCTTTAAGTTAATTAAGTAAAAACTACTAACAATAAACCATGTAACCATTGAGTCACCAACTCTACCCAATAGCCTACCCCATGATTATATTATTAGTAATACTTACCAACATGAATGTAAATGCATACATACATAAGATGTAAACATGGTCTAAAACAGTCTACAGACATTCTACCTCCTCTTACTAACAATCCATTTACATTATGTGTAGTCATAATATATATCAAAATCAGATAAATACAATGTGATCGCAACAGCATATCTCAATACCTAATGTAGGCTCCTACTGTCACAGGCTATCAAAAGTGTCAACCAACCTTATGCGCGCTATATGCTCTCTGAAGAGCTTTGGTGACAAGCCCTTAGTTAAAGATTCCACCAACATAAGTGCAATGCTTATGTAATCTACAGATACACACTGATTCTGAACTCACTTCCTCACAACAATATGTCAACACATTGACTTATTACTTGATTTGTCATTCTTGGAATTGTTAAACAGCAGTGGAATTAACACAATACATTCTCAGTGACTTGTTGACTATCAACAAAATAAAACCCTGAGACGAAATTATGCAACTACAAGGCATAACTCAAGGACTTAAAATACATAATAAACTCTGTACCCAAGGTGGAAGCGACTGATTGTCAAATTGGCATTCTTCCATAATTTATGACTTTCTGGGAAATATACTAAGGCAGAACTCCGGGTGTTCCGACAACCACAAAAATCGGAATCAGATTACCCAATCACACTAGGGTTATTTGATTTACTATATGTGAGCATAAAACTTTTAGTCCCTTACATACAATGCACAACCTCTTTTGGCCAATTCCCATTGATCCATACATACATAACGTTGGTACTTTCTGATTTTACCCATCATATAGGTTATGCCCAGACATGCGCAGATTTAAATATTCAAGAGGACCCCAATTGTGGAACTAATAGGGAACCTCTTTCTCTTCTCCTATGATAAAATGATCCAAGGACCTTGGATTTGACTTAATATATTACCCTTAACTATAGGAACACTAACAGTGGAGTAATTTATCCATGTTCAATACTTAAAGCACTTTACCAATATAGGCTTTCTGAGATCTCGGCAATCCTCGAGTCCCAACTAGGTGAACCTAAACTCCTATCATGTATGATGCTTCACCTGAATTATACTTTTTGCCTTTTCCAAAGCCCTTCTTGAATTTCTTTTTTAATTGATCCTTAGACGATCCCACAGTGGTGTAATGAGCACTCTCGGGTCGTTCGGTCTTCAACCTCTCTTCTTCTTGAACGCACATGGCTATAAGTTCACTCATTTCCTACTTCTCTTTCTGTGTATTATGATTGATTTTGAATGGAGTGAATTGCGTAGAAAGAGATGTTACGATGAAGTGAACAAGGAAACCCTCAAAGAACTCCATATTCATTTTCTTTAGTTGGGAGGCCATGCCATTCATTCGCATTCTTCGGATTTGGGTTTTGTGGGCCTGTCAATGATGCATAGTCTAGCCTTTTGTAGTCTTGAACTGAAGGCCATGTCTTTGTTTGTGATCTATAAGATATGAGTCGATAATCAACTTGACCTAAAAGATCAAAACAATGAGGATTAATTATGCAACTCTCTGTTGCCCAAGATTGTGGGTTAAAGCTTTAAAACACCTGTGTATATTGTGATCCAAGTAAGACTGTGCTTAAGATCCCTTAAGATTTATGGGTCATAAGGAAGATGTAATTAGGAAATATGCAACTTTGTGTTGTTTATATGAGGCAAAAGTTTATAACCCACGAATAAAGGTATTGAGCATTATGACCACAAGTTGCAATTTCATAGGTTATCTTAAAATATTTAACATTTTTAGGTTATGTTGTTTGACCCATAGTATGTATATTGTCGAGATTAAATGTGCCAAGATTTGAAATGATCGTGACCTCAGTGGGAGTGTAGTGCCTTTAGTAAAATCACTTTGATGAGAACCAGGTTATAGTACTGGTACTGGTGATCCAAGAGAAGGTGGTACAAATACTCATTGGTGCACCAGAAGGCCATATCTTTGTTTGTGATCTATAAGGTAAGAGTCGAGAATCAACTTGACCTAAAAGATCAAAACAATGAGGATTAATTATGCTCTAATACCACAAAATTGGTGTTCATCACAATAGGAACACGTGCAACGGATCTTTGGCGGTTCAACTTTGAGAAAAAACACAATTAACATTATGGATTGAATGGAAACAGTAAAAAAAAACATACCAAAAGCCATGAGAGAAGCTTTAAGGGATTCCTCTTTGGTTTATCCTTGCTCCACAAGCGACAGTGATGGGGACAGTTTTCCTCTTTCTCTTAAACGTGGATTCACAGAGAATTGGAAATGATTTTTTTTTTTTTTTGTGCAAGCAAGGACCGAAGAGAACTTTATAGAGGTTTGAGGAAAGTGATGCAACTCCTCATCACGCCGACCCTTCTCTCAAACGTCTCTTTACCTTTACATCTTTTCTAAATATACCCTTTCACAATAAAGGGTTACGACCATTCTTTAAAGACTTAACCAACTAAATTGATCTTGGCCGTTAATTTTGCTAAGGCCACATCCACCGTTTGGATTATTTCCTAACATGAATCACATTGACCATTGTGAGATTTGAGCTTCATATTATGGGATTTGTAATTTATGTTTGTTATAAGATAGGTTGTGACAACAATAAAGATGTCAAAAGTGCAATGATTTTCGAAAGTGTATATCTCCATCAATAGCTGGTCCTTGCCTGCAGCAAGGTCAGTTATTTTTCTTTATGTGCCGCACCTTATCATTTCTTATGTAACTAACAATAGATGTATTTAAATTGATATTCTTTCTTTGTTAAGGATATTGGTTACCATTAGTTTGATATTTAAATTGATATTCTTTCTTTGTTAAGGATATTGGTTACCATTAGTTTGAATTGGCTTTGGTTCTTTCAATAAATTCACTTACCTGTGGATTACTAAGAACTGTTGCTTTGGATCATTTTTATGCTTTGAAATCAGGTATTTTGCTATTTGAATTGACATTTAGGATCTTTCAATAGGTTATTTTCCTGTGGTGTTTGACAATCTTGAGTGTGCTGACATTTTTGCACTCATGGACACTACACAGGTTGGAAACTCTTTCTTGGTGGGACATTAGGGCTGGTGTACAACATATTATCTAATTATATAGGTTATGCTCTACAAATATACTGATTGCATTTTTTATTTTGTAAACTTGAAAACTCATTAATTGATTCCAGATATAGTCCATTAAACTCAACTCTCCCTCTCTCTCTCTCTCTCTCTCTCTCTCTCTCGCTCTACAATTCAACTTACCACATTTCCCCTCTCTTATTAATAATTCATGATTTCTTCATCGCCCGTGCATCGCCCGGGGTTTCCTACTAGTGGTGATATATGTGTGTTTGCTCTCCCGATCTTTTTAAACTAACCATTTTGGAGGCCACTTAATGAACGATTAAGATGACCCCGTAACCATTCATGGCCCACTCATGTGGTTGTACTATCATAGCATAGGTACACGGTGAAGAAGATTAGGTTGACAACTTGACATGCATCAAACACTTATCAATAGGGGTGTAAACGAGCCGAGCCGAGCTTGGCCAGGCTCGGCTGGGCTCGTTAAGCTCAAAAGCTCGGCTCGGGCTCGAACCAGGCTCAGGCTCGATTCAGCTCGGCCAGGCTCGCGAGCCTTACTGAGCTTGGGTTATATTAAGTTCACACCCCTCATCTTCCCTGGACAGCCCTATATAGTGTAATTTGACTACTTTTTTTACACTATGGGGGGGGGGGGGGAGGGGGGGTGTGATCCAAGTAACAAATGGGGTGCCTAAAATGAAGTGACATATTTTGCCTCCCCCTTTCACTCCCTGGACAACTCTTTTAGTGTATATATTAATATATAATATATATATTTAAATATATTAAATTCTTAACGAGCCTTAACGAGCCGAGCCGAGCCGAGCCTGGCCTAAATCGGGCTCGGCTCGTTAAGCTTAACGAGCATGGCGAGCCGGCTCGGCTCGGCTCGTTAAGGATTCAAGCCGAGCTCGAGCGAGCTTCCGAGCCCGAGCCAAAATTGACACCCTTAATTATCAAGAATATTCAAAGGGGACTGATTTCCGCACTATCATGTGATGATAATGGCACTACTAACTTTCTTTTATACTTCTAATTGGATGATGATAGCACTGTGAGTATCGTAATAACTTCTTGAAAGCTGATTAAAACAGGTAAAACAAAGTGAATAATGTCAATAGCAAAATATGAGTCAACTATTTGAACTGTCTTTCGAGGATGACTATTCACTATTTTCGAAAGCTCCTGATATTGGTACTACCATATTTTAATAATTGCACAAAGTCTTGTCTTTTCTTATTTTAACAGGTTTATAAGAGCTTTTGGAAAGGGCGATGATAAATTCGCACCCGATTTCAAAGGGGGTATGTGACAGACTTTTAACGCTTTTTAACACCAATTCACTTTAAATGGGTGCGAATTATCCTACGAGGGGTGCGAATTTATTATTGTCCTTTGGAAATTTTAATAATATTTAATAAGATGCATTAGCCCAATTATCAAAACATTGCAGTGCAGCCTTTTGAAAAGGTTAGATGATTGTTCACTATTTTTTAAAAGGCCGGGATTTTAAAAAAAGCCCCTCCTATTTTTAGGGTTAAATAGAACAGTAATCCCTAAATTTGAGTGACAAGAATAACATTCATGGTGAATTACTCCCTAAATTTGAGTGGCAAGAATAACATTCATGGTGATTTACTCTCTCTCTCTCTCTCTCTCTCTCTCTCTACACAGCCATTCCAACTCGCATTATCCGTTAACGTTGGATTTCTAGCTCAAATTGAACATTTTTTTCTGGGGGCCGTTTGGATACCCGTATTTTAGAGTCCTGGATTTCCTAAAAATTGTAGTTGAGAGACAAGAGAAGAAAGAGAGCAGCCGTCGATCTCTAACCCTTCTTTCCGACAGCAAGAGAGCTAGCGATCGTCCCATGTTTCCAGGTTTTAGAAGCCGAAGGATGCGGGAGAGATTTCTAAAACCCAGTTTTCTTACTTAAAATCCAAGAAACGCTGCGAGGACAACATACCAGCAGCTTGATCATGCCCCTCTTTTACACTGTTTTCAAACTAAAACCTGGATTCTAAAATCCGCGTATCCAAATGGCCCCTAACAAATCCCTCAGCCACGATCAAGCGGCTGGTGCACAATTTCAACCTCCACAAACCACCATCAAATCCTACGTCCACCCATTATCGAACTATAGACCTTTTTTTCGTCTATTGAACTATAGACATGATCAGGTTGAGCTCGTTATTGCCCATTATCGAACTGTAGACATGATCAGGTTAGGCTCGTATTCCTCTATTTGTCGCTACAACTTCAAAGACCAAATGGGTTGGGGGTCACCACAAGCCTGGCCATTTACAAGATCATTCCCGTGTCTGATAGGGGGCCTGTGTGTCTGAACTGCGCCTATTTATAAAGGTAACTGGATCCAACAATAGACTTGAGCTTTGAAGCCCAGACAAAGGAATGGGCCTAACGATTGCTTGAGTATTAGTATTTAAAAGTAAGGCTTGAAGTTTCAGTTTCGATATGCATTCTGTAGCGTCGGATTGACCGGATTCCATCCGTGCCATGGATCAATGGTCATTTACCAAAGTTGTCCCACTTCGGACAATTTGAAGCCTTTGATTTATAGCAGTTTTTTTTTTTTTTTTGATATCCTCTTCATTTTTGAAGAAAGCCATTGATCCATCCGTGCTCTGGATCAATGGCCATTTACCAAAGTTGGCCCATTTGAAGGCCACAAATTGAAGGCTTAAGGGGGAGCGAGTGGAGAGAGGTTGAGAAGTAGCTAAAAAAATTGGGAAAAAAATAAAATAAATTTTGAGTATAGGTTTTTTTCCCCTTGTTTATTTTTTTAATGATAATAAATTATATTGACATAAAAATGGGCAAACCCCAAGACCGGGATGGTCAAAACAAGAAGAGAAAAAGCATACAAAGAAACAAAGGATATAAAGCATCCCTCATGGAGGTAGAAAATAAAAAAAATTCCAAGGCAGCCTACCTAGTCTATCTCTTGGAAGCCCATCGGCCTCTCCATTCGTGTATCTTCTCTCATGTACAAAACGAATTGACGATCCACCAATCCGGTTAACAATCTCATCCATCCAATAGGCAAAACTCCAACAAGTCCGGGAGAGGCCTTTTAACCAACGAATTATGTTGAGGGAGTCTCCTTTCACCACTACCTTAACAAGATTATGATATTCCAATTTCCTTATTCCTTGTAACACCGCTCGCAGCTCTGCCTCTTTGGAATCCACAAAGCCAAAAGGTCCCGAGAAGGCCCATATAGTCGCTCCACGGTCATCCCTCAGTAGATCCCTATACCGGATGGCCCAGGATTTCTGAGACTTGATCCATCAAAGTTTAGATTTACTGAACCTGGTTCAAGAGGACACCCCTCTTGCGTAAAGGGTCCTTTTAGGTTTTTTTTCTCCCTTGTTTTCATCCTTTTATCTGAAGCTTCTCTCTCACATCCTGTCTCGGCTCTTCCTCTCGCAACCTCCCTAAACTAATTCTCCATGGAAAAGGAATTCATGGCTGCCAAATATGGCCTTAATGTTGCTTACTTCGGGCCTACAACAACTACTTAAGGTGAAAGATGGGCCGTGTTGGCTTAGGCTTGGGTATTACCTAATAAAGTCCACATCTAAATCTAACTCAAGCCCATCCTTAGTCTAAGTTAGGCCTAGGAGCTTCTTCCTGAACCCCGGCCAATTCAGTGTTTACAAATTCAATCTGGTAGCTGGATAACCTGAAAAATGTAGTTGGGTGGAGCAGACTAACCCGAAAAAGACCATGCGGCCAAGTACAGCTAGGCAAAGGCCCTGTTCGTTTTACATTTTGCAACCAAGAGTCAAATAGTCGGTTTTTAAGTCAGAATTTGAGTCCAATGATAAGTTTGGACTCACAATCGGTTGTCCAAATCTAAAACTAACAGAGCCAAAATCTTTTAAATTACATATGAGCAACAGTTCAAAGTGATAGATGGATGCATGAGATTATAGAAATGTAGCACCAGTTCAGAGCTATAAATGAATCCTTCTTAGCCGTGGATTTATTTACTAACCGAAAACGCAAACATTTCTAAGGGTATTAAGATAAATTGAAGCCGAAGCCCAGAAAGGCTTGTTGAAAAGTAAGCCCAAGCCCAGAAAGTAAATATACAGGTATTGCAAATCTGTAACAAATGTGGTGGATTACTCGGACTTTCTGGCTGTTTTTTTGCCCAATTTCAAGGTAACAAATGTTGGGTCAAGGATCATGCGGTTCAATTACAGACCTCGCTTTTGTTTTGTGTTCTAATATTGTGTTAAAACTGCTATTTCTAGTGATATCTACACCCTTGTTTTTATAAGCGTAACAATGACGTTGCATTCTATGGAACCATTCCTCTTTGTATTCTACCATAGAGAATTTATACGATGGGTGGCCGTGAAAACACGTGAAGTCTAAAAAAAGTAGGCACTGCCCACTTTTTTTAATGATCCAAACCGTTCATATGTTTGGACACAACATAAATAGGTTGTGCCCCAAAAATGAGTTCAATAGGATGATCCTAACCCTCCGATCTGTAGAAGATTCCATAAATGATTTTTGGAAATCTCCATATTCAGATCAGTTTAGATCGGAGGGTTAGGATCATCCTATGGAACTGATTTTTGAGGCACAACCTATTTATGTTGTACCCAAAAAGATGAACGGTTTGGATCATTAAAAAAAGTGAGCCCTACCTACTTTTTTAGACTTCACGTGTTTTCACGGCCACCCATCATATAAATTCTCCCATACCATACATCTGTCTTCTTTCAACATTTTTGTCCATAGAGGAATGTGCCCCCACTATAGCATAGTGGGTCCCATCTTTGATTGATCCAAACCGTCCACTTAATAGGCCTTCATTTGGATCTCTATGATCCAATCATCAGATCTTAACATATGACTATATGGTGTATTTTTTTAAACATGGACGGTCAAAAACTACATGTAAGCAATGGATCGCATTCAGTGAGAAACAATAAACATATTACTGGATGTTATGATCCTGTGATCAACATGATTTTTGAGTCATAGAAGATTGAAACAAAGTGCTATCAAATGAACGGTTCGGATCAATCAGAGATGGCAACCCCTATGCTGTAATTGGGAGGACACAGTGTACTACGATGAGGTCCCACCCTACTAGAGCATTCCTCTTTGTTCATAAGGATGCTTAGACATAGATGTTTCTCCATTAACAGGAACAAGTGGAAGAGAGATTACGACTTCTCAGCTCAACATTCTTGGCAATTCGTGGACAGTCTTGGAATCCATGTGTATATGTTCCTACCTTTGCAAGCTGCTTTGGTCACTATTTCTTTCAATGTCGACCTCTCCAGCCATGAACAGGCAATAATATGGTAATATTCGTCTGTGCAATGGAGGATGGGGCCAATATTACTTTAGAATGTGTTGGGGCATGAATAGCCCATTCACTCAGGCACTAGAGCTTAGTTTCAAAGTTTGGATTTGGGAACTTTAGAATGTGTTGGGGCATGAATAGCCCATTCGCTCACGCGCTAGAGCTTAGTTACAAAGTTTGGGTTTGGGAATAATTCAGCCAAGCAAATGTTTAATTTATTAAAGAAAAATAAAAATTGAGGCGAGTCCCACGTTAACCCTAGTGTCTTTGTCAAGAGGTGTCACTGGAGTCCCACCACATGATGAACATATGGGCAACCCATGCCATTAGAAAGGGAGGTAGGAAAGCAAAGTAAAGAGCTTCTTTGTGTCAAAGCTGACTTGATCCTTGGAACCATACCATTATAATTACAAGGGTGGGGTCATTCAAGCTCAATGTCTTCTCAAAGCAATAGAGCCTTCCAAGACATGTAGGGTTGGAGATATAAATTTTATGATTGAGATTGAAAAGGGTTTGTATAGAGAGACAAAGGAAGGGTAGTTTTCAATGTCGGTGGATGGTCGGGCTTAGTTTCTTACAAATCCAACTCTTCACACCCTTCCAAATCTCCCCTCCTTTCTCTATTACTATTTCCAATTCTTTCTCTTTCCTCCTCTTGTTTATTTCCTATGCCTCACTGTCGTTGGGCCATGGATCAAAATCCACCCAATAGGCCTCGTTTGTTTTGGATTTTTTAAATTTTTTTCAAGTCCAAAACTGATAATTGAACTTAAAATTAGCTTAATAATCAGTTTTGGACTCAAAATCAAGAGCAATTTTAAATCCAATAATCAGTTTTCTACTCAAAATCAATTCTTAAAATCCAAAACCTTTAGGACCTAAATGAATAGTGAGCATCTGGCCCCCACTTCTTGTATTTCTGTATTTCTGCCTTCTCATTTTCCCTTGCAGGCACATAATCATATAAGCCCTACAAACAAAGCCTTTTAGTAATTTTCGGACAAAAAAGAAGGTTCCGTAGCATACAGAAACAAGTGTCCTTGGTTCAATAGTCATAAAGCTAACCTGTTTGTTTCGGAACAGATTGTTGGTCGAAAACTGATTATTGGACCTAAAATTATCAAAATTTAATTTAATTTTGAATCATATAATCAGTTTTGGACTTGCAATCTGGTTCAATAATCAGTTTAGGGCTCACAGTCTGTTTTAAAAATCCAAAACACCCTTGGTTTTAAAGAGGGCGCCACATTTATAATCTTCAAGCTTCTATATCTAGATTGCAAGTTTCAACAAAATAAATAGATTGTTCAGATCTCAACTAAACTCTTAGTCGTATTTTCAAAATGTACAGTATCTTTGTTTGTTAAATCATTTAGGCTTTGTTTCTTTCGATGTAAAATGGGCGTAAAACAAATTTTATCATGGGCACTGCTATCATCGCATGTAATTCCTAATCTTATCTATAAAATTCTGGTGGGGGTCTTTGCCTTAACCCCAACTTACGGACCAAAAATAAAAAAAAATACAAAGAAATGAAACAGAGCATTAGGAAATATTTCCAAATTTATTCTTCATGTTAAAGTCTCTACCAGCCTTAGAGGTTTGCTCATTGGATAGATGAGATCAAGGATCGAGTCCGAGTGGGTGGTTCTGTTCATCATGTTAGACAATCGGCGAATAGTGAGGCCAATAGACTATAGGGAAGGGGTTTTAAGGGTGGACTTGGAAATCTTTTATTTCCTTCCACCTTGAATATTTATGTGTATTTTTCTTTCTTGATTGCCATGTACTGATCACCTCAGTTGGACCTAACACTTGTTAGCATTGGCTTACTATATTGTGTCTTTAAAACCTTTCTAGCCTATGCCTTATCTAGACTTTAATGAGTCTTAGATTTTTTTAATTTCTTTAAAACCTTTCTATTTATCCTCGAGCACCGTAATCTCATGGTAACTTAACTCATTTTGTTTTGTATGTATATGTGTATATAACTATTCCTTTACCTTTTATACTCTAACTTTATTTTCTCTAATTGATAATATAATCTTTACTTTCTAGCGGCATGGGGAATGCACGTGCCACACCCCTCATGCCATGCCCTCACCGTGTAAAAGTGTAAATAAATAAATAAAATATTTGATTTGCTAGGCAATGTCGCAGAAAGCCATCTGGTGGCTGGCTTTTGCATGTGAAAACAGTCATCTTAGATGAGTTAAATGAATAAGACAAAACCTGCCAACAAGTCAACCTGTGGGGCTCTTCTCATGTCAAAAGCTTTCAACGAAATTGCCTAGCAAATCCCTCATGATTAAAATAGAAAAACAAGTTAAAAGAGAGAGAGAGAGAGTGAGTAGGGAAGCACCACTCCATTTTTATATTACAAAAAATAGAGGATGAGATGAGAAGTTGGAGAGTGAGACAGATCTTTTGTGGGTTAGAAGACAAGGGCAGTAGGACAGAAGACATGCAGACAAGGTGGGTTTTAAAGGGACAAAACATTAGGCATGAGATGTTTTCACTTCTTCTTTTACTTTGGGAATGTAAAAATAAATAAATTAAGGGCTCTCTGATTCGATATCAACAGCCCTTCTCATGACATGGTTATCAAAACATAGTTCTAATAATAAAATAAATAAAAGAGCTTCCATTTCTATTCTATTCTAAACCCTACCTATATAAAGTGAAAAAAGGCCCCTCGACTCACGAGGGAGAAAGAAAAACAAAATTGGTACAAATGGCTGTGCGGGTACATCTCCCAGAGTTTGTTATCTCTGTACAAAGGTAACAAACAAACAAAACAAACCTTCTCCCACAATCACCCTTACCCATACTTCCAAATTACAATTAAGATTTTTAGCCACCCACTACTCAAATTTTTTCAACCCGCAATTAAAAAAAGTAAAAGAAAATGATAATCTCACACCCACACTATACTATTTATTCGGTGGGCTTCTCTCTTGAAAAAGGAAATAACTTGAATCACCCCAGTTTAAGTTTATAGTTCATAGGGACCTTCAATTTATAATGATATCCCTCTAAATAACTCATAAATGTCATTTTCCTCTAAATAATCGAAACAAAATAAATTTCTCATTGGGCCATAACTATTTTTATTGCAATCCATGCAGGGCTTAGAGGGAGAGGGTGTACCTTACAATCAATGGGGGTCATAATTTTCAACCCACTGATGTGATGACTTGAGTGCAAATAGGTTTTAGTGAGGGCATCTTGGTAATTTGGGGTGATCAAAATTGATCTTAACCCACGAGTTAATTAGAGCTGTAATTATTTATTAGTTTCCACATGGACCCAACTCCTCATTTCATTCATTACAAGACAAAATCAGGATCGGCAGTTGGTAGCTTGAGGGTGGGAATGGCAAAAACAGTGTAGTGTAAATAAGGAGAAGGGTGGCAATATCAAACTAGGGGAAATATGGAAAGATGAGGTGAGAGGGTATTTTGGTAATTGTGAAGAGAAGACAAAAGTGGAGAGAAAGTGGGCTGACTTGGAGTTGATATAACAGAGGGGCTTTGTGTAGAGTGTGCGGGCAAGAGATAGAAAGCGTAAATGATTGGATGCCACGTGTCATTCCATGATTTGACGTTTCATTTACCAGAAGACCCAGAGCACGACTCGTCACACCGCTGATTCTGCGTGGACGAAAACTCGTTATTTATACGAAATTGCGAAATCCGAAATACGGTTTGATTCCTTTTTGTTTTTACGATTAACACTTGGTTTTTTTACTACTTCCATTTATTTTTACCTTCTGATGTTACTACTCGAAGCGACTCTCATACCGAGGCTCCATGATTTCCCATTTTTTGCAAAATTCTCCTCAATTTCTTTTTCAGTTTAGGAATTATTAATTTTTCGATTGAAAGATTATCTCAAATCACAAAATGACTATTAAGTTGCAACAATCAAGAGGTCACATTATCTTTATCCGTACTCGTCGGCAACAAAAATATAAAAATTTCCCATAATTTTGGGTAGAAACAATTTTGCTAATATACCCGAGTGATAAGAACAATTTTACTAAAAACGTGGGATATGGTGAGATTTTTTTTTACAATATAAATATATCACCTTATAGAGAGAGTTTTACATTTTTTGAAGATGGGTGCCACATGGCGCACCCACGTCGTCCAGGATTCTGTTTTACATGTATATTATATGATGTATAAGTTGCAACATTCTAAGTTTGTCACAAAGTTACATTTTGATTTTCTATACGTCCCTTGCCTTATTACTTTATATGGTGATGATAATATGAGAGATTATTTTTGGCACTAGCTATTGAAGAATTATATGATGTCATGGCCTATTTTTTCAAGTAAAAATATTAGCTGCAAAAGTTCTAGTGGGGGATAGATATTTGGATGGTATAAACCATTCGTTTATTAGTCACCCACCACAATAGTTAAGTTTAGATATGTGTTAGTAAATGGTACGCCAAAAAATTCGAGCTAATGGAACGTGTCGGGATAATCCCTTTAAACTTGTCCCATACCAGGCTTAGTACTATCTAATCACATACCTAGGCAGGCCCCAATTAGGACCGTTACATTCCACCACACTTCTGTCTCTACCATCCTCGGCGGTTCACTCTGTGGCAGCTTTCACTCTCATTTTTTCAAGTAGCAGGTTGCCCCACCCTATGGTAACTTCACTCTAGCCTTTCGATCGAGTAGCCCTTTCCAAGACGTCTCTCCTCATGTCACCCATTACGTGACTTGAATACATTATGTCGGTACCAAACCAATATGCCAAAAGCTCCAGAGCTGATGAAACAAGTTAAGCTGGCTAGGTTTATAGTCCTTCTAACATGTTCCCTATTAGGCTAGGTCTTACCTAGGCCTATAGCTAGACCCACATAGAACCGCAACGATAGGCTACACAAGAAAAATGATTTGCATAGGATGATACTTGGTGCAAAATAGACTGCTTAGAAAGTTTTAAAAAATACATAGAAAAAAACACACAGGTTAGGATCATCTAACAAATAAATGTCATAAATTGTTGTAAAAGTGTTGTGAAATTATCACCTACACATTTTGGCCTTTGATTCTGCTATTTTTGTCCTCCACTATAAATATTTTTGTGCTTTAGGGTTTGAAGTGCCATGTTTTTATCCTACACACACACACACATCTTTAATATGGTGATTATAGTTACAAAGCTATCCGAATAATTGAAAAATTCTTGAAAATATGTTACTTTTCTTATCTGTGTCCGATTTTAAGCTTTAAAAAACCCTAAACAATTAAAAAATATCGCTTTTTCAAATTAAATACAAATTTTCAAGCTAAACATATTGTGAATGGGCTCACATCCTAATCTAGCAAACACATGCACTTCACCATCCTTTCATGCCTTTCGTTGTATATATCTTATTTAGAAAGATAAGTACTTATTTATTAGATGTATATCTTGTAAATTGAAAAACACATGTCATTTCCAAAATTTCCTTACTTTTCCTGATTTTTTTTTTTTTAACATTTGCTGTGAACGTAAGAAAGTCTACATTAATTTGCCACGCCAAAACATTACCGACTAGGAACTTTGTTACTGGGATCGATGAGAAGGTGGAGGTGAAGGGTCCCAACCACCTTACCCACCAAATAAGAGGGAGAATTTCTCATTAATGACTTTGATATAAAAATGGCAATGCCATGTGAAAACACACCATTGTGTTGGCTTTTTTAGCTACATGCATGTAAAGGATTTGAAAATGTTATAAAAAAATACTCAGATCTTCTGCATGTCTCAAGCTACATAGTAAATCTTTTGGATCCTCTTCCAAGTTTCCTTTGCTTTTGCACAAACATATTGATTGGTTTGCCCTAATTATTGTAATAATATTATACTCAGAGAAATGGTGTTTCCAATCGGAAAAGACAAACAAAGGGGTGAAATGCGGAAAAAACATGGGTGGAAATATCATTTTGATTTAATTTTTCTTGTAAAAGGTCTTGAAAATTAGAACCAAAATTTTCAAAAAAGAAATAAAAGAAATTCATTTGTATTTTACCCATGCAACCAAAACACATGGAAACCCACTTGCATGGATACACTTATCCCATTTACAAAAAGCAACACAGCAGCATTGCTCCTCCAGAACTACGATGCACCCAACTTTTCTGACTCCCGGCCATTTAAGGAAATGACAAAGAACCAAGCTAAAATAAATACAAAATATTCATCTTATTGCGTTTCTTGATTGGACTTATGTGATCACATCACATCATCTACTTTGTCACTGTACAAGAAGAAATAATCGATTTTTCTTGGTTTTTCAGAATCTCAGTTTCTCTCTTTTTGACTAAAGATCAACCAAAAACTCTCATGCAAGGACGAATTTGACTCTCCCTTGACCCATAAAATGCAGTTCCTAATTTCCTATGTATATTCATTCAAGAGAGAAATGGGTGATCCTAGACTGGTGTTCCAATTCTAACCATATTTGTCACTCCCTGACCCCACAGCACAAGCCATGGACGTGACGACGACCGCATGCCCATAGGGCTCAGTCCCATATGCATGCAAGATCTTTCATTGTATTTCAAATTTCATAATAGGGAAATTCTAGATATTATCAATGATAAGCATATAAACAGAATCTTCATAATTTGGCCAAAGTTCTCAATAAATTCATGAATCTCAAACTACTCCTCAATATCAGAGTGATGGAACGAAAGCGTGGTGGAGTTTGTTTATTTGCGTCTCAATGACTATCACACTTGTGAGGAACATTTAGTATGCATTATGAATATGAAGAGTTAGATTTTGAGGAATTTCATCGATGAAATTCTAAGGAAATGTTGGATTTTGTATCCAAAATTAAGTTTCAAATATTAATAAAAGGGCTGAGGCTTTAAGGTGGCTTTTCATAATCCTTGGTACTCCAAGAGTCATTCACAAGAGGACAAAAGAGTTAGTCTTTTTTGGCGACTCTTTTGTATTATCTTAATGGTGGCTCTTTGGTTTTCTCATTTTAGTTGAATGCCTTAAGTGCTCTCATTAAGGGTGATCCCAAAATAATGAAGAGACTCTTGGCTAGCTTCTAAATAGAGAGAAAAAGTACAGATTTTCTAATGTAAGAAAAGAGAGAAAGGATGAAGGTTCTCTACTATTGTTGTGGTGTGAGAAAGGAAAAGCAAACCAAGGGTGTGTCCCATATTTTGGTGTGAGATTAAGGTCCACACAAGAAGCCTCAAAGTGCTGTGTAGAGCCCGATTTGTTTAACTAAAGAGACTCGAAACTTTGCCTTTAAAGTGTTTGGCAGCTGCACACCAACACTTAGTTACTGTTCCTGGAGACGGTTCAGTCGTCAGATCCTTGCACCGGAATAGGGCCGAATAACGTCTTAAGCGAAGCGTTCGAAGACGTACAACAGCTCTACATATATTGAGAATCATCTATATTTGGTTTGGTCTTTTCCATCTTTCTTAACGTTCATATATTTGTAGTTTTCATTTTATAATTTCCCCTATTTGCACCAATAGGATAAAACACACGACCCGACTTTGGATCGATAATGTAGGAACATCTTTGACGATCAAAGGCCAAATGTTCCACAATAGTAATCAGATTGATCAAATTGCTCAATATTTTTACAGGGGATTTGCCTGGGAAGCCACCGGTAGAGAGATAGCATTTTCCATCGATTTAGTACCAGGTATGAGCCCTATTTCTAAGGCTCCATATCGTATGGCTCTAGCTGAATTAAAGGAATTGAAGGAGCGACTACAAGACTTATTACCTTGTTGGATAAGGGTTTTATGTCTCTCCTTGGGGAGATCGAGTATTTTTGTGAAGAAAAAGGATAGGAGCATGAGACTTTCCATAGGAACGTGAGAAAGGTAACTGTACGGAATAAATATCCCTTTCTGAGGATATATATATGACTTATTTGACTAGCTATCGAGAGCACAGGTATTCTCTAAGATTGACTCGTGTTCTGATCACCATCAGCTAAAGATTAAGTCAGATGATATTCCCATAACAGCTTTTCGTACTAGATATGGGCATTATGAACAGGGAGTTCAAATTTTTCTTGGATCGATTTGTGTTCGCCTTTATTGATGACATTTTGATGTGCTCTAGGAGTAAGGAGGAGCACTTGAGGATCATATTGTAGGTTCTGGGAGAGAAAGAGTTGTACATTGGAGAGATTATGAGGCTTCATGGATCAAAGGCCTGTTAAATTTAAAGTGTGCATTTTGTGTGGCTTGCACACATGTTTGTTTCATCTGTTTCCATTTCTCTCTTATTTCAAATTCAAACCCTACTTGAAACTCTAAAACCACCACCACATCCCTAAGCATTAAAGTCTCCACTTTCCCATACCCACTACCACTTACCCAAGTCATTTACTCTTTATTTCCCATTGACCTTCTACTTTGATTGTTGATCTTGGGCTAAGGTAGACTTTGGTTTCACAATTTGAGAAGTGGATATTCCGGTGTTGTGAAATTCGTCTTTCCCTTTAAGGCCTAGGTCGTCTGATCAAGGTGTTCTCAATGTTTTTCACTCAGATTTATGATCGTTCTAATAAATTCCATCTGGGCGCATACAAGAAGCTAAGTATGGCCCATCACGTGTCTTTTATGAAGGAAATAACAACCCTTATTATTATTTTCCCAAATCGAATTTCTTTTTTGTTAAAAAAAATTAGATAAGGATCAAGGGACCCGCGGTGGGTCCTCGTATCAAAATTTAGGCCTCTGTTTAGATTACAGGAATTGTTTAGAAAAGTTTGGGAGAGAATAGCTTTTCCAGAATTTGTTGTTTTCCCTCTAAATAATGAAAAGGAGAAAAAATCCACAAGAACTGCCTTTCCTGAAATCCAAAAAAGGATCGGACCTTATTAAAAAGAAAAAGACAGAGAAAGAGAGGACGTCCAACCAACCATTATTTTCACGCCCCACCCTGATCAGACCGTGAAATCGAACCGCTAACTTATCTTGAGGGGAGAGAGAGAGAGAGAGAGAGAGAGAGAGGCAGATGGTCCTACTTGTCTTGGGCATATTAAGACAAGATTAGGGAAGGTGGGCCAGGTGTGGGTCATCTTTTGTTGGGTGGAGGATGAAAGGGCACGCTGTCTGACATATAACACAACGCCCCGCTGAGGACGGAGAAACTGCCTAAAAAATAGACACCCTTGTTCCCATGTGCCCAAATTTAAGGGCCACCTTCCAAAATACCAAACCTCTTTCTGCCCCCGCCTCCCCTCATCTTCATCTCTCTTTATTATTACTATAGGTAAATTATAAATTTGCCCCCTTTTCTTCCTCGACCCACCCCTTTCTAGTGTAAAAAGTGGCCATAAAATACACTAGCGGGGCTGGACAGAGGAAGAAAAGGGATCAATTATATCACTTCCCTCTTCTTGCTACAGGTGGTTGTTAATCTCTTGAAAGTGAGCCACGAAATTGCCTACCAAATTCCTTCTTATTATTATATTTGTCATGATCTTCTGTTTAAATTATGTAATCTCATGTTATGTGTATAAACGACCATCTCTCCAATCCATTCATTGCCCTAGCCCATTCATCCTGGCCGTCCATCAGTGATGTGTATCAAACGGCTAGGATGATATAAATTGGTAATATTTGATATCCACACTCCCTTATTAACTTCAAAACCCCCTCCCTCACCTTTACGTTATCCAAGACAAATTTTATGTACTTTCCCTACTGAGAATATTTTCTTTGTCATTGTGTCAAAAATAAAAATAAAATCATTTTTTTGTACTTTTCTTTTATATTTTTAAATTTAGTAAATTTAGTTTATTGGGAAGGATATAGTTTATAATTTATACACCTCATGCACCTCTGTTATCCCCAATCATGCTTGTTTTCGGGAGAATGTTGTAAATGACCAAAATATCCTTACTATCTCTAGAATGTAGGACATCGACCTAACCACTTTTAATCACCAAAATACCCCCAAGTTTGAAAACTTGCCGAGTTGACTCGGTCTCATGTGTGAAAGCATTTTTTAAGGCAAAAATAGTATTGTTTCCCTCAAAATTATACTTGGGTTTTGCTCCAATCCAAGCTTCTTTTAATTTTTTCCCCCTTTATTTTCCGAATTTCTCTAAATATTGACTCAAACCTAGTAGATAACAAAACTCTGTCAGTGAGAAAAGAGTCGACTCAGGCTAGTTGAATTGCTTTGGGAGGACCCACCAATGGTTTGGATTTTGGGAAATTGAAATCTCTATCCGTGCTTTCACCAACCTAACTAGCTAAGACACTTTTTGTCCCCCAGAAGCAGTCGCAAAAATCACTTTCCAGGAAATCTCATTCTTGTTCGTCATCAGAAAGAAACTTCTAGGCACCTAACCAATGCCCACATTTTTCAAATTAGTATATGATTTTACAATCAATGCAAATGTTGAAAGGGAACATGGTTTGAACTGATGTAACCTACCAAAAGAAACAGTGTAGAATGGTCAGTGCTTATCTCTTAAACGTCTGTCAAATGGAACAAAAATAGTTACCCTGATCATGTCTCTACCACACAAAAACAAACAAACGCTAAGAGCTACATTTAAGGGTGCAACCCAAGCCAAATTTCAACCCCAACTTTTTAATCCTATTTCAATCCAGAATTTCTTTTACCACCCTGAATCCAGTCTGCATTTACTAAATTCCATTGACCTTCTGTTTGAAAATCAGGCTAAAGGGTGTCTTAAAATAATCACTATTTTTAATCTCAGTACATGCAGAAAAAAAAAAAAAATAGAGCATAACAAATCACCATTTAGTCACGACTGAGGTGAAATAAGCTCTTTATAGATGCCCTACTTCTCAATTCTAGATGGAATTTTGTCACAACCTCAGAAGGGAAACAACACATGCTGTGTGCAGGGAAAAATCATTGAAAAGATTTTCACGGGAAAAACTCTATAAATGGTTTTCTTTTTTTTAAGGACAGCCATACATGCAAAAAGAAATTTAAATAAGACAAATTGATACGGTGCAATGTGCCAACATGAGAGAGACTACTCCGAAAGTCACTGTCACTATCAATGGTGAAAGGCAATCTCTGGGTCTAACATGAGGACATGCATGTGAAATCAAGACTGCTGATCTTGTAGGTCATCGTGAAGTATGTGACTCACATGATCTTGGCTCGATCCCGAATGAGCAATCCATGTGCAACATAATGACTACAAAAATCAATGGTTTAGTTTTTCTTAGCTAAACCCGCTCATCTTAAATGCATTACATTTAGCTCTAATTAGTGTTTACATAGAACACTCACAATGAGAAACAAAAAAATAGATTAGGATAATCATAGTAGGTGATAAGGATAGAAATCCTAATATGACTAAGTTACTTAACTACCCCATTTAGTTTAGACCTGTTCGCTTTAGATTTTGACAACCGATTGTGAGTCCGAAACCTACTATTGGACTCAAAATCATCCTGATATAATTCAACTAACCATTTAGTTTATACCCTGTTCGTTTTTATTTTTATTTTTACAACAGATTGTGAGTCCAAAACCTATTATTGGACTCTAAAATCTTCCTAATACAACTCAACTCCCCATTTAGTTTATACCCTGTTCCTTTTAGATTTTGACAACATTTCCAAAACTTATTATTGATCTCAAAATCATCCTAATATAAGTTAACAGCCCCATTTAGTTTAGACCCTGTTCGTTTTAGATTTTGACAATCGATTTTAGTCCAAAACCTAGTTTTGGACTAAAATCATCCTAATAATTTGTTTAAGTTTTTTGCAACCAATTGCGAGTCCAAAACCTATGATTAGACTCAAAATCATCCTAATATAACTTAACTACCCCATTTAATTAGAGACTGTTCGTTTTAGACTTTGACAACCGATTGTGAGCCCAAAACCTAATATTGGACTCAATTTTGAGTCTAATCATAGGTTTTGGACTCGTGGGTGGTCAAATCTAACACCCTAACGATCCAACAGTCGGATTGATATATTCTAACAGCTATCCAGGTCAACAGTGATGTAGAAATGGGACCGAATAAGTGTCTCTTTATGAAGGAGCATAGTCCCCTTTTTTTAGCATTTTCCAATATTTATAGTATGGGATTTGCTAGGGACCATCGCAGAGAGGCATTTCCCGGCTGGCTGTTGCATGTGAGAGTAGTCACCTCATATGACTTAAATAAATAAGAAAAAATAAGCTGAAAAATGAGCCTGTGTGGCTGCTCTCACATGCAACAGATACGTTTCGTCACCAGTCACCACTCTGTGAAAAATCGTTAGGCATAAATATGTCACATACTTGTGACTCGATTGGTGAAATGGTATCTCTCCGCGAAATGCCTTTCTGCGATGGTCCCTGGCAAAATCCCTTATAGTTCAAAAAAGTATAGGTGTTAATACTAATTCCATTTACCAAAATACAAGTGTATTTTATTTTGTAAATGCAAATAACAAAGTCAGAGTCAGAATGGTCATAACTGGTATAACAAGAAGTTCTAGCGGGGCATTTTCGTCATTCAACGAAGGGGAAAAATTAAAGAGAAAGATCACCCGCTAATCGTTGACCCTCATGACTCACTCCGATGGCGGCCCCAACGGCGCCGGCCCCTCTCTCTCTCTCTCTCTCTCTCTCTCTCTCTCTATATATATATATATATATATATATATATATATATATATTTATATATATATGTATATATCCACTTTAGCTATAAAAAGAAGGGAGAAGAGAAAAAAAAAAAACAAAGTTACATCGAGGTGTATTCCAAGCATGGGAGAGCTCTTTTACTACTGGTTTTATCCCTTGTCCGTACTCTTGTTCTACTTGTTGGTGTTGAAGGTGGTGGATTTTCTATGGTGGAGGCCGAGAAAAATCGAACTGCATTTCGCAAAGCAAGGAATAAGAGGACCCCCATATCGTTTCTTCATTGGGAACATCAAAGAAATAGTTGGGTTGATGCTGAAAGCCTCTTCTCACCCCATGCCTCTCTCTCACAACATCCTCCCTAGAGTTCTCTCTTTCTACCACCATTGGAAGAAAATCTATGGTATCTCTCTCTATCTCTCTTTCTTTCTCAATTTCTTTTTGGGTTTTTTTCTTTCTTGGGTTTGTTTTGGGTTTTTTAGCTTGGATTGTGTACTGTTGTGCTCTGTTTTGGTTATTTGCGGGTTAATATTAAAGGTTGTCTTTTTCTATTTCCTTTTCCGGTTTTTTTTTTTTTTTCTTTTGAGAGGTTTTGAGCTTGTACATGGTAGTGTCTTAATTAGCTTTTGTGTTTTGAATTTTATAGTTTGTTTGGGATCATCTGAAGTTGGGTCTAGATTTTTGAAGTTGTCATCCGTGAGGTTCCATTTGGCCTTTTTCTTTTCAATCTTTTGAGGTTGGGTTTTGTTGCAATTTTAACGAATAGGTGATGGAAATTTATTTTATTTTGTTTATTAATTTGGGGTTTGATTGAGTTTCTATGAGCTTCGTTCTTGATTGTTGAAGTTGTAGGTGGGGTATTATATTGATTTTCTTTTTAATTTTTTTAATCTACAGTTCTTTATGACTCTTGTAAGGTTGAGTTATTGAGTTTTTCTTTCTTTTTTTTTTCTTTTTTTTTGAAGCATTAGAGCCTTTCGAGCTTGGATTAAACGTTGAGTGTAGTGTATTCATCAGTTGTTCTTTTTCCCTATTCTGGCTGTGGGGAAGAGGAGTTGAAGATGAGTTGTGTTCTTTTTGTTTTTTTTTTTTATTCTGTTTTTTAAGTTTTTTGTTTCTTTCTTCAAAAGCAGAAATGAGGGTTTTAAATTTGCTTTTGTGTGGTAGGTGTAGGTGAATCCATGCATATTCCTCTCTTCTCTTCTCCTTTACCTGTTCTTTTAACCATGAATGTTGGTATTCAATTAGTGAGCTGTTGCTTTCTTTGTCTATGTAAACTTCTCTGTTTTGCCAAGTTCTAGAGTCTGTGGAGTTGGTAATCTCTCCTTTAATTTTTGCCCTTTCTTCATCCTCGATAATTACAATTTGAAGTTGATGGTAGTTTCTTACTCTGTTAACTCTCTTTCTCTATTTCTTAGAGCTCCATTTTTAATCCACGGCTCATTCTTTCCAATCTTTTTCCTTCCTCTGTTTTGTTTTCTTTTATTCTTCATCAAGTTTTGACATTTTTGTATTAATGGGTGCTGATTTTGGGCTTGCAGGTGCGACTTTTCTGGTTTGGTTCGGACCCACGCCTCGTCTCACTGTCGCTGATCCCGACCTAATCCGAGAAATCTTGGGCTCAAAATCCCAATTTTACGAGAAAAACGAGTCTCCCGCCCTTATTCGACAACTCGAAGGTGATGGTTTGCTTAGCCTCAAAGGGGAGAAATGGGCACACCATAGAAAAATCATTAACCCAACCTTCCACATGGAAAATCTCAAAGTAAGTTCCCAAATAATAAAATCCCTTTTTACTGTCTCATAAAAAGAAAACGCCCAATTTCTGTTTATTACATTTTTATTTTTATTTAAATTTTAAATGTTGACTTGTTATTGATTTAATAATTGACCCACATCATTGTGTACACATATATAAATTAATAAAAGGTTCATGTATTTTTTTTTTCTATCCTATTTAATTAACTCTAATTTTTTTTGTTACACATTTACTTATGTTAATTAACTCTAATTTTTGTTTTGAATTAGATGTTGACACCAGTGATAGGGGAGAGTGTGGTCGAAATGGTGGAGAAGTGGTGGGTTATGTCCCGAGACGGCGAGGTAGAGATCGACGTCTCAGTTTGGTTTCAGAGCTTGACGGAAGATGTCATCGCACGGATGGTCTTCGGAAGTAGCTACGAAGAGGGAAAGGCGGTTTTCCAGTTGCAAGAACAACAAATGGTCTTCGCGGCGGAGGCCTATCGGAAGGTTTTCATCCCCGGGTATAGGTAAATATACATGCCAATGAGCCACACCACACTAGTAGCATAAAAAATTCTATTTTAGTTTAATTTCTTGTCGTTTATCATATTTACGGAATTTCCCATTCTAATCAAGAAAATTATAGATTTTAAAATCATACCATAAACTATTTAGCTTTTTATTTTGGTTGTTTTTTTTTTAGATTCATCCCAACGAAAAGGAACATAAGGTCGTGGAAATTGGATAAAGAGATAAAAAAATCGCTGGTGCAACTGATAGGACGGCGGAAAGAGAAATCCGGTGAGGGAAAGGGAGAGGGGTGTCCCAAGGATTTACTAGGGCTTATGATTAATGCGGGGACTAATAATAATAATAATAATCGGGCCGAAAGAAGATCCGATTATCCATCAACGATGATCACCGTCCAAGACATAGTGGAGGAGTGCAAGACCTTCTTCTTCGCTGGAAAGCAAACAACCTCCAATTTGCTGACGTGGACAACGGTACTGCTAGCCATGCACCCAGAGTGGCAGGAGGTGGCACGTGAGGAGGTCTTGGAGGTGTGTGGTGGATCACGTGACATCCCCACCAAAGACGACATTGCTAAGCTTAAGAAGGTAAAGAAGCTCAGCTGAGGCTGCTCACTTCTCTTTTACTCTCTGTGTATGTTGTCTCACATTTTCTTTATTTGGACAAAAATACACCTCCTCTATATGTGTTTGTGTGTTTTTTTTTTGTCTTTACAAAAGCCAAGAAAATGAGCTCACATCACATGGGCATTTTAGTCAGCTAAAAGAAGAGGAGATCAGTCATCAAATGATTTTTCCCACACCAAACCAAACCTCCCTGTAAAATGTAAAATGTAAAATGTAAAATGTAAAATGTAAATTGTAAATTGTAAATTGTAAATTGTAAATTGTAAATTGAAAGAAACAAGAAAAACCCCTGGATGGATTATTTTCTGACCAAAATACCCATGAAAATGACAAAAGTGTTCCGCCTGTTACGAGGTCATTGTGGTCAATTCAGTAAATTGAATGAAAACAAAAAGGTTGTGACTTTTTTGTTTTTGTTTCGCAGCTTGGAATGATCTTGAACGAATCGCTGAGATTGTACCCGCCGGCAATAGCAACAATAAGGAGGGCAAAAGGTGACGTGGAGCTTGGAGGGTACAAGATCCCGTGTGGGACCGAGCTTTTGATACCAATATTGGCCGTCCATCATGACCCTGGACTGTGGGGCCGAGATGTGTCGGAATTCAACCCGGCCCGATTTGCCGAAGGGGTGGCCCGGGCAGCCCGGCATCCAATGGCGTTCATACCATTTGGTCTAGGGGCCCGCACTTGTATCGGCCAAAACCTGGCCCTCTTGCAAGCAAAGCTTGCACTCGCTCTCGTTTTGCAACGTTTCTCCTTCCGCCTTGCGCCAACCTACCGTCACGCGCCAACTGTGTTGATGCTCCTCTACCCGCAGTATGGGGCACCTATTGTCTTTCACCCTTTGCACCACGACCCACCACCACTCCCTCCTTCCCACCCCCACCCCTGACTATTTTCCAATCCCCCCTTATCTTTTGATTCTTATTTTAAGTCTCCAAATTGCCCTTCAATTTTCCCTTGCATTGGTAATCAGTTTCCCATATTGACTAAAATACCCCTGGTTTCTTCCCTTTCCATGGTCACTACACTAATCCCCCCTCCCAGTCTCCAAACCGAACCTAACAATGTTTTTTATGCGTTATAACATATCTCTCTCTCTCTCTCTCTCATGTAATTTATACATTACCTTGTATACAATTTTGTAACCCTACACATTCATGAAATGGCCATGTTTACTGGTTACCCACATCTATCTCTCTCTCTCTACATATGTATATATAATATGGGATTTGCTAGGGACCATCGCAGAAGGCATTTCGTGGGCTGGCTCTTGCATGACAGAACAGCCACATAGGCCCACTTTTCAACAGATTTTGTCTCATTCATCTAATTCATATATAAGCATTCCTAAAGTTGTGTATGAATGATTATAAACTTCAGGTAGTTTCCACCATATCAGTTTGGCCTACTTGACTAGAACTTACTGCTTTACATATAATGCAAACTGATGAGGTGCATTTATTATTTTAGCATTGTACAGTGTGTCGGCCTAAGCATATTACGTAAACACTGAACGAGCACATCCGAATTCTTCATAAAAAGTCTCCTAATTAATACAAAATGTAACACAGACCTTGTAGGTCATCGATGCAATTTAGGCCGTTTAATTGAGTCCAATAATCAGTTGTGGACTCACTATCGGATCTCAAAATCCAAAACAAACAGGGTTTAAGGGGCTCATCACATGACATTGTTTATATTGAGGGTGGGAACAACACTTATGGCGCATGTTAGTTGTGAAACAACCAGTTACTCCAAAAGTTCAAGCTGTTTGAGAAGGCCTTATTTAATCTTTTATACTTTTAACACTTCCCCTCATGTGTGGGGTGTGGCCCCTCTTTTTTAGGTTGGCCTACACGTGGCATATGTGGCCCCTCTTTTCTAGAGTTGGCCTACACGTGGCACATGTGGCCCCTCTTTTTGGGTTTGTCTATTGCATGTGGATTTTGCTATCAAGGAGGTTTGAACCCAGGCATTTGCTTTGATACCATATGAAACGACCAGTTACTCCAAAAGCTTAAGCTATTGGAGAAGGCGTTGTTTAATCTTTTATACTTTAACATTAGTGAGGACCCCTTCATGAAACAATGGCAATATTATTTTTATTTTTCACATAAAACAGAGACATTTCCATCATCCAAGGAAAGTAAAATCCTTTGGGAATTGTTTTCTTATTTTTTAATTTGCATGCATTGTCTTCCTCCTTTTAAAGCAAGATGGCTGTAATCCAACATGCATTGTTCTTGTATTTCTTTTTTCATAGGGTTTGATGCTGTGTAGGTGAAATAGAAAAAAGAAAGCATTCCTTTCAAGAACTTTTGGGGATCCCCTTAGGGTTCTTAGGAGAGCTCTAGATGTGGTTGATGTGTTGATGGTCCCCATGAAGCATGTGGTAGGAGATCCTTTCTCTATCCTACTTAAGGCCTTTTGTTTTGTTAAATAAAAGCAAGCATGCCAGAACGCATGTGATCCTTCTCCTGCTATAATTATTCCAAAACTTAATTTTCTAGTCCTTAGCCCCCCACTTGGGCCATGAGATCCCTCATTTGCTACTTTGCTGACAGATGATTATGCATTAACGCTGATAATGACCCGCTTATCCTCTCTTAACACGACGGTAATATCGAAAGATGTGCAACAAGAATTTTGACAGGCAGGTAGCCAATTTGTTTCACCCTTTCCTTATAAGTTTCTATCAGGATTTCAACTCTTTGTCAAGGCCTCTCCATGGTTTGTGGAACACACTAGGGACATGAGTTACTTTGTGTGTAATGTAGATATTACAGAGAGAGAGAGAGAGAGAGAGAGAGAGAGAGAGAGAGAGAGAGAGAGAGAGAGAGAGAGAGAGAGAGAGTATACCAAAAATTATTTGAAACAATTATTATATAGATTGTCATTCTCAATTATTTTGAAATAATGGCTCTATATGCAGTGGAGAAAATAGAGAGGATGATTAGAATGCAAAGCTTACATGTTCATAGAGGATGGTCTGGGATACAAAAAGGCAATAAAATTTCTAAGTAGGTTGCTCTCTGGTAGACCATTCCTTTTTCATTATATTTCTCTCTCCTCCTTGATACCAATCTAGACTCCCAAACCCATTCTTGTTTTCATACTAGGGGTTGTCTTACTTTCTGCTCATCCCCTTGAAGCCTCATAATAGAATTTCTTAAAGTTCTCCTCAGCTTGTAATCTCAAGAGAATTAATCAAAACATAGGCAAAATGTTCTCACTCGAGAGAATAAACTAAACCGAATTAGGGTAAACTAAGGAGATGTTTTCACTTTCATTTTGCAATATCTTGTTCCAACTTTTAAGTATCTGGGCAGTTTTGCAAGAGTACAGCTTCTTTTCGGGATAGAAGTGCCATCTCATTTGAGTTAAATGATTAAAACAAATTCAGCTATGAGGTGGCTCTTCTCTCTTTAGAAAGAGGGGCTTTGTGGGAAATTGCCTAGACAATCCCCTTTAAAATAAGCAATAAATCAAGTTATTCTAATAGAAGGGCTACCCACATTTTCCGAGAGAAGGGCAATTTATCACATAGACCTTGTGACAAAGACACGTACAAAAAATATGTATTCTACTTCTCAAGGGAGGCCAGCTCATTGAATCCTGTAAACCTTAAATGCGTCGGTTGCTAAATGAACACTCATTCACTCCTCCCAAGTAATTCCTTAGATCCATGGTTTTAGCTGACCTCTCCCTAATCAATCTCTATTATTTAAACAAGATTGTCCCCCTTTGTAATGCCAAAGCTATTGTTTGTTCTGCCCTTGATTCATGCCAATCTGTCGGATTGTTGGATATCTGATGCCACACAAGAGCATGTCATTTTTTTAGGCCATGTCTTGCTAACCACATCTCCTCCACCACCACCACCACACCAGGTGTTTGATCCCAGTTGTAATTGATATATAACTAAGGCGTCTAAGCACACTTAGCTGTATAAGACTCCTCTATAGATCAAAGATCATTAGTTAATTAGTCTCTTCGTGTTTCATGAGGCCGGGTAGACTCAAATAGAATTCTAGGAAGATTGCCATGTAGCACTTGGATGTCATTGAACTTAATCTGACTCGTTTTGGATGCTAAAAGAGTTGTCTTATATATTATTATATAGGAAGACATCAAACTACTTTCCCTGTAATCAAGAAATTCCCTAGATTTAAGTCTAAGTGTGTATTTGTCGTGACTCCCGACAGCCAAGTGACACCTCTCTCTCTCTCTCATTTTACTGGAGTCAATCGCGAGAGGCATTTCGCGGCTGGTCATGAATGGAGACAAAAACTGTTGTCTTCATTCACAAGGTGGCTGGTCTGACATGCAACAGACCAGCCGTGAAATGACTTTTACGATGGACCATAGCAAATCCCTTTTATGTTATTCCCCTGTGTACATCTTGCATATATTTTGGTTAATTCTTTTGAGATGACAAGCTTAGGAGAAATTAAAGAAATTTCGTTATGTCTTCAAAGGGGGATAAGCACAGAGCAAGACAGCCTCTAAATATTAAAGGAAGAGTGGGCTTTGGAGTCTAGATTAGTATCAAGGACAAGCAAATATAATGGAAAGAAAAAAGGAATGGCCCACTTAGAAATTTCGGTTTGTAGACTCCTACTAAAAAATTTCATTGCCCTTTTGTTTCCCAATCCATTCCCTCTATGCCCATAACCCATTCAAGCTTTGCACTCTAATCATCCTCCCTATTCTGTCCAGTGCATGTTAGAACCATTATTTCATAATAATAATTCAAAATAACAAACTATTTAATAAAATTTTCAAATAATTTATAGTATAATAAGTTGAAATAGTTTGGGTAGAATTCTTAAGGAGTTTTGACAGTCTCTCTTAAAATTTGAACTGAAAGGGTGTACCAAGGTCCTGTTTGTTTTGGATTTTGAGAATTGATTGAGAGCCGAAAATTGATTATTAGACTCAAAGTCAAGGCCCTGTTCCTTTTAGATTTAATTTAATTTCGAGTCCAATAATCGGTTTGGGACAAACAACAGGTTGTCAAAATCTAAACAGAGAGGGCCTAAATGTAAATTTGAGTCCAATAATCAGTTTTGGACTCACAATTGGTTCTGAAAATCCAAAGGCCCTTTTTGTTTTAGATTTTGACAACCGAACGGATTATTGGACTCAAATCAAACAGGGCTTTAGGATGGTAATTGGGTAACTTATTATTCTCTCTCTATCACACACTCTCTCTCTCTCTATCACTCACTCTCTCTCTCTCTCTATCACTCTCTCTCTCTCTCATGCATGTGAATGTCATGTGACTATTACTTAAGGTAAGGCGGTCATCACATGGGAGAGCTTCAATCATCATCAGATCCTAATCAGACAAGTAAGCTGATATTGCGGGATGACATAAATGTAGAGAAGTCATTTCTAGACTTCAAACCACCAAACTATTTGGGTGTTGGAGGGCTTCCATTCAATTGGAATTGAATGCTGGTGAATATATGACCGGAATGAAACATAATATCGTCAAAGTAATTATAACAACAGATAACCCTTGTAGAGCATTCAATTGCCCACCCCCAACTAAAAAACATACACATGTCTATGTCTACCTACGTTTACATAATAACACCATCACATGCATACCCACAAGTTTAAGCTTGTACACATGTGTACAAAACCATTTTGGGGCTTCTCTTTTTCTAGTGAGAAGAGCCAAGCACATAGCTGGATTTGTCTTGTTTATTTAATTCATATGAGGTGCACTTCTCTCCTGAAAAGGAGGGAAGGCAAAATTACTTTGTGGAATTATTAGAACACGGTAGTGCCAACATCAGCAGCCTATATATACAATATGGGATTTGCTAGGGGGATCATCGCACAAGGCACTTAGGGAACCGGCTATTGCATGAGAGAGCAGCCACATAGGCTCAGTTTTCAACAAATGTTGTCGTATTCATTTAATTCATCCTATGTGGATGCTCTCTCATGCAACATCCGGTCTGCAAAATGCCTTGTGCGATGGTCCCTAGCAAATCCCATACAATACATACAGGGAAATGATATAAGCACAACGGTGTTTTAATAATTGCACGGACCCAGCTTGTCTTTTCTTTTTTAATTGCCTTTTGAGAGCTTTTTGGGAACTGTAATAACCATTTGACAGCTCTTTAAATCAAGGTTGCTAGAGCGGAAATCGAAAGCGGGAATCGAAGGCTCCCAGGGAAGAATCCTGCTCAAGGTTGCCAGAGCGGGAATCGAAAACGGGAATCGAAGGCTCCCAGAGAATAATCCTGCTTCCTTGCCTTAAATACTGAAAGACTAGATGTGTTAGTGAAAAAAATCAAAACATTGTGCTGATATCTTTTCCATCCTGTGGGATTTGCTAGGGACCATCGCAGAAGGCATTCACAGATGAGCTGCTGCATGTGAGAGCAGCCACATGGGGATGAATTAAATGAATAAGACAAAATCTGCTAAAAAGTAAGCTTGTTTTGATAATAGGGCAAACTCACCTTGTTTTGTTATTGTTAACCGGCCATCAGAGGCTATTACAATTCACAAAAAGCTTTCAGCAGCAGATTAAAATCTCTGATCTGTGAGGGTAAAAAACCTATTTGAGGTTAAGGTCACATCATTGTGACAAGTTCTGGAGCACAGCCTATTTAAGTAAGGTAAGGGATTTGCTAAGGTCTGATGTGCGACAGACCAGCCGCGAAGAGCCTTTTGCGATGGACGCTAGCAATTCCCTTTAAGTAAAGGACACAACAAATGAATGATTTGGATGGTCCAACCATGTGGGCCCCACAGCACTCTCGCTAACACAATTCATGTCCATTCGGTGGCATTACCTTTGGGGTTGTTTGGTTTGTAGATGGCATGTCCTAGAATAGATGTGCTGTTTGGTTATGCATATAATCTTAAAATGGGGATCCTGCTGAACCCCATTTTCTGGCTTATTCTTAAAAGTAAGGGCGTGAGGTTCCCGTTTTATTGGGGGTGGGTTGCATCCCTAATCCCACTTTCTTCACGTAAACCAAACAGCGCCTATGTCTGCATCTGGATAGTGTCTTTATTAAAGGCGCATTTTGGTCATCAAAAGAAACAAGGCCTGTGGCAGTCTTGTTAGTCCTCTTTCTAGAAAGAAAGTGAGAACCAATCCCAACGAGCTTGCTACAATAATCTTCAAAATCCTCAAATTCATACAAAAAATAGATTGTTTATTATTGATCAACACATAGTATAAATTCAACTAAAAAGGATTGTGACAAGTGATGGAGCTCAAAGATATGATTGCAAAATATCTGTAAAGCAGTTTCTGCAACTAATATTTCTCTATCAAAATAAACAGTTACAGTAAAAGGGCTTCGAAATGTTCGAATCCTAAGTTATTCGCAGTCTTAGAGGGCTTGAATGCATTCATGTAAATTCCAAAGGTGCCAGTCAACAGCCTGCAACAGCAAAAAGACTTCACAGAGGTAACCATTAAAGAATTCTGAAACATGAGACATGATCAATAAAACACCTGAAACAGAAAATATGTCATACATAAAACTAACTTGGAACAGATTGGATCGTAATGTGAATTAGATACTGATGAAAAATCACATAATCAAAGTAGCCCACCCTTAAAAAGATGACAAAAGAGTGAACCTTTAGGGGTCTTGAGAAGCATGGCTCGATAAACCAACTGGGTCATCCCTTTGAAAGACGCTGGATTTTCCACCTAATGCTTATCAATTATTCTAACTTCTGGTCGTGTCAAAACGAGATTTCAGGCCAGTTTATTAATTAATGTCAATGATAAAATGGGGAAACAATGGCATTATTACCTATTATACTATTTGTGATTGGCATCTTGCGGCAGATGGAGGGAATCTCATGATGGACTTGCATTTAGCTCTTTTTCTGATCATGAACTTGGCAGTGCATAAATGGTATCAGAAGGTTTTCCTAGAGAATCTAAGATTCTGAGTGAAACAGCATACCTGAACCCCCAATTCTTATGATCCTCATTTAAGTGAAAACTCCTTTAGAAACACTTGGTTGATCCTGCAAATCAAGTGTAGAAAAGCAAAAAGGTTGCTAGAAAGTCAAACATAATCAGCAACATAAATTAGTAAGCGGAATATCAATCTTAATATGCCCTGAATATGGTAGAGAAGAAAAGGAAGAGAAAAACCCTACCAATTAACTCATCGGTCCCTGAGAGTCTATGAGGGACACAAATCTGCAGACCTTGAGTGCTTCAATATTCCTGAAATCATCAACCATGGCTTTGTAAAAAAGAGCAGCATTATACAATCATCCATAAAACACTTTAAGAAGCAGAATAGGCCTCTAGTCATGTAAGTGAAGTAATAATAAGGGAAAACTAAGTAGGAAAGGTAAAATAATTCAGATTCTCGAGGGAAAACTAAGTGTAAGAGTGGAGCTAGCAGCTGAGAGCAATGTACAAGATATTGGCATCAGTCACCAGTATTTTACCGCAAGGTCCGCAACCAAAAACTTTTGTAAATGGCTGATCTCTTCATTGATGTATTCACAAATTCTGCTTAATGGTGATATTTTGTTTACTGATAGAATGTGAATATGTTATTTCACTGTTCTGCTTAGTTGCGATATTTTTCTTTAACAAGAGAGACAAAATAGGGATTTTACCTCAACCAAATAATTCCAAAATTTTGTGAATCCGACTTCCATCCATCAATTCACGCTTTAAATATTATTTTTTTATGGTTGAACTTAGAAGGACTATGCTTATTTACGTCACACAACCTTAAATCTGCAAAACCCCTTTAAAATGGAAAAAAAATTAAAAAATGAAGAGCAGGGGTTAAAGGTCATATCGAGCCCCCGTTAATACATTTCTCAACACTGAACAAGTCCACAAGTTACATGCAATTGCTCTTTCCTTCACTGTTACGTGTTTACTTCATGCCTCTGTTTACAACAATTTCTAGCAAGTTGTATTGCCCCTTTTCTAGCAAAGCTACCAGCCACCTAATTGGCCAAGCGACGAACGTGCTTGAACACAAATGAAGAAGATCCCACCAATCAAAAATCTTGTCGAAAAACCTATCGAATCTCCAAGGGTGATTTTGCAAACCTTGGAGCCACTTTATAACATTCAGGGAGTCCCCTTCGACCACCACATTGTCCACTCTTTCTCTTGCCAATAATTTTACACCTTGATGAACTGAGCGCACCTCGACCTCTGTCACATTCACCTCCCCGATGGGACCTGCAAAGGCCCATATTTCCCCTACATCATTTCTTAGGACCCCTCCGTTTCCAGCCAGACCTGGATTACCCAAGCTTGAACCATCAAAGTAGAACTTTAGAAAACCGCGAGAAGGGGGATCCCACTCTTGAACTAATTTTTGCTTATTTTCCAGACTCCAACATACTTCTTTCCAACCTTCCCACAAGTCATATACTGAAACAAATCTAAAGCATGGCAAAGATTTCACCCGAGAGATCGTGAAGGCAATCACTTTAATGAAAAGGAAAGCGGGGCTTCTACAAGTCCACTAAAAAACTCTCGCATTCCTTTTTTTTTTTGAAAATAGACATTTATTATTCCAAAAAAAAGTGCCAAATAAGGGACAAGTTGTCTCCTAACAGGCTACAACAGTACCGCCCCCTACATATAGTAGGATTAGCTTGCATATTCGTTATATGCTACCCATCCCCATTACATTACCCAATAGTCTAACTTGTAACGGATCCAAATGAAGATGCCATATTTGTGCGCCCCATCAAATCATGATACGTGTCCGCCATGCCACACAAACTTCTTCACCTCATCCCAACTGGCGATTTCGATTTTCAAAAATCCCGCTTGAAGACCTAGAGCTATTGTGCGCCCCTAACCGTGCACGATAGCCATTTATTCTATCATCCACCAGTCATCTTCTTCGGCTGCATTCTCAGAGAGAGACGGTAGTCTTCTCTGGCAGCTCTCCCCGCCGGCCACCACCTCCTCCTTCTCCACGACCAACACCTCCGGTCCCTCCTACATCTCTTCCACAAAAGCCATCCATCTCCACCTCTTAAACTCAGCCACCACCACCATCTTCTTCAAGATCTAAACCCACCTCCAACACATCCCATTCCGCCATTTCAGATCAATAACCCATCTTCACCACCCGATCTCCGGCGAACTTCATCTCGCACCACCACCAAGCTCCTGCGGACCCCCATTAAGTCCGGCCTTAATGGCCTCCCGACGACCTCCACGGTCTCCAAATCTGGCAACGCACGAGCCTTCCACGGCCTCCAAATCCAGTCTCCCACTACATTTCAGATCTGGCCTAAAAGGGTCTAATTCTCGTGTTCCTTTCCTTCCAAAGAACCCCAATAGTAGCTAATAAGGATACGTTCCAAAGATTTTCCCCCTTTTCTTCCATGGAGCTGCTGCTGACCAACCCTAAATAAGATCAATGAGTTTTTCAGGAAAAACCCAATACATGCCAGAACGACTGAGATTGCTCCACACCTCCCTAGACACTTTGCAATGCAATGCAGGAGTAGATGATTTGTTGTTTCTCCCGCCTCGATGCATAACGCACAATGCTCAATGATTATCATCTTCGTCTTCATAAGGATATGTACAGTTTGAATCATTTCCCGTAAAGCCACCCATCCAAAGATGCATACTCTAGGAGGAGCATAGATTGTCCACACTCTAGCTACTTTGGAAGACACAGGGCATGCCGCTAGTTGATAGAAGGACTTGAACGAGAAGTCTCCTGATGAATTCCAGATCCAAACCCTTTTATCTTCCCCATCTTGCTTTATATACCCCCACTTCAACAACCTCCAAAAGTCTAGCAATGGATGCAAGCTCCTTGTCAAGAAAAACTCCTTCTGAATAGAGGCTTCCAAACCAGCTTTTCTTCTCTTCTTTCCATGTGATCCTTCACCAAACCATCCTTGAGCATTGAAATCACATACAATTACGGAAAAATATCCTTTACAGTTCGATCTGAGCATCACTTGTCTAACCAAAACCGTATCCTATCCCCTTCATAGACTCTAAACCCGATGCCTGCAGCAAACAGATGAGTAAACTTCAAAATATCCTACCATAACGTCATACCCGAAAATCTGAATTTGTCCTCCGATACCCAATGACCCGGAGGAGCACCGTATTTGCCTTCTATAACTTTAACACAGTTGAGATTCCTCATTTCCAAACCTCCAAAGCCATTTCACTAGAAGGGCAATATTCGTCCCCTTAATGCCAAGACATCCACTCCTTAGAGGTTTGCACACTTCTTCCCACTTCACCAAAGGAATCCCATGCTTGTCATAGGAATCCCAGCTGGTGATTTCGATTTTCAAAAATCCCGCTTGAAGACCAAGAGCTATTGTGCGCCCCTAACCGTGCACGATAGCCATTTATTCTATCATCCACCAGTCATCTTCTTCGGCTGCATTCTGAGAGAGAGAGAGAGAGAGAGAGAGAGAGAGAGGGTTGTCTTCTCTGGCAGCTCTCCCCGCCGGCGACTACCTCCTCCTCCTCCACGACTAACACCTCCGGTCCCTCCTACATCTCTTCCACAAAAGCCATCCATCTCCACCTCTTAAACCCAGCCACCACCACCATCTTCTTCAAGATCTAAACCCACCTCCAACACATCCAATTCCACCATTTCAGATCAATAACCCATCTTCACCACCCGATCTCCGGTGAACTTCATCTCGCACCACCACCAAGCCCCTGCGGACCCCCATTAAGTCCGGCCTTAATGGCCTCCCAACCATAGTGTAATTAAATAAATTATCATTAAATATCACTTTCCAATTCCAAGGTCGGAAGACATGCTCGTCAGTGCAAAAGCATGGTACTAAATGTTGGATAAAACCAACACAAAACGACCGACATGTTTCCATTTCTAGCCCCATCGAAATGATATCCTTCGATCGATATGTATAGATTTCGATAATGTTTCCTTTGTGTCAACCATAACGCTACCACTTTAGTATATAAATTACAGACTGAGCCAAAATTCTAACCAGAGTGCTTATTTAATATTCAAAGGGTTTTTCGTCAAATCGGTAAGTTCAATCTGTTTTTCTTTTTACAGTTTTATTATCATTTTGGAATTTTTAACGGTACATAAAATTTGGTTTCGAGTAACTCCGATTTCTGGTTCGACTAACCAGATTTGGGTTCAAGTTGCACCAATTTGAGTTCAACCAAATCTGGGTTCCAGTTGCACCAATTTGGGTTCGAGAAAGAGAGAGATCAGTCCCTTGTATTCTATATCATTTCCAACAATCTTAAGAATCATAATATTCTGATTCACTTATCTCAACACCTTATTTATAAATCTGGCAAGGAAAGAATTGGTGCTTGAGTCATCAATGCTTTGATCGACTTGAATCATTTCATTGTTGCAGCTGTCCCAAAAAAAAATTCAGGTTCTAGCCTCAGATTTAAGGAGTGTCCTACAACAACTACCCTCATGGTGCACATACACAACCCTTCTTAGAGAAACCCTAGCCTCTCCACTTGTTTTTGGGTCTCCAAATTTGAGTCAACTTCATGATTATGCACCTTGTGGTTAGATTAAGATGAAAGTTTGGTATATAATTATGCAAAAGCTATTTAACTGCGAAAATAGATACTTGCTGCACTACTTTGCCAGGAAAGGAAACAACAATAAAAATTGAAGTGAATACTTTACAGCACTAAGGGATTCACATCCAGTTTTCCAGCACCTATTCCTCACACAAATAAAGTCAGTCTCACAGTCAGGCAGACTTAGAACATTACTCTCAAGAGCAGAATCATAGCTTGAGCCTACATTCGCACACCTCTGTTTACTCTATAGAGGGCATCCACCCCAGATAAGGCATCCACCTTGCAGTGTCCAACACCCCCCCTCCCCCCCAACCCACACATAAAAGAAAAAAAATCCTCCCAAATGATTGGTGTGGTGGTTAGGCATCCTTGGGTAAAAAAAATGAACTTTCAGGATTGTTCATTGTGTCACCACCTCCCACCTATCCTACAAATTTGATAAAGGTTATCAGATCGAAGTCCCCATCCTGTGGTTGATTATACCATATCTTTTAACGAAAGATGTTACTGTGTGTGTGCGAGTTTGTGTGTGCATGTGTGTAGGGAAGCCAATCAAGTCAATTCCTGGCAAATTGTGGAGTTGGGATGGTGATGTATGTGGTTCAGCCTCCTTACTCTTGAAGGCAAATATTGGGGTCCTTGCTTTGGGTAAAGGGTTATATTGCTTCACAGCTTCTCCAATAATGCCATCTACCCTTAGGCATTCACTTTGGAATATGAAGCTACAAGGCTTGTATGGATATTATAATTAGATTTGACTTTTACATTTGTCTTTGTTACATTTTTTTTTTTCACTTCCATTTTAGCTCCATAAGCTTCTTAAAATTCAAATCTCTCGGTCTGTTAGGATATATAATAAAATATGATGGGAGTGTGACGCTGCTGTGATATGTACCAAGAAAGATGGGTCCCACTTAGGATTTAGCAATATCTAAATTGGCTTTTGATATTAATGTGTAGGATTCTTATCTATATTTAGCAATATTTTTAGTAGTTATCTATATTCAGTAGGAGATGGAGATTTGATAGGACTCTTAGCATATTGGCTACTCTTAGAATAGTAAGCTGTTATTTAGATTTGGGTAGGATTCTTAATATGTAGGAAAGTTATGTGGGATTATGGGATATAAAGGCCCTAACCTCCATAAATGGAAGGGTTAGGATGATCCTATGGAGCTGATTTTTTGTGCACACCCTATCTATGTAAGGACCTTTCAAATAAATGCTTTGGATCTTCCTAAGCATGCGGGCGCACATGATTTCTAAAGGGGCAGCGCAGTAAAGCTCTAGGTTTGTCTTTCTATGGATTTGAAGTTGAGGCTCGAGCCTTTTTCTTGGCTACAGAATCAAGAGATAGATTGCTCAACAGACCACCAAACACTATGATCTGTGGACATGGAAACGAGTGTCGCGTGTCGACACGGACACAGAGTGCCGCACACGACAAACCCCCAAAATTTAGAAACGGGGGCACGGTTAAAACAGAAAGTATATATCATCATGATTTGTAGATAAAGATTTGTGTGCCGTGTTTCAACACGGATAAGAGGTGACCAACATGGAACTCCTAAAAATCTAGAAATGGTGGTGTGCCCATACATGTACGAATCCGTCATCAACAATTGGACCGACAAATCACACGTTGGGGAAGTACCAAACTATTTTATTTATTTATTTACATTATTGTTTTTTATTTGATTATAATTTCTCAATCCTTTTTTTTAAGTTTCGATAATCTATCATTAGATTCATAAACTATCATTTTTTTTTTGTGTGTTTTCATATGGTTAGTTGCTTATTGAGTAGTTTACTCACTCCTATTATTATGAAACTTTCCAGAGTGACTAATGATCATTGTGGTGGAACTTGTTAATGAAGACTAATGACCATTGTGGTGGAACTTGTTAATGAAGACTAATGACCGTTGTGGTGGAACTAATTAAAGAAAGTGGATCGGATACTAGAGCATATCCTGAGCTTCCATAGATTTCTTACATTTTTCATATTATGGACATAAAGGTGATGTATGTGGTTCAGCCTCCTTACTCTTGACGGCAAATATTGGGGTCCTTGCTTTGGGTAAAGGGTTATATTGCTTCACAGCTTCTCCAATAATGTCATCTACCCTTAGGCATTCACTTTGGAATATGAAGCTACAAAGCTTGTATGGATATTATAATTAGATTTGACTTTTACATTTGTCTTTGCTACATTTTTTTCATTTTCATTTTAGCTCCATAAGCTTCTTAAAATTCAAATCTACTGAATTCAATTCAAATTCTTCTAGAGCATATCCTGAGCTCCCATAGATTTCTTACATTTTTCATGTTATGGACAAAAAGGCTAACTTTTTTTTCTTAGATTGAATGTGTTATTGATAACAACAGTAGTCCAAACATCAATGCATCACATCATTTCTACATGTCTAAATCAATGAAAGACTTGGTACTTGTCATGGCTGATAAAAACAATGTAATTTACAGAGATTAAGACATATGTCAGTAATAAATGTGCAGTGTATAGATGAGCAGAAGGTTTTTAAGTGAAACCTTTCAATCATCTACATACCAGTACATGCATCAGAGGCTCACAGATGTTTTACAAGGTCAAGGTTTACTTATTTCAGCACATGCATCAGAGGCTCACAGCTGGCCTGAAGTAGAAGAAAGTAAAGAAATTAAGATACCAATTGATCTTCATAAGTTTACTTATTTGCAGGGAATTGGATGCAAATATTGCCACATTGTCTACATCGAAAAGAGGTAACAAACCCCACCATCATCTCTAGGCCTTTGGAAGCAAGGTGTAAAAGCCTCCAACTTCAGCCCTGGAAAATGGAGGGGAAGCATCAATAATATCCTCAATACAAAAACTTGTCACGCTGCCAAATGCTATTGAGGAAATCAAACATTTGATAAGGGATCCAGCACAGCTTATTTATTGAGAAATAAAGTGCATGGAGAATCTGCTCATTACTCAACAGATACCAAGATCAACCACTGCAATAAATATTCGACTGAAATTGACCGAGTGAAAGAAGAAAAAGAAAAAGGAAAAAAAAAAGCATAATCATGATTCCATTGCCTTCGGCTATAGAAATACATCTTTATCTTGGAGGTTCAAAGTGTCATCTGTAAATCCCCACAACCAACCAGAAGGATAAACTTTTACATCGCAACTGTTGTCACTCTTGCATAAAGCACCTTATTCTTACAAACCAAAGAAGACATAATGTCTGTCACAACAAGTACATGAATGACAATAAAATCATTAAGGATGCATGCACAAAGCATGGTAATTAGCCATCATTACGAAGCTTATGTAGAGAAAGGCGATGGCACATGCCCTTAAATTTCTTTGAGCATTTCTTACATGTGGAAGCATTACATTACATATATTTTTTATGATCACATCATTTTCTTGTTATGAAGCGGCATATAAATGGGAGTGCATAAGGTATTAAAAGACCACATAAGTTGATTTGCAGATCAACAGCTGTTAAATCCTTCAAAAGTATAACCAGACAATCAATGACGGTGTTCTTTCTAAGCACCAATTAAATTGTTAGTTTTTGGTAAACATTGATTGGAATGACCACTTTCACTAAATGAGTAGAAATCCCAACATTTTTAGCTGGAAATGCTTACACAGTACAAACCCACAAAGATTTACAAAGTTGAACAGAAAATAACACGATGAGGCCTGTATACCTTTTAAGGCCAGGATATTTCATTACTTTGAAAGAGTTTATGATACAGACTTTTAAGAGCAACAGTCATTCACTGTCTAGAGTCTCTAGACCACTCACAGATTGAATACCCAAAATAGAAGCTACAGATCATAACATTTCATTCCGCTTCTTACAATGCAGTGAGAAAGCAAAGTAACCAAATTCTACTGGATGAGAAAATTTCCTATGATAACTTGGGAAAAACTTTCAGGCTAATTAATAGGAAAGTCTGCTTCCGCAGAGACTAACTGCCTAAGCTCCAACAAATGTTCATCATTTGAAATGTGGAGTGTAAGGCGGAGATTTGTCATCATTGCTTCTTGTTCCCAACTTAAGGGACCGGAAGCAAATAATGCCTCCATGGTGGAACGATAGGCATGTAACTCTAGTTTATGGACTTCCACTGCCAGATCCTCATTTCTAGGAAAAGAGAATTTTCTTCCATATTCCGACCCACTAGAAGATTCGGCATCATCAGAATGACAATACGTATCTTGACTAGGATTTCTCATAGAAAGATAAGGTAAGTTATAGGGATCACGACCAGTACTACTACAACTAGCAACGGAACATGTACTGCTCTCAGCGTCATTATGTTCTAAACTTCTTGGAAAAAAACATCTGACATCAGCATTAGGTTTTCCCCTCTCCATTTCCATTTCAGAAAATCCAAGTTTCCTGTTGTTAAAGGAAGCATGCATGTATTTTTCACCCAGAATTGTTCGTGGGGAAGCAACAGCATCTACCTTTTCCAGTAAGGGATATCGGTGCCCAGGAACCAGTCGTCTTATTTTTTGGCCAGCTCCCACATTCGTCTCAACATGAGACGAGCAGAACGGAGACTTTCTTTTCAGTCCTTTACAGGAAATCCTGATGGGCTTCTGGAAATCATTGCCCTTCTCCCCATGGTAATGGACATCTCCAGCACAAGCTTTCAAATTCACATCGAGCAGCGGCACCTGGCAATTTGATTTTGGGTAATGCCTTGCCGTTGATAGTTTGTCACATTTTTCATATTCACCATTTCGGGAATCCTGCATGGATATGCAAAAGAAATAAGTCAAATGCAGAAAGTTCAAAGTCAGAAAGAGCAGGAGCATTTATTAACAAGATCATCTACTCGACAAAAGATCATGGACAATATAATCACATTACAATAAAACCACAACCAAGCATGGTATCGGATATTTAAGCCATGCTAAAAGTAAACAAGCAAGGTATCGGATGTTTAAGCCATGCTAAAGGCGATATAGACAACCAGGGGATAGAGCAAAAATGGAGGGCACCCCATACTTCCAAGAGCTTCATGAATACAAGGACAAAACTTATTAGAGCATTATTACCATAAAATTAGAAACAGAGTCAAATAAGCTACCTTTCCGATCACGATCCATTGATTATCTTGCCATGATTGCCGCAGCCTGAGATCAGATTTGTGGACCTTAATTTCTCGGGATGACCCAAGAAGTCTGACAAAAAAGTAAAGCCCATCCAACACCTTTGAGATTTCTGTGATTTTCCAGGAATTATTGTGATGTACCTCAAGAATGTCACCAGGAATCCAATTGTCCGCACTTCCCACAGGAGGGGGACAGGGCCTAATGGACTTCCTAGACACTCTATCCACGATTGGGGCATCTGTGGTGTCCGGAGCTATGTCGTACCTAACAATGTAATTATGCCCATTTCCTGAAATAATTTCAGCACACCACCAAGAGCCAGAAGGCACCTCCCTTTTGTTCAAAACCTCTACTTTACTGCCTTTCTTGAATCTCATGATGCTACAGTATCAAAACAACCCAAATTTCAAGCCCTGGTGAGGAAGGAAAAAAAAAGGTTATAAAGTGACTGTATGCAAATCTGACACAAAATTAACAAATAATCAAATACTCCAAGAAATTTAAGAAGAGATGACCCGCAACAAATAATCAAGAATCTGTCCAACAACTGCCAAAACGAGTTGTGGGAAAAGAAAATCAATATCAAACAATTAATCAGCCATCATCGATTGAAAAATTGCACAAAAACCATATGATGGACAAACCACAAAAAAGTTGAAAACTAAACACTGGCATGTTCAAATTTCTCAAAGATTTGTGATAAGGTTGGCTAAATTACAACAATACCCATCAAAAAAAAAATACTAACCATGGGAGCGCACACACAATTTTCTTCTTTTTTTTTTAAAGGCTGTAAGAAATCAATAAGAAAATTTGCAGAAAATAAAACCTATCTACAGCAGAAATAAAATTTGAAAAAACAAAATCAAAATCAAAACCCTAGAACACTATATATCTCATACGCACTCACGTGGATTCATTTCATATTGCAGAAGAAAAGTGACAATCTAATTTCCGACAAATATACCATTAATAATCCTCAAAGTTTCCTAAAGAAGAAAAAAAGTAAAATAAAATCCCCAAACAAAACAATAAAACGTCAAACGATCCTAGGTCAAAAACAACATATTGTGATAAATAAATAAAACTGCAACAAAATTATGTAATATTCTCATAAAAATCATAAATCAACAAAAAGATCGAAAAAAAAAAAAAAACTCTAACGTGAAAATAAATTAGAATCCGCAGGCAACAACATGAACACAAATTTATACAGAGAAAAAAGAAGAAATTGCAGAAAAACCGAAAAAAGATAGATCAAAGCACAGAAAACAGATCGAACTACAGAGAAAAAATTAAGAGAATGGGTAAAATAATTAAACTGACCTCTCGAAGATTTTTTTTTTTTTTTTTCTGCTGGAACTTCCGATGGGAGAGGAGAAATAGGGATTTTACACTCTCTGTCTCTGTTGATCTTTCTCCTTGGGTACAAATTTGAGGAAATTTGAATGTTATTTGAAGAAAAGAAGAAAATACAAAATATGTAAATATAAATTAGAGGAATAAAATGGAATTGAATACAGAGGTAATTTTATTAAATCAGATTTTGGCGTGCTTTTCAAGTCCGCCCTATTAAACAAGGAATATGCTTCACGAAGAATGGCTTGGGCGTAGGGATACCACTTGGGCCGGGCTCACCCCCATTACAGCTCGAATGACCCAAACAGTCCGATGGACTATCCGAATCCAAAGTTAAATGCACAGGTCCAACACACACTACTAGCTAGACAGTCCTGAATTCGATAGTTATATTATTGTACGGAAATACCCTCCAAGTTTTATAACATTAACTATTATTTCAATGGTATTTTAGTAAAAATAAGCCTTGTCCATTTTTGAGCTATTTCTGTTTTATGTATTTTGTCATTCATCTCCTCTAGTCCTCTTCCTTCTCTAACCGTTGCTTCAAGTCCCTAATCCGCGACTTTGTTACCGCTGCAGCTCGCCCTCAACTTCTTTTGATAATTTTAACTGTGTACAATGTAAGTAGGCCCTATTAGGCCACTCCGATGGACAGTCCGATTTAAAATGGATCGCGACCGAGACATGAGAACCGGGATCTTAAGAACTCTTCAAATCCAATCTGGCCGATAAGGGATTTGAATAGATCATGACGGAGGCATAGCTGGATCCGATCTGTTGACTCTCCTAGCTCAAATTGGGTTGTGTTAGGGTTAGGGAAAGACCACTCGGTTTAATTTTAGTTTAGGCTAGGGTTGAGGCCTTGGGCAAGTCGATCCAAACACAACCCTGTCCCCATAATTTTATCGTGTTTTTATGGTGATTTCAAATCGTAGGGTTTTGGTTTTTTGGTGTTTTTTTACTGTTTTTTTTTTTATCAGGATCACCCTCAACCCAATTCATTCCAACCCGACCCAACCTGACCCAATTCGGAAAATCAGGTGGGGTTAGGGTTGACCATCCTTGACCCGAAGCTCTGATTGAGTCAGGATAAGGGTGAGGTTTCGGGTCCTCGAATAGGGCTAAGGCAGGCCTCAACACAATCCAACCCGGCCCGGGTTGTACCCCTAGTTGGTAGGGTAGCTTTTAGATTTGGCTTTCCCCTTTTTAAAAAAAAAATTTAGAACCCTAAAATACACATAGGTGCACAGTACGCACCCCAACCCCTCTCCTTACCCTTTCAGGATTGTTATACCTAGTTTTAGGATGTGTTGGTGTTGAAAGTGCTCATATACGAGGAGTCCTAAAAAATCTTCAGGAAACCTAGGCCCTGTTTGAATTGCAAGAAAAATATTTTGGATGGTAAATATTTTCTAATACTTAAAAGGTGACAAATGGGAGGCTTTATAAAGCGCAGGGAGCTTTATAAAGCCTCCCATTCGTCACTTTTTGTGGACCCGCAAGAAAAGCCTCCCATTGCAAGAAACAATTTCATTGGTTGATTCCCTCATTATCATTCTCCGTTGCTTACTTTTAGCCATAATTTGAATGTTATAATAACTGTTTTGTAATAGGAAAATGATATATTTGCCCTCTTTTCTTCCCCGGGTCACCTCCTTTTAGTATAAAAGAGTAGTCATAAATACGCCAGGAAGGAATAAAATGGGACGAATATATCACTTACCTTTGTAATATTTTGGGTAATTATAAAAATATGGCCTTCACCACTTTTTGGGGCCCTGTTTGCATGGGGCCTATGAGAACAATACAGTATGGTTGCCCATCAACGGTTCCCCCAGCCACTAAGAATTGCCACGTGTATGGTGGGTAAGAATTCAAGCTTCCCTTAAGCTATTAAAAACCTAATAAATATAAAATTTTCTATAGCAAGTAAATATCTTATGAATGTAATTTTCTCCATATAGTATAGATTATATGAAGCTTTGAGCATTGAAGTAAGAGCCTCATTGGATTCCCACTGAAAATTATTTGCATATAATTTCATATGCACATGATTTTAAAGCTATACCTAATTATTAATGCAATGTATCTCTTCCACAGATACTGCAGTCCAAAAAAGTATAAATGGGTGATCAAGATCACTTTCTTTTCTCATCATTGTAGTAGGTCCGTAACCCAAAAATAAGGGCCATCGGATGATCTTAACCATTCGATTTGGGGAGTTAATCGAAATGTTAGTATCTTATGATTAAAATCATACTACATTTTTCTGTTTTTCCAAATATGTATACCTCATATGGTCTAAAGATTCTACCCGTGTTTTATAATTTCACGAGGGAAGTGATATATTAGCCCTATTTTTTACTTCGGACATAGTGTAAAAGAGGAGTTGGGGGCTGTGCCAAGTAAAAAAAGGGGCGAATATATCATTTCCCTTTCATTATCCATCAAAGTTAGGGCCTACTCTGAATGCCCCATGCAAACTAGTGGTGCATAAAGAAATCCAGACACTGACATCTGCTTTGTGGTTTGTGTCTTTCTCACTTCTGAAGAAAGAAGAAAGAAGAAAGAAGAAAAAACTACATGAAAGTTCACTTTTCTTTTTTGTTGGTTTTCAAAGAAAAAACCACAAATCCATTTTGTCTGGATGCTACCTTACCTTCTACGTTTCTCCTCACTTAGTTACTCTCACGTCTACACACATTACACCGCACCACTTCTTACGTTATGATTTTTGTCGGTATTATATATGGGGAAATGTTATCAGCACAACCATGTTTTGATATTTGCGCTAACTTATGTTGTCTTTTAGTATTTAAAGAAAGCTTTTGATATCGGCACTTCCATTCTTTTTAATTGCATTAACTCACCTTCTCTTTTATTATTTGAACAGCTCTCAAAGGTTAATGCAATTCCCAAAAAGCTCTCAAAAGCCAATTTAAAAGGAAGGAAAAATTTCCCGGGCCAAAATACAAGAATTGTGGACGTGAGACACAATTTTGAAAAACTGTTCAAGAAGGTTGACAACCCCTTTTTGAGAGTTTGATAACGTCTTTTAGAAACTTGATAAACGGTGTCTGTCCATTTTGACCTCTACAAATTGATGGGTTAGGATGATCCTAAGGAGCTGATTTTTTGTACATACCACATCTATGTAAGGGCCTTTCAAATGAATGCTTTGGGTCATCCTAACAAAGTGGGCCTGCATGAGTTTGGGCCCTCGACCACACCTAAGCTTGGTGCGGTCGACCGCACAATCATAGTGGAGGGCATATTGTTTCGGTGATCCAAACCAAGTGTAGATAAGTTATCTACACACTAGCTTAAAATACAGTGGAGGGCATATTGTTTGGGTGATCCAAACCATTCATTTGATTGGCCCTCACATAGATAGTGTGTCCACAAAAAATCAGCTCCATAGGATCATCCCAACCCTACGATTTGTGGAGGTAAAATTGACGTATATAAACCTTCACATATCTGTCCATTTTTTACATCCACAAATCGTAGGGTTAGGATGATCCTATGAAGCTGATTTTTTTGGCACACCCTATCTATGTGAGGGCCCATCAAATGAATGCTTTGGATCACCCAAACAATGTGGGCCCCCACTGTATATATATATTAGTAAAAAAACCGCGTGCGATGCACGGGCCAACAAAGAACTGTACGGACCACATCATAGGTTGATCCAAACGTCCATGTGATGGAACACAACATCAATAGGTTGTGCACGTAAAATTATTTCCATAGGCTGATCCTAGCCCTCCAATCTATAGAAGTTTCCATAATTAAGAAAGCATAAAGGAGGGGGCTAGGATTGAAATTATGTGGCTTTAATGGGTGCCTTTGTTAAAAAGCATAAAGGAGGGGGTAGGATTAAAAATATGTGGGTTGAATGGGTGTCTTTTTATAATAAAAAGTGATGTGTAATTCTCATAGAATTTTGGGAAAAATTCAAATAATTCTCTCATTTTCTCCTCTCCTATATAGTATACTAGTAAAAAAAACCCATGCGATGCATGAGCCGACAAAGAACTGTACGGACCACATCATAGGTCGATCCAAACCGCCGACAAAGAACTGTACGGACCACATCATAGGTCGATCCAAACCGCCGACAAAGAACTGTACGGACCACGGCATAGGTCGATCGAAACCGTCCATGTGATGGAGCACAACATCAATAGGTTGTGCCCCAAAAATCATTTCCATAGGCTGATCCTAGCCCTCCAATCTATAGAGGTTTCCATAATATGTTGTTCCTCTTAAATCTGATGGTTAAGATCACCCTATAGATTTTTTTTATTAAAAAAGCATAAAAGATGGGGGTAGGATCGAAATTATGTGGCTTTAATGGGTGCCTTTGTTAAAAAGCATAAAGGAGGCAGTAGGATTGAAAATATGTGGGTTGGATGGGTGCCTTTGTTTGAAAAAGTAAAAAAAGTGATGTGTAATTCTCAAAGAATTTTCAAAAAATTCAAAAAATCCTTGCCTTTTCTTTCCTGCTGCCACCTTAGTAGTGAACAGTAAACCCCCCTCGAGGTTGGGGATATTTTATATTTATGTTGTTATTGGGTTCGTTTATATACCTTGATCAAGGAACTGCACATCAATTAGGCATGACTTATTTTTGTCACAATATAATTATATTAGTTCCCATGGTACAATGTTTCAGTATTTTGTTGACATGATGTGGGTAATTACGATCGTTCATTTAAGTTGCAAAAGTTTCAAGCAGACATGAAATGCAGAGAGAAAGAAGAGGTGGATGTTTATACTGACGTGATCACAATATGCTTTTTACATGTTAACCTCTTTCTTAAACATTTTATTGAACTGCTTATTTGTTTCTTGGTTTTTTTAACTTATAATCTATTATTTGTGGAATTTCTTTCATGTAAAATTTTCTGTTAACATTGGTGAATGTAAATATCATTTTATGGGCTTTTCAGTTATGTTTTGCTTTTAATACCTTTGGAAGCGTAGGACAGGTGGATCCATTATCTCCTTCAATTTGAACTATAGAACATCCTCAAATCATTAAATTCACATCAAAACATGACCAAATTCATTTTTTCCTTCAATTGCTCTTTATGAGAACTAAATTTTTTAAAAATTGATCCAAACCGTCCAATCAATCATTTCCATAGGCTGATCCAGCCCTCCAATCTATAGAGGTTTCCATAATAGGTTGTTCCTCTTAAATCTGATGGTAAAGATCACCCTTTAGATTTATTTATTAAAAACACATAAAGGAGGTAGGTAGGATAGAAATTATGTGGCTTTAATGGGTGCCTTTGTTAAAAAGTATAGAGGAGGGGGTAGGATTGAAAATATGTGGGTTGGATGGGTGCCTTTGTTTGAAAAAGTCAAAAAAAGTGAAGTGTAATTCTGAAAGAATTTTCAAATAATTAAAACAATTGTTGCCTTTTCTCTCCTCCTAAATATGATGGCTAAGATCACCCTATATATTTTTTTGCTCGACCTGATTTCCAATTCGGGGTGATTTTTCCCAACCCAACTCAATCCGATTTGCGAAAAAGCTTAACCCGACCCAACCCAAATTCAGGTTGAACCTGTCAGGTTGGGGTTGAACCCGACCCGCGTGGGAGCATCCAAGTAACAACGATGGTTTCAAATTATATAGATGATGGTTAAGATGACCCTATAGATTTTTTTACCCGACCTGATTTCCAATTCTGGTTGATTTTTCCCACCCCAACTCAACCCGATTTGCGAAAAAACTTAACCCGACCCGACTCAAATTCGGGTTGAACCCGACACGCGAGTGCTAATGTCCTCACTACTATATTTTATAATGGCATTGCTCACCGTATTTTGATGATCGCACTCCTCACTTTATTAAAATGTACGGTATGGCACGTACCATAGGATGATCCAAACCATCCATTAGATGGGCCACTGCCTACAGAGGTTGTGCCCCAAAAATAATTTTCATAGGTTGATACGAACCCTCCGATCTATAGAGGGTTATAGGTTGATCCAAACCGTCCATGGGATGTAACACAATATCAATCGGTTGTGCCCGTTAAATGATTTCCATAGGTTGATCAACCCGTCAGGTGCCTGGAATCGTTAATATTTTACAAGTGTCCTGCATGAGTAATATAAAGTACCTTTGTCGTCATTGTCATATGTCTTGGCCTCTTCTTGGTAGTTTTTTTTTCTGTAATTGTCATAGACAGGTACCATGTGTCGGTACTTTTTGTATGTAGATTACGATTTTATCCTTCTCATAGAGATAGATGTTAGATATCAACAAAGGGGTTAATGGTAAAAGAGTAATTGCTAACGTGTAAATCCCAGATAAAAAGGAACGACATTTCTTTTTCCTCCCTCTGCCACCTCAGCAGCTAACAGTAAACACCCCTCCCTCTTTATTATATTAGATTAAATTAGATTCCGTAATTGTCATAGACAGGTACCAGTGTCGGTACTTTTTGTATGTAGATTACGATTTTACCCTTCTCATAGAGATAGATGTTAGATATCAGCAAAGGGGTTAATGGTAAAAGCGTAATGCTGACGTGTAAATCCCATATAAAAAGGAACCAAATTTCTTTTTCCTCCCGCTGCCACCTCAGCAGCTAACAATAAACACCCCTCCCTCTTTATTATATATATATATATATATATATATATATATATATATATATATCTGTGTGTGTGTGTGTGAGCATTTCCTACACACTTGTGTAGGTAAGTTACCTACACACTACCTTAAAATACAGTGGGGGCCCACATTGTTTGGGTGATCCAAACCATTCATTTGAATGGTCCTCACATAGATAGGGTGTCCACAAAAAATCAGATCCATAGAATCATCCTAACCATTCAAACTATGGAGGCAAAAAATGGACTAATTTGTGAAGGTTTATACACGTCCATTTTACCTCCACAAATCGTAGGGTTGGAATGATCCTATGGATCTGATTTTTTGTGGACACCCTATCTATGTGAGGACCATTCAAATGAATTGTTTGGATCACCCAAACAATGTGGGCCCCCACTGTATTTTAAGGTAGTGTGTAGGTAACTTACCTACACAAGTGTGTAGGAAATGTTCTCTCTCTCTCTCTCTCTCTCTCTCTCTCTCTCTATATATATATATATATATATATATATATATAGGAAATGGTTTGTGTGCAGCTACATAGATAGCTTATCTGTGCATGACTGCCACAAACCATGGGGAGCCACATTTTTTGGGGGATCCAAAGCATTCATTTGGAAGGCCCCTTTTTAACTTCGACATTAACGTCAGCGTTAACAATTTACTTCTATTTTTCTTATTGTTGTCAAGGTTGCCTTCTATTTTTCTTCTTGTAGCAGAGAAATAAGAAATGTAAATGTAATTGAGGGATACCCACTAGCATAAAAATTAAAAAGTTTTGTGAAACTGATTTTTTTTTTTATACATCCTTAGGCTTATAGACGGTAAAAGTAGAAGATATTGGCTACAGCGACGTTGAGAAATGAACCTTTCGGAAAAATATCTGAACCCCACTTAATTCAAAACAAACCCTGGTTCCTACCCGTAGATTAATCATTCAACGTCGTAGATTAAGACTTTCTTGCCTTGATCAAGTTCGAAGGTGTGGGCCTCGAAATCAAAAAATATTAATCAAATTTCTTTTATGGACTCGCACTCATGTATCGCACCCATCTGCATTCCAGTCGCACCTTACCTTGTAGCCGTCGACTTCCGCCTCTACGGCAAAGATTATTCCTTATTTCTATTTTGCGGATGTCGAGGGGGTACATTTAATGCAGGTAGAAAAAGAAACGTTATTAGGAGGAAAAAGGTTAATTGTGATGTGTACTATTTGCAGAACAAGGAACGGCAAAATGATCTATATTTGGTCTGACACATGTCCTTTTGCCGTGTCAAGGCGTAAAGTTGAAAATAGACCGCCTTCAGAAAATAAACTAGCCACCTTTGCATTTCTCGAGATAAGCTCCTCACTATGCGCACGTGTCAGATTACGTACTCCTGCTAACCATCATTTTACAAGAGCGGTTACATAATCTTTGTTTTACTTTCATTTTTCATGCAGGGAGGAGACCAACACGTAATGCCACGTGAGTGGTGTATGTTAACCTTACATTGTACGGTTCTCCTTGGGGTCTTCGTCAGTTTTAGTTTTGCATGCGACACCCCTCACTCTAATCCTTATCTACAGTTGCAAACGCTATTCATTTCAAGCTGGCAATTTCCGTGTTGCTTCTAAAGCTTCTTTTATATTAAATCGGTGTGTGGGCCCGTCTCCTATCTCCACCTTACACGTGTCAGGAAATCTTGAGTGCTCACCCATTGAGCTTCTTCATGTTGAATTGCCAATCGCTTGTATCCATCAACAGATCTTAAATCTTAACCGTTCAATTTGGGGGTCAAAATGAAAACATTGATACGCAGTAGCCCATGTACAACTTTACATCGTGTTCGTTGATCTGGTTATGGGACCCGCACGGTCTAAGTCCCATTTCGAACGTACATCTCGACATCAAGAATAAGGCCTACATAAGATCAACATTTTAGCTTCAGTTGGGTAAATGACTTTGTCTTTGCTGGTTGGATCAAGGGAACCGATCAACGTTCTTGTGGGGCCCACAAAGCTTTCTTTGCCATCTCAGCCGTTGAGTTTGATTGTTTGATGGATGATCCTAGATCAATCTATTTGAGATCACGAGTTTCATCCCCCTCTTGACTGGTTCTTGTCTCCAAAAAAAAAAAAAAAAGGGTCAGAAGGCAAGAACTTTGACACGGCTGCTTTTATCTAATTGAACCTTTGACTCGGATTAGTCGACCTCGTGACTCGGAGGAGTTTCCAAATTGGAATTTTGACCTGAAAATTAGAGTCAAACGCAAGCCAAACCCCTTTTTTCCAGATGGTGAACGTTATAACACCTTAATATAGCTAAAGGTAGGTCCCACTGCTTTTTATTATACCGGGGGCATCTTTACTACAGGGGATATGCCATGCAACATTCATCATCACCAGTTAAATTAGGCACGCAACCCAATTGCAATTTGTTAAAGTACAAAAGATTAAAAACACCTTTCTCCAACAGCTTAAGTCACCTGGCATCAGAGTAAAGGTCCTGAGTTCAAAACTCTGAGACAACAAAATGCCAATGCCACTTGCAATGGCCAAACCCAAAAGAGGGGCCACACGTGCGTGGGAGTCTTAAAGTATAAAAGATTAAAAATGCCTTTATTGGAGTAAATTGTAGTTTCACACAATTTGCGGTTTGTAAGAAAAAAAAAAGGTGCAATCACCTGTAAACCACGCGCATCGGGTAAGCCCGGGGATTTGAACTCTCGTGAACAGGGAGCATACCCATTACTTTAAACCAAAGAGGCACACCCGTGTGTGTTGAACCTGCAATTTGATTGCACATAATTGCAATCCTTGAGCAATACTACAATAAAACAAGGGGAGTGATAAATCGGCTCCCCAAATTGATGAATCGACTCCCCATGTGCCTTTCTCTCTCCTCTAGTATAGAGAGAGAAAGAAGAGAGAGATAGACACATGGGGAGTCGATTTATCACTGCCCTAAAACAATGGTAATTTTGTAATTGTAATATTTTCCATTTACAAAGACTAAAAAACCATAGAAAATCACTAGCAATCATGAATTTTTTTTTCACTATAAACTAGCATCTCCAAGTGGTGAGAGAGAGGAGAAGAGCCGGTGAAGTGGCAAAAATCAGGATAAAAAAAACTCTATTCAAAATAGGCTCGACCTTTTTCCTTATTTTTAGCCACTTCTCACCCTCATCTCAACCATGCCCTCTCAAATCTCTCTTCTTCTCTCACCTGCCCTACCCCTCTCTCACCACTCAGAGACACTAATTTATCATGAAAAAAATCCAGGCTCCCAGACATGGCCTAAATTAAGGTAGAGTGTTGCTAGCAAAACTGGAATCCCGGTTGGAGAAAAAGAGGGGAGCCTATCTCGTGACACATGCCCAAGAATGTTGGGAACCAATGCACAATGGTGCCTATTGGATCATATCACAAGTTTCGAAAAATTTCCTGGGATTGCTAGCGTCCAACGTACGAGGCATTTCACGGATGGTCTGTTGCATGTCTTCATTCACGAGGTGGCTGGTCCGACATGCATCAGACCATCAGCAAAATGCATTTCTTGGATGGACGCAAGCAAATCCCAATTTTCATTTATGTGATGTAGCATCCTAGATCCGAATGTTGGGTGCCAATGTCCGATGGTTCCAATGTACTAAGGCATGCTTCATATTTTTTGGTCTATTCTTAGAGGGGTGTTTTTATAACATTTAAAAACCCTACTCAAAGTGCATGTTTGGGACCTAGGACATGTTGGACGGCCCGATTCAAAATAGATCATGACCTAGACTCAGAGAGTAGGATCCAAAAAGCACTCCCAAAAGTGGATCTCCGTAGATATCCCTAAACTTGATGTTTCATCATGCACAGATGAAACATGATGTGATCCCTAAACTTCTGATGTTGCTGCTACATTATCCCTTAAATAACAATAATCAGTTAATAGATATTATTCCTTTTCTTTTTTTTCAGGAGCAAAACCTTTTGAGAGAAGACACTCCATTCACGCTGAAAAAATGCATTATGGTAGCTTCTGTTTTTGGCTACGAATCTCGGAATTTCGGTTCACATCTTCCTCCAATTTTCTCTTCAAGCTTTTCAAATCCTCTTCACTCACCAAACCGTCCTTCACACGATTCAATCCATATGCCTCCCCCATTTTCCTCCTACATTCCTTACTTGCTGGATCATGCTGAACCACTGAAACAATAGATGAAAATAAAATGAGAAAGAAATCTACAAATTTGAGAGAATGAGTTATGGCAAAATAAATCAGAATTCTATCATTCAATATCAACCTTTTGTTACTACATCTTATTCAATGGGGCAGTAACGAAGCCACATTGAGTGACTAAATCAGTCTCAAACTCCTGACAACCATATGCCTTTCTTTCTCTGGGGTAGTCTCTCTTTCTATGTAAAATGAGCGTAAAGCAAATTTTCCGACCATTTTTAAAGGAAATATTTGCGTAAAATTTGTTTTACCCCATTTTGTGTCGAAAGAAACAGAGCTTCAGTAAATTTTACTACTTAAAAGTTAAAACTATAACTCTTCTTTTCTTTTTATTTTTGCAAAATTGGATCTTTATAAATCAGTTTCTATGGGAATCAGATCACGTTTGGGGTTTGAATTGTATTTACTGATACTAAATTAAGCAGTAGTAAATTTTATATTATTGTATTCATTAAATTGAAAATTAAAATACTACCAATATACTATAAAATACTACTCATTTACATGAACATTATTTATTATTCGATCCTTTGTGGTTCTGAGTCTAGGGAGGATCGGAGACTGAGGGGCAGGCTTGGCCGGAGAATGGGCAAGTTGACATGGTGACAGTGGCATGGAAAAAGGTGTTGAGTTGAGACCAGAAACACTTTGAAAGAGCGATAGAGGGGAGAGGACTAGACATGACCTTGGTGATTGAGCTTGCAACAAATGCAACTTCAAGAGATGCACAGCTTGCAGGAGATGTGGGAAGTGTTGCAGTTGGGCGGGCAAAGAGGTCACAGGTTAGAGAGGTTTAGGGCCATAGAGAGGTACCAATAGATCATCGTTGACCCCATCGGCAATGGAAGGAATGGTTCGAGAGAGGCGGAGGCCTCATAGGGTGGAGTTTCTTACCAGGAAGACGTATCCAAGGGAAATCTGACAGAAGGAGGGAAATCTCCAAGTGATGAGGGTAGTAGGCCGCTCCTGGTGCATACAATGGAGACGAATGATGTAGTTTAGCCTTAGGATTAGCTTGTTTATGTAGGATATGTTTGTTTTATTTCACTGCACGTTATTTCAGTTATTTTGTTATATTTGATTGGACCAAGGTACGAGGGATGTCCACATCGCTACCCATGGCCGACTACCCTTACCTCTCCACACATATCCCATCAGTTGTGACCGTAAACCCATTACCTAATCCTACTGAAGACCCATGGCCTACATGACCCACTTACAAACCAGAAATCCTCCCCGCTTAAAATATTATTAGTCATTATTGAAATAAAATGCATATAATTTCTCTATAGAGTTTTTATTCATTTTGATGTCCTAAGCAAAGATTCAATGTTGCCTGACACATGAAAGAAACTGGCATTGGTTATTCCTCTGTCTCTTTCCCAGTCCCTTTTCAAAACGCACTATTCCTGTATGTGTGCAGGTTAAAACACAAAGAAATAACTACAGTCATTTTGACATTACTAACCTGGTTTCGGATAATCTTTCCCGATTATGCAGTTTGCTTTGGTTTGAATGCTTAGCGGTGCACTCCATGGCTCATATATATACTCCTTTGGCATATCTGATTATTGCTGGCAGGGTAACATGATTGTGGAAAATAATCCAATGGAAAAGGCTCAAAAGAATTGTAACATACCTTTCAGTACTGGGAGAAAATGTCGAATATAATTTCCATTGGGATCGTACTTCTTCCCAAAAGAGGTCGGGGAATAGATACGATTATACTGATTAGGAAGGTGAGAACAAGACCGAAGAATGTCATCTTTCTAGTCATTGATTGAAAGCTGAAAAAATATCAAACTTATCTTTCGGTGAATTGATGGAAAAGTAATAATACAAACCTGGTAGAAAAATGATGAACAAGAGAGCCACAGCCAATTGCCATTGTTTATGGCCCAATCCGAATCCACCAGCAGTCTCTCGAAAACATCCCTCCCCCTCTCCCAATGAATAAACTGCCATCGATAAGATGTAGTGATGATTAATTTCTTGCATCGGAGTATAGGACAGATTCAATTGAAATTCCATAGAAAATTGTTTCCGATGCAAATTTAATCTTGATAAAATCTGTACATGAATCGTTTGACACACAAAATTAGACTTTCATGTCGCTAATGGATTTAGCATTAGTTTTATCTCATGAGTTGACGGAAGTGTAATAAAATTGTAGTTAAAATGTATTTAACTCTTTTCAGTTGCCAGTTCTTATGGATTTCTATACCTTTTTATATATATATATATATATATATATATATATATATATGCCATGGGATGCTATAAATTAATTAACCCTCGATGTGGAATGTTAATATAAAGTTGGTTTGCCCATGTCTTAGCCTCCAGTATTTTCTAGTGTTTATTAATTTCTCTAAATTTATCTAAAAGATTTTAGAATTCGATTCAAGTTAAACCTCTTATTATTTACAATCTGATTGAGCTTTCATAACATTGGCTAGAACCGTCAAAGCAGAACCCAGCAGTCATTGCATTCCTTCACATGCTCCAATTAATTCGGATTAGACTAAGCCAAAACAAAATGGGTTTTCCGTCTCCAAAGAACAAGAACACTTGTATGATGGAAAGACTTCAGTTAGGATTGGACAGTCTCCCAGACAGCTCTACCTAAAGAGTGAATTAGCTTCTTGGTCTTCAACATCTAGACATGCCACTGGAATATATTAATCATACCATCATTTGATTTACAAAAAGTAGCAGATTCATCTGAAGTTGCTAATGGGTAAAGACAAAAAAATCTAAGATCAAAACTCCAGTATTATATTTCCTGACTTTCTTAATGACCAATTGTGGAAGATAATAGAATGAATTTCCAGTGGACTACTTTGAAAATTATTAAGCAATGTGGATTAGTACTATGCTTTTTCCTTGCACTTAATTCTAGTTTTAAGAAAGATTCTTGGACTAGTACGATGTTTTTTCCTTGCACTTATTTCAGCTGATCCAAGAACATTCTTTCTTAAAACTAGAACATCAGACTTATGAAAAAATATACGCTGATGAAAATAACCCAATAATAAATCAAGTGTTACAAGAGAAGAGATGATACATAAGATTCCCAAGAACATACCAGGTCACCACGGGTGAGAAAACATGCAACTGAATGCCGTGCGAGATGGTGCATCCATCCCCATGTTCGGAGCTACCATAGAAAATATAGGGCAGCTTCAGATATCTGCTTGATACTAGGCAACGGGTTCATTGAAATATTCAAAGAAAATTATAGCTGCTTTAGGACACCCTCTATTGGAATAATTACCAGAAATCCATAGATATTCAATACCAGAAAATATTTAACAAAGTCAACAAACCTGGATCATGATGGCATCAATCCAAGGGTATCCTGTCCGACCCTCTCTCCAGGCCACAAGCAAGTCGTCGTCGTCATTCCAAGGTATCTACAGTTCCATGTGATTTTCAGTTACTCATTAGCATTAAGGTTATCTTGAAAATTAATTAAGAAAACAACTACAAGGAAAATTGGAAAAAAAGGTAAAAGGAAAGTTTTAAGTCTACTTTTTTAGTAATTTTTTTCTTTTGGAGTAGCAACGTTACATGGAAATGAGCCAAGAGAAAAAATGAAATGTGCCAAATGTGCAACAGTGCAACACAACTTATCCTGCAAAGCTGTATCAACTAGTGATTCAAAACTCAGAATCGGACAAGAACTCGAGCAATATAAAAAGGAGACGACTCAGGTGAATCGATGGTTGTTGCAGTCAAATTCTCATTAACTCAGACGATTCAGAGGAGTTTTGATGAATTGGTTACGAAAAAATAGAACCCGGAAAATAACTTTGGCCAAGGTATAAGGGAGGGGAGAATCAATGATTGACTCGGGGAGTTTTTAAAAGTGGGATAAAAAAAGTACTCGAGTTATGACCACGTCACCCGAGTACTTGACTGTGTCGTTGCGAGTCGACCAAGAGACCGGGTGGAACATGCAATAGTTGAAGGAGACTCTCTAAATGTCATCAGGTGGCTTAAAAGATCTAAAAAGCCCCCAGGCATTTTGATCGTTATTTTGATGAAATGTATGATTGCATGGCCGTACTCATCGACGTTTCAGCATGTGCGCCGTTCGGCCAATTCAGTGGCCGACCGTTTAGCTCGAGGAGTCTCTAAAGATTCCCTAGCACTATTTGACTCCCTTCCTACTGGAATCCCTTCTTTAGTTTTGTTCCTTAGCTCTCTATTTTGCTTTTATCGCCTTTGTATTTTGACCATCTCGGTCGTCTTCTTTTCTTTAATGAAATTTGCTATCATTTAAAAAAAAAGGATTTGCTAGAGACCATCGCAGAGGCATTTCCCGGGCCAGCTGTTGCATGAGAGAGCAGCCACATCGGCTCAGATTTTGTCTGATTCATTTAATTCATCTGAGGTGGCTGCTTTCTCATGTAACAGCCCGCCCGCTCGTGAAATGCCTTCTGGGATGGTCCTTAGCAAATCTATATTATAATTATACCATCCCAATTAATCACATGATTCACAAAACAGATAGCGGGCAAAAAGAAGCCGAGTTAATTATATTCTATTTCATGCGACGGAATCAGATGAATGACATCACAGATAATTACCTGTTTGCATATTCTATTCCCCTTCATCTGATCAAAGTTAGGAGTGCCAAAAGCCACAGTGTAGAAAAATTCCCGCCATAGCAACTATCAAGACATAAAAGTTCTCATGGTTAGCGTGTTTCGGGTAATAGCCAAGATTATGGAACTGATGGAGGACTGACCTGTCCAACAAGTGAAACTGGGGGTGAGGTATGCTTTTTGACCTTCTTATAAACATCGTTAACGCATTTGTAAAAATACCTTGAAGAAAGGCAACCAAACTGTGAAAAAGCAACAACAAAAATTACAAGTATCAGGAAGAGAAACCCTATAGGTCTCCAGTCTGCCAGTAGCAACCTAGAGATGGATCGATTGAAAGAGGGAAGGTTTCAGCCCTAATCTAGATCCTGACAGTTTCAACTCACTTTCAAATATGGTGACAATATGGTTGTTGCTGGCTTTAGAAATGCAGATGGATCACCCTTTGGTTTCTCAAAGTTTGCTACCCATTCCTGCAGCATTTAGAATTGAGTAAAAATAACCATTAAGAGATTACAATGACCAAATTGAGCGTTTATCTTAAAATCGGGTCGGGTTTGGGTTGATTCCAATTCATCACTAACAATAACCTTAAACTGAATTAGAATTTGGACTCATCTGTTTAAGAGCCAGTCAACTCTCATACACCCATCAATGAGAATAAATATTAACTTCAAATAGAGATTAAGTGGAGGGCAGCATAACTTCTCTGAATAGTGAGTTCAAGAAAAGTTCATAAAAAACCAATAAAAGAAAAGTAACATACCTTATCATCTAGTGACTGTTTCAACCTCTTCAATGCTTCTGATTCACCTCCTCGAAAAGGAGAAAACTCTTCCTGAAGGAAAAACCTTATAAAGAATTCAAATAAAAGGCATCACTTTATCAAAAATAGTGAAAGCTGTAAACCTCTTTGATGTCTCCATAGCCAAGTTCTTTGATTGTTGGTACACTTAACAACCCATAATCTCCAACACTCCCAACAGGAGGTAGCCGACAAAGTGTCCATGCAAGTGGGGGCAAGGGTTGACCCACAAGCTTTACAAATGATTGATAACTCAATGGTGTCTTTCCCCCATTCTTTTGGATGATAGTTGTTGCAACAGGACATTATTTACAAAGAATTAGTTGATAACTCATACCAAAAAAGCTAATAACCGCTCTATAGGAAGTAAGATTTTACTTTGGTATCAGTGTTATCAAAAGATAAGTTTGCAGGTGTTGCTGAAGAGCAGGTAATAGGACAAGCCTACCTTTTGTATGACATCTGCAGGATTGAAGAGAGTGTGGGTCACAGGAGAAAACACCTCAATTCCAGATAGCGAGGCAAAATCCTATCATAAGCAATAACTTTATTAAACATAGTTTTGTAAGAAAGGAATAATATTTTTCATTTTTCTTCTCCTTTGTATTGTTTAGATCTTCTCGATCACAAGGGTTCTCACCGTCTTTCTCTTATATATTAATTCAATTCTCTGCCATTCAACAAAAGAAAAGAAAAGGAATCATATTGCAACTAAAATTCGGTGGGAATAAGTATTGATGTAGTTAATAATCTTGAAAAAATAACAGCCTGTCTCACAATTAGGTACTTAGCAAGTGGCGCCTTTGCTGGAAAATCATGATGGAAATAAAGTACAAGAAAGAAATTATCAAAACTTATAAGGTAACTGTTTGTTTCAATTGAAGTCAAGAATGTCTATTTTTGCAACCAAAACAAGACATTGATACAACAAATCAAGAAAACACGGAAGCCTAAGAGAGGGAATGTTTTCCAAAAGAACATCAATAATGGGAAAGCAGCAAGTTCTGCATATTTCAAGAAAGAAAGATTACGATGAAAAAAGGAGATGAGAAGTCCTCAATGAAAAGAAAAAAGACAGGAAAGAAGAAAGGGAAGAAGCCTTCTATATGAGCAACAAAGCTAAAATACTCAAAGCCTTCCAATCAACATTTTCCACGGAAGACCATCCTGACATCCCATTAGGACTTTGTAAAATGTGAGCGAAATATAGGGAAAGTTCTCTATTCAAGTCAATGATATCTGTGATTGAGTGTAATCTCCGAGGGCATAGTCTTCCCCTCGATGCCCACACTATAATTGAAGAATCACCATCAACCCAAAGACAACAGGAGAGGGTCCTCCTTAAAAAGACAAAGCCCCTCAAGCAAAGGAGGAACTTCTGTGCTTAGTTGAGTTGACGGTACCAATAGGACTAGAGAAAACTTTTTATCAAATTTTTCCTAAATCATCTCTAAGCAAGACTAGGACTACCCAGTGAACTTCTGTCAATTTTCTGCCTAAGCAAGTTTGGAGGAGAAACCAACCATTTTGCAAAAATGCTACCCTCATAAGGATGACTCCACACAATGTCCTCACTGTTTTTTAGAATATTTCACACTAAAAGGCCCAATTGACAATGAAAATCTTAATCACCAAGATATGAGATATAGTCCACACACACACTATGCCACTGAGTCCATAAACCGTATAAGACAGCAAATATCATAATCCTCCAAAAGATCTTGCCTTAGTTTATGAAGGATCAAGACAGGACAGGTCCACAAGCATTGCCGGCCTTATTTGGGTGTTTTCAAAGAAAATTAACAATCAGAGGAAACAGAAATCTCTGATTGGGCCTATTGCTCAATTGGTTGAGGCTTTGTAACTCAACCTTGAGGTCGTAGGTTCCATCCCGCTTACCTACCGCACACGCGCCAAACAAAAATCTGAAATGGATTAACAACTTTAAATCGACAAGGATCACACCCATACGACATCACAAGCAATAAAAGAGATGGATAGTAAATCCCTAACTGGATTGTCATAGTTACCTGCCTCTGGTTTTTAAAGATACACACTTTTCACCAATGGCAAAAAAAAATGTTGGTAAAATCTCCATATTCACAAGAAAGGGGATGCAGACTAGAGAATAAGTGACAAAGTGAGGACCACACAATTTGGAACCATAAGCCAGATGCACTTGATGCTCTTGAGGCTCTTTGTATTTTGCTTGTTTTATAAATAAATGGTCAACTGGGGAAAAACAACAACATTGTTTGTTTTCTATAAACAGGAAGGCCGATTGAGCAGCATTTAAGTAGCACAAAACCTTATTGATGGGGTGTGCATACTGCACCCTATACTCTAGTTTGAGTAACTTTGACCTTTCCCGCATCAGTTATAACGAAAAAATCCTTTCACAATGTTGGGTTGATACTGGTTCTTCAAAGATGAACTCTAAATGAGACTCAATAAAAAGATATATGCAAAAATGGATCGGGCTGCCAACCAATTTTGTTGTACACTAGAAAAGTTAATTAGAGATTTCAGATGAAAGCATGTTTCTTCTTTGTGGAAAATGGATGCAGCTCTAATAAGATGTTTTGACATTTTAGTCTTTGGGGTTTATCTCATTCATACCAGAGCTAATTCCACCAATGGGTTAGCAAACTCAGAGGTTTGTACATGCTTCTATATGGTGACCAATTGTACAGAAAGCACTTTGTGTATGTTTTCAAGATTTTAACTATACTTCAATGAATTCATAATCGGTCAAGGAAAAGAACATGTTTTGTTTCCAAGGTAATCCTAAAAATTTAAGAAGCTAAAATTATCTAATCAATAGAAGAGAAAGAACCAAGCATTATATCGGAAAAATACAAAGAAAGAATGAAAGTACATACCCCAGATAAGGGAAAATAGATAGAATAAAAGATTTGAATAGACTAAAATACCAAAAGGAGGTATTATATACTCAACTGACTACAATAAAAGGATTGAAAGGAGTAAAATACCAAAAAGGGGTATGATATACTCAACAGACCCTTAAAACTAGCACAAAGAGGTTGTGGACGGATTTTAGAATGACATAGCTCATACTTTGGGGTAATTTTAATATAAGCTCACATTAGAAAACGAGAATAGAAGCCTTGTAGGGCCCTTTATGGTGGATCTAGTCCCAAATGATCTCAATCTTGGTTCATTCTATGTGTACCCACTTGAGATTCATAAGATGGGGAGCGTGTTGTTGTAAAGCTATCTAGGCTTCCCAGGGGCTACATAGGGGTCATGCAGGTATGCCACAATTATAGGCTGATGTACTATGCTTGAGTACAAAACAACAGGAGTTCAAAAACATAAGAAATGGATTGGTCAAAGTTTTAATCGTTTACTGTAAAGTGTATTATATTACCAAAACAGTTACATGTTGAACACAATGAATGAATGAAGAAGAAACCAGAATTAGTCGTTGTAGAGGTAATCAATGCGTAGAGAGAGTAGCAAAATTTAACATAGGAAATTTGGCGAGAAGATAAAAAGAGTTGTTGTGATATTTCTCAATAAAAATAAACAAGAACTGACCTTGACTTGTTGATCTCGAACTTGCGAATATGGGTCTGTGTCGTATTCAAAGCACAGCTTTCCAATATTCCACTACAAGCAATGAACACAAACTTAAAAGCATATATGTCTCACTCAAGTGCATGCTTTACAATATGAATTATTTCCATAGAAGAGAAAAGTAAAGGGGAAGAATAGATTCTATTCCAACACAAGTAGTGAGGAAGGATGATGTTAAAAGTCATATTAATTCATCCAGAAAGCGTTTCTCACTTGTTTCAAGAGCCGAACTAAGATTTGGACGGGATCTCCTCTGAAGAGGAGCAAGCGAGATCCAAGCTTTTTCAGACTTGAATCGAGATCGATGAGGCTCTCGAGCAAGAACTGGATCCGATTCAAACCGGAACGAGCAGATCCGGGAGAGAATGCAGATGGATCTGGCGCGAGAAAGTGCGGATCGAGGACGAAGAGCGGGTAGAGGTGATTGGAGTCCTTGCAGGCATATTCAAGGGCGGGATTGTCGTGGATTCGGAGGCCTTTGCGGAACCAAATGAGGGAATTCGATCTCCCCATGGATGGAAGGGATTGCAGAGAGGCGAAAGAGAGGAAAGAAGAGTTATTTCTCATGCGAGCGAAAGGGATTTGCAGGAACCTTCTATCTAATTATCTGCTGCATTATCTTCCTCTCCTCTTTCTGTTTTTTCCCGCTCCAACCCAGGGGTTTCTCTATGATGCGCCTCTGTGGGAATAGTCGTTGCTTCGGTTGATTCCACGTGTCGTCTAGTTGAGTGAAGAAGGGAGACATGGGCTTGCTTCCACGTCTCTCCGCTTGTCGGTATTAGGATAAGGGTGCAACTCGGTTCGGGTCGGGTCGGGTCGGGTCGGGTTAAAGCCAACCCCAACCCAAACCCAACCCAAATCTCTAAATCGTCAACCGGACCCAACCCGACCGACCTAACTCTCAATCCGATGAAGGCTAACCCGACCCAACCTGAACAATTAATACCACAACCCAAACCCGAACCGTCAAATTGATTACCAAATCCATACTATGTTTGTGTACGATTTTAACATAAGGGGCTTGTGTAATTTTCTCGGCAACAACCTGAACAGTTGTTGGCCCAACAATTAATTTGTTTAAATCTTTGAACAAGGTAGGCCCCACCCATTTTTTCAAAATGAACCGTAAGGCCCACATCGTAGGATGATCAACATCGTCCTTTTGATGGGCCACATCGTAAATATCTTGCACCCCAAAATATCATATCCACATGATGATCCTAGCCCACCGATCGATCTAAAGAAAAACTGCATATTATGGAAACATCTATAGATTGGAGGGTTGCGATCATCCTGTGGAAATGATTTTGGGGGCACAGGCTATTTACGTTGCGGCCCATAGGATGATCCAAACCATCCATTTGATGGCCCACAATGTAAATAGGTTGTGCCCCTAAAATATATGCTGGTGTGGCCGTACAGGACTTCATTTTGAGAAATATGGGTGGGGTCAACAAATCAACAAAACAAATTTATGGGCTCAAACCGAACCTGACGGGCTCAAGCTGGGTTGGGTTGGGTTGGGCTGGAAAAAGCCAGCCCGATTTAATTTCGGGTAAGGATATTGTTGAGGCCTTGGCAGCCCCACCCGACCCATTGATGTAGTGTTGAGGCCTTGGCAACCCGAACTCAACCCGAACTTTGGGTTATTGTATTTTTCTGTTTGGGCTGAACCCAAACCACTCGAACTCAACTCTACCCAATTTCGGGTTACATGGGTTGGGTTAGGGTCGACAATCCTCCTTACCACCTAGTATAGAAAATCCTATAAGCCATAGATTACCCAATCAATTGCGTCCAGATGGACTTAATAAGGAGTCCTAGAAGAGAGGACATAAAAATAGGGAAAAAAATCCGAATAGGAAAAATAAAATAGTTTTCTAATAGAATCCAAAAAAAATCCAGTGAAAATTTTGAATAAAAAAACACTCCAAAGACATTCCCAAAACTCCAAAAGAAATCTAATGCCAAATCCATGGAAAAGAGGCAAGTATAAGGTGGGCTTTTATCATCAAAAAAAAACCATGAATCTACAAATAAAAAGAGGCCAAGGCCAACAAGGCAACCAATATTTGGAAATGAAGTCAAACATGCCTCTAAAAGGAATCTAATACCAAATGTATAGAAAAGAGGCTAATATAAGGTATTTACCATGAAAGCATGAATCTACAAATAAATGGGGAGTGATATTTCCCCCGTGGGGGCTTAACAGAAATCGTTAACTATTATGCTTTTGGAGTTAACGGTTGCTTCTCCACCCTTCATAAAAGTTAACGAAAACTGTTAAAAGGGGGGAAATATCACTGCCCAAATAAAATCTACAAATAAAAAACAATGCATGTAGCATATGCTAAGAAACCAAAGAAATACATCAATTACATGGCGATGCTATAGTGGCCAGGATGGCTCTGAACAAAAGAGCTCAACAAATAAAGAATTTCCTTACCATGCCTCATTCAATAGATTTTGGAAAATGATCCCCCCTAAATGGATAAAATCCCCCCCTTAACGGTTTCTGTGAGAATGGTTCATTGCTTGAGGATAAATTCACCTCATTTAACGTTTTTCTTTGCCTCTAAAACTTAACGGATAACTTTTAAGGGAGGATTTTATCCGTCAAAGGGGGGAAATATCACTTCCCTATGATTTTTCGCATTTTATGAAAGAGGGTGCCACGTAGGATAGATGCCAGAGGGGGACTGTTTAGGTGGGCATGAACAGTGAAATCCCCATCCTGCTACAATAGAATAGATACTAGCTGTAAAGTAGACCTGGCAAAAAGTGACCCAGACCCGCAGGTTTGGCCCGCCCGCATTTTACAGGTCCAAGTCACTAAATTAGTGACCTATTGAAATTTGACCCAGCCCGTATGGGTCTCATCAAAACTGGGCCGGGTCAGGTACCCGCGGGTACCCAAATGATCGAGATTTTATATGGTGTAAGCCCTTGTAGTCCCGTATTTTCTAGAAAGCACTGTACATACCACTTCATAGGATGATCTCAACCATCCATGTGATGGAGCACAACGTGCCCAAAAAATCATTTCTATAGGATGATCCTAGCCTTCCAATCTATAGAGGTTTCCATAAATAATACTATGGAAATGATCTTTTAGGCACAACCTATTTACGTTATGGCCCATCACATGGACGGTTTGGATCATCCTATTATAATGTGGGATTAAAAACAGCAAGAAAAAAAACCGGGTGACCCGTAAAACTCCGCGAATGACCCGCCCCTTACCACCAGGACTCATACGGGTTGGGTGAAACCCGGCCCAGCCCACCCGTTTGCCAGGAAATCTAGTATTTTTCAAAAAGTAGAGTGGAGCCCACTTTACAGGACGATCCAAACCGTCCATTGTTGGGCAATAATGTAAATAGGTTGTACCGAGTAAACCATCTCACCTTAACCTAACTATGTGTAGAGTTTCCCTAATGAGCAGTCCCTCTACATATGGGGGGATAGGATCACATAAAAACCCTCATCGCAGATAAAGAAAAGGTCACATATAAACCATCATTGCAGATAAACAAAAGGTTCTTTAATTAACGTGAGTGAGAAAACCTTCATCCAAATTTGAATGCCCAAGATCCGTAGGGGCCAAGATACCATGGATCCTCCGGATCCCCGCAAACACTCTCACTCATTGCAAAGATCGAGAGAGGAACCACCCGATCCAAGAAAAATACAGGCCTTGCAAACCCTAAAAGAAAACGAATCCTCATGGCCGATGCAGAACTAGCCGGAGAAAAGTTTCTTTGATCATGTAGCTGCCATCCAAGCAATCCCTCCAGAGGTAAAAGACCTCGAAAAAGAGTACTGGTCCTCACACGACATTGTGGAATCCTCTCCCATAGACCTCTGCTCTGTCGATAATGGAAAATCCATCTCCAAAAACCTTGAGGCATTGAAAGTTGGTTTATTCCTCGATGCTGAAAGCATTGATTTTGATCCCTCAACTCACTATAAAAAGGGGACTCGACTTCACAAAATCCTTCCTGGTCGATCATCAGTGTCTCCCCCAAATCAGCCAAACCCAGCCCAGAAATCAGCTCCGGCTCTTAAGTCTCCTCCCAATCCCTTCATAACACCAGATCCTAACCTAGAGATTGCTTTCAGGCCACCAAGAAACCCAACCCTAGATGAATTCATCCAACCCCATCTTCAACCGCCTGAGTCTCACTCATTGAATCAACTCAGTCCACCAAGCCAATTCGGAATTGGAAGACAAGCGGACCAAAACTCAAATGGGTCTTTCATGGAAATCAAGGCTCCCCACCCAGAAAATTCAAATTTGCCCGCTCCCCCAAGCCCAAAAAAAAACCCCTCTTCATACATCAAAATCTCTCACCCAGAGAACTCAAAGCTCAATCCCTCCCTCTATCGCCCCTATCAAGCAAACTCCTGGCCTTCCCTCCCCTCAAATGGGAAATGGGCTGGTTTCTTTGCCTCAAACCCAAAAGCTGCTGTTGACACCAAAATCGGCTTCTTCTCCCCAATCTCCCCGGAAGAAGGACCTCAGAGAGCTCTGTTTGGAGAAGAAGACTTCGATAAGTCTAAGAATATGTGGGAATATTGCCTTCTAGGTTATTTTCTGGGTCAAAGACCTTATTACCTAGCTCTAAAAACCCATTTATCCAGGAAATGGAATCCTAAGGGAGACTTCTAGCTTGTTGTCCTTCCGAACAGTTTTTTCCTGTTCAAATTTTCTAATGAAGAAGACTGCAAAAAAGTCTTGGAAACCCCTACCACTTATGGAGGCAGAACTCTGATTCTTCAAAAATGGTCTCCGGATTGCGCATTGGAAAAGCTGAAGCTAACCTCCATACCCTTATGGATAAAATTCCCAGCTCTCCATCTAAAATTTTGGACACCAACTGGTCTTGGAAAGTTAGCAAGCCTGGTAGGACGGCCTCTCTACATGGACACTCAAACTGCAGAATGCACAAGACTCACATACGCCCGAGTATGTGTTGAATTCTCTGCAGAGGACTCCCTTCCAGACATAATCCACATCCAAACCTCTATTGGCTTAGAGACCCAAGCTGTCGAATATGATTGGAGGCCAAGAGCCTGCCAACACTGCAAAGAATTCAGCCACAATTCAGACAGATGTGCCCAAACTGCCCAAAGGCCGATTCCTCAAGGGAAGAAGAAGCAAGAATGGATTCCCAAAAAGCAATTGGGAAACCAGGAAGCAGGAAATAGTTCGGTTGTACCTTCCCAAGAAGAAAAGAAACCCCCCCCCCCCCCCAGCTATTGATATCCAAATTAATAACCCATTTGACATTTTGGTTTCAATGGAATCTGATGAGAACCCATCCTATTCAGAGAAAGACCCTAGCTCTCAATCCTCAGAGATCCAACCTCCCAAAGAAAACCCCCTCTACTCCAGTCAGGCCCAAGACCCTTCTCTTACTACATCCCCAACCAAGGCCCAAACCCCTTCACAAAATTCAAACGGCAGCCCCATTGCCCCCAGTCAAATTAAGCCTTCCTCTTCTGGACCTGGTACCCAACCTCAACCATTTAACCCTCCTCCCAGACCAAACAGCTCCCAACCCCCAGCCCCCAGTCAAATTAAGCCTTCCTCTTCTGGACCTGGTACCCAACCTCAACCATTTAACCCTCCTCCCAGACCAAACAGCTCCCAACCCCCAGCCCCCATCACGGATAATCATGATGTCTCTGGTGGATTGTCAGTCCCAGCCGATTCGAGGCCTGAGAAGACACAAGTCATAGTAAGGAGGAGGCAATTAGGCCTGAAACAGAGTACTCCTCCAAAGAAGAGTCGGAAATGGAAGCTGATGAAGAAGAACACCCCCATCTGAAGAAAAAAGAAACCCTCCATCTAAGGAAAACTAAATCTTTCAGAAGAAGCTGAGGAAGAGCCAGAGACCAAGGTATTTTAGCCAGAAGATGAAAGACGCCTTGGATCATTAGTGCCTTAATCATGAGGACCGGCTCCAGATTTCACATGTTTTCTCTATTCTCTTTCTTGTTTTGTTATCAAGGGTACTATTATCTTTGTGGTTTCCCCCTCCCTTAGTTCTCAAGATTGGGGAGTGGTCTTGTTTCTTTCATTGTAATATCTTTATTTAATTAATATACTGGCAGGGGTCCGCCTAACCCCAGCTTACGGATAAAAAAAAAAAAAAAAAAAAACCTTCATCCAAACTCCAAAGGGTAAAAAGTTGTTGGCCACTATTTTATATGTTCAAGTCTTTCCATTGTCGGGCCATTAATTGTCGGGTCCACCTCCCATGGAGTCACAAGTTAGGCAACTCTACTGTAGGCCCCACTCTGAATACTAGTTGTTCGTTAAAGTAAGTAGGACTACCTACTTTTAGATCCCAAGCGTTTCGGACTCCCGACTTTGGATTTGTTGATAAGCACCACCTCCGACCCGTCTCTCTCTCTCTCTCTCTCTCTCTCTCCGTGTTGTTTTCTTCTTCTTCTTCTTCTTCTTCTTGACCCGTCTTGAAGAAGATGCATCGTTCTCGGGGCTTGGACGAATTGTCAGAGAACATATCGTCTCAGCTTCCCACGTACAATCCCCTCTCCGACGTGGCAAAAAAGGAGGCATCACGACTCAAATCCTCTCAGACCGCACTTCACCTCATACCTCTTGTTCTCATTCTCTGTGCAATCATCCTCTCTTTTTTCTCAGATCCAGGTACTAATTAACAACATCTTCTTAATTATTACCCATTTCTTCTTTTTCATTGGTTTTCCCTACTGGGTGTTTTGAGTTTTATCAACATATATAAGAGACGAGATTTTCTCTTCCTAATGATCTCAGGTTCTTGAGAGGCGATATGGGTTGTTTTATTCTCTTCCTAATAACCCATTTTTATTTAAACTGAATGGGAATATGTCTTTATTTTGCTCCTCCGATTGGGCTTTTTCTTAATTAAACTCTAATTTTGTTGATGAAAATTGTCTTTCTTTAGGCAGTTTCTTATGATAAAGAAAGGCAAGTGCGATAGTATCTCTCTCTCTCTCTCTCTCTCTCTCTCTCTCTCTCTCTCTCTCTCTCTCTCTCTCTCTCTGTTTTTGTTACCCTTTATTCTTTTCTTCTTCTTTTTTCTTACTTTTCCCACGGTGTACTTGAGTTTGGATGAAAGGCAACAGATGATACTTTTTCTTCTCTTCATTTCAGGGAAAATTGTTCTCTTTGTCTGTCTGATGAAGTGGAGAGGGAATATGGTTTCTGATAGTTTCTTGTGATCAAGATTTTTTTTAGTAAGCTTGATCATGATGTATAGAATCAAATTCTTTGCTTTTATCTTTTCTGATGTTTATATATCAAGTTTGGGTTGGAAGAAATTAAGATATGGAAATGGTTTCGCAATTACTCACTTATGAGACATCTTTTTCTTGTTTTAAAGAGTTTGGCGACATTTCCACAAAATAGGAAATTTAAGCGATAAGATATTCTACAAATTATAAGGCTCAAACTGTAACTCAATATTGCCTGCAAACAAATATATTCCCATTTTAGATATTTTAATTAAGGATTTCTGTTACAGAATTTGTTGTTGTTCTAATATTTTTTGTGTAGTCTTTGTGAATTTGCAGATGGCAATTGGAATATGTATTGTTATCTTGGCTCTTAAAGAGAACTGTAATTCTAAGATTTGAATCCATGACTGCTTGGCCAGTGGCCACACCAAAACCCAGTTAGATAATGCATATTAGAAAATAGATAGAAAAAACTGCTAGAGACATAGGGCTGAAGAGAGAGCCAAAAAAAGATCTTTGATGTATAATCCTGCATAGTCTCTTACTCTGATTTTTTTTTCACTGTTAATTTTCATGAGCACTATTTTTCTCTTTCTTATGCAGCAGTAATTGTGGTGAATAAGGGCGATTCAATTGTTGCCAGAGCCGAGGGGCTGACAATCGACGGTTATAGTAATAAAATCAGCTTGCCAATGGCCACAGAACCTGAAGAATTGGATCTACCAAAGCAGAATGAGGATGATGATCCAGCTAAAAGTTCTTTGGAAAGTAAAACTTGAATGAGGTCTTTAGTTTATAGAATACAGGAAAGGTGGTTTTTGTTTAGAAATAACAGATTGAGAATAGAATTTCCGGTCTCAACTTTTCTTTATTTTTCTATAATTGAGGATGTTATTAGTCAGTTTGCCAGTTTTGAGAGGCATCATCGGAGCAAATGAGGTTAATCTTTTCAATTGTAGTTTACAATTACATTGCCAAGAGTAACTATTAGTTTACAATTGATATTTTCTAATCTGAGATTATCTCACCTATTCTCCATGTTCTTCCTCTTATTCTCGTTCTTTGTTTTCTTGTTTGTGTTCTTATTCTACTTCTTCTTGATAAAAAAAGAAATGAGATTAAAAATGCCATTTTAGCTCTTCTTCTTCTATTTGGAACGATTGCTTTACACCATTTGATAATTATTTTCTTCGTTTCAGAGGTTAAGTTGATGCCAATGAGGTAATGATGCCAATGGAAAGTTCGCATCATTCATGGTAGCTCTTTCGATTCTCCTAATAATGAATTGGCCTAGTTCCTCTTTTTTACTACTGCGATAATGCTGAATGAGAATATTATATTCTTGTTAAGAGAACATAGGAACAGTGGTTAATGCATTGGTCTTTTGATTCCAATGAAGTTCAGACAATCGATAGCAATAGAGAGAGAGTATTTGTTGCTGATTTTGAGAGGTCTGTTTGTGGCCGAGGCCAGTAAGTTTGTAGCAAAAGAGGGTATGCTGTCTTGTTCCTTGATCCGAGGGATGTTGAGAATTGCCCACATCAGCTTTTCTCCACATTCGTTTTTGAAATATGGCTGGCCATCATTAATAGCCATGGATTGAAATGCATACAATCCATGGCTATTAATCCTATGCAACTCCATTGTCATTTTTCTTCTTTTTAAATAAGGTGCTGGCTTTAACTCTCCTCTGTAACCCTAATAAATGAAGAATGAGCTATAAGCCTTCCTAAACAAAAGCATTGTATTTTCGAAAGAAAAAAAAACCGTACCAAAACATTACGTTATTGTTTGATTATTCCAATCCCAATTTCATCACGTCTGGAGGGTTCAAGAGTTATGACTCCCCAAGCCATAGTTAAAATACTGAAATGCTCAACTCAAATATGACGTTAGTTGTGAACTCGATCGAGCTATGGTTGATTCGAGTGCATTTTTCTATTAAAATATATGCATACTTCACAAATATATTTATATTTCATGCAAGCATCAGGATGAAATAAGAGCTTCGAAGACCGGCTTATGGTGTTTGCTTTAAGGAACATTAACATTTTTCAACTTCTAAGGTCAGTTTTCATTACATTTAGAGGATGATGGGCCAAGGACTAAAGCACCCAGTGCATTCGTCGCCCCTTGAAATTAATGGTACTAAAACGTAGTAAAGAGGGCATGATTATGGCAATCAAAATTCTCTTCAGAAATAATAAAATTTATCATCCCCAAAGGGCTGTAGAGCACAACAACAAAACCGCATTCTCTCACCGAGACATTTAAAAAATCACTAGTGTCACCACATTCAATCCCAAATAAACATCAGTACCTGCTTATAACATACAGACTTGGCGACCGTTTTGCATCCCTCGCCAACCCTGAAAATTGCCAAATGGTATAGTTGTAATTAAAAAAGATTCTGCCTCGACTGATAAGAGAAGCACGCATTTTTTGGGATAGTCAATCAAAAGCAGTGGGGAACAACAAAGATTACTTCTATGACTTCGTAAAAACGCATAACATGAGATAGGAGTAAGGGTGTGCAAGACATAAAAACTATGTGGGTTTGAGTTTGGGTTAAGTTACAAATCCATAACATGAGATAGGAGAAAGGGTGTGCATTTTCCATGAAAACTATATGGTACATTTTCTAGAAAAGGTGTTTCACATATACCTTTGACTGCTTGTGTTATTTCAAATATCATATTGTTTCCTCCATCTTAATTACTTATTACATGTAGGATGGATGATTCAACCCTATTTCAAATACTAATGGCTAATTTTGTCCTTGTAGGGTTTTAAGTACAGAGGTAAAGACGAAATACAAAGTGGGCACTCTAATAAATTAAAATCCTATATCTTATAATCTTTAGCAAGAACATCATTCAATAGTAAATAATTTAAAATCTCTAACTTAAAATATTTACAAGAATCCAGGAATTGCAGTGTAGCTAAAATTATTTGAGTGTCTTGTAAGTGGGAGAGTTTTTAAGTCATTAGAGGGTATTTTTGTCCAAAAGTGTAAAGTTTTTATTTTAGGGTTTAAGAACATTCTAGTTCTCTTCTTTTTATTATATATTGTAAGCCTCAAGGCACTTTTTTTAAGATGTGATGATGGAATGAGTGAATGAAAATGATTGTTCTTTGCTACTTTGCAAAATTATGGGTGTGACGCTTTCATCCTCAAGGTGTGATGCTTTGATCTTTCCTAAGTTTCGAATCCTCAAGATTGCTAGTGTGATTCAAGCAAATTCTTTCTTCATTGGTGAGATGCCAAAGATAACTCTCGGTGGGATGCCTTGAGATAAGGGTACTAACTGGCATGCAATTCGTCATATCCTCAACTTGTTCAAAAGATGTATACTTTCTTTAGGTTAGAATCCCTCCCTCCTTGATTCTCTCAATCTCTACACCAGGTAACTCAATTTCCACAAGTCTTTCATATCGAAATCTTTCTTTAACCACGAGATGCCTGTCTATAGCACTTTTGGAATTTTAATCTTTGGCTTTTTTCCGAGTCACTCCCTCCTTGATTCTCTTAATCTCCACATCAAGTAACTCAATTTCCTCAAGTCTTTCATATCAAAATCTTCCATTAACCACGAGATGCATGTTTGTAGCGGTTTTGGAACTTTGGTCTTTGACTTTTTCTGTTTTGTTTTTTGCTTTTGGTGGGGTTGCATCGTTGCTCCCCGTTTGTATGGGCTTCTATCCTTCCTTTTTTGTTTTTTTAAATATGACATAATAGAAAAATAGAAATACAAAATGTGTCAACTATGAATATAATTTATTAACATGACACTCGTTAAAAAAAAAAAGTATTAACATGACAAGTGTCACAGGCCTTTTCTTTTTCACGCAGATAAACCCGTGTGGCACCCCAACATATGAATATGCTAAGGTCAGCCTTCTCCAGTGCAAGGCCTCGAAGGTCATACACGTCAAACACCTCTTGATGCTTCGCTTGTGCCCACAATCTCCAAGCCGTTCAACAGCCTACTAAGCTTGTTTTGCCATGCACCTCTTGATACTTTGTTCACGACCATCAAGCTACTAAGCTTGGCCTTGCCATGCCCAACTTTGAACCCACTCTCATAATCAGCCTGCATAGCGAGTCCATTAAACACCGGGCCCTGAAGCCTAGTGCAAAGTCCATCTTGTGAAAGGCATGATGATGCCATACACCAATCTGCCAAGTCTTACGACCCAGCAGCTCAAGGCACAAGTATTTGCCATGAACGAATCCGCAAGGACCGAAGTTCCGTAACGCAACTCAAATCATCTAGAAGCAAGGCCAAGTCTAGTCATGCTCTGCTCCGCCAAGCCCAAAGACTTAGGCGTTTACAACACCGCATCGAGGGACCATTCGGATAGCTAAAGCCCACCAAGGAATGAGGCATTGCACCACATCCCATCCGCCAAACCCAAATGCTTAGTCATCCAAGGAGCAAGCATGCTCCATGGACTAATACACAAGACTTGCGTCTCGCGAGGGCAGCCAAGCCACCCCGGCACAAACTCATGGAAGACATAGAGATTGGCTTACCCACAAGACGTACCGTGGTGCGGAAGCAAAGTATAGTTATAGCCTCGTGCACCATCCATACACTCAAAGCAAGTGGGAACCCAGCCCAACATGCACCGTCTTTGATCCCTGTCCTCGACTAAAGAAACCAGAGCATCCTTCTGGAAAACTCATGGTCCGCATCCCAGCTCCGATAGAGCAAGCCTACGAACAACAAATCAATTTCCCGTTGTGCCTCACATGCACAAGCAAGGTCCTCATACAACCCTTCAGCAAGCCACAAAGGTTCCGACTCACAGCCTGTTGGGTCTGGGGGCTAGCATGTCACGAGAGCCAACCCCCCTTAAAGGATTGGACCAACCAGCCCTTTTTAAAAGAGTGCTCCTCAAGCGTGCTTACCCAACATACTTCTGAAGACACAACTTGATGAGGCCGCTTGGTCACTTTGCGATTGTAATACCACATTGCGTCCCCGTAACACCCCCACCTAATAACGTTGACGCCCTCGTCGACGTTGAATGCCTTGCGAATCAAAGCTCCACATTCGCAATGGTTTCTTACATTCTTTTAAATAGACGCCACTGGCACTTTGACAACTTAGCCATTTCTGACCTACTTGCCCCTTCATGTACCACACTGCCTCAAGCTCTACCAACCACTGCCTTACCAATTCTTCTAGAGTTATCATCCTCATTGATGGTTTTCCCGAACTCCATCAAACACCAACGGTGGTTTGCCAAACTCCATCAAACTTATTGATGGTTTAGAGAACTCCACCAAACTGATGACGATTTGTTGAACTCCAAACATAGCAATGATTTTCAGAACTCCACCAAACATACCGATGGTTTGCTAATCTCCATGGCACAAAACGAAGGTAGAGCGACCCGACTTGATTTATCCTCTAAAGCAACCCACAAATTCCTTCATAGCTGCACCCAAGCTTCTTTTGGAGTAGTCTTCCGAAACAACTGCCTTGCGCACTTTCGTCTCCAATCCTGAAAAACTGCAACAACTCTTGTGGCACAGCACTTGCCCCTCCAGCTAAGTGCAAAGAGTCAAGGGAAGCAACCTATGTTCTCGAATGAAACAAACGACTTCAACGGTCTCACCTCCTCCTAAGGCCACGAGTTTCCCATTCTGGGATCCCCAACATCAACGCTTAGTCTTGCATCCTTCTTCACCCAAGGCCAACCTACTTCTTTGGACACACCAACCATTATCTCATCTATAGTTTCCTTGGGTACCCGCAACCAGCACCACACTACTAACCACCCAAATCCTCCATCATTTAGACTGAACATCCCTTTTAGTCTTCTCCAGCACTAGAACCCCAAAGTAGCAAAGAAGCACACAAGCTCATCGTGATGTTCCATACCAACACATCACATCTAACTCACATGCCACCTAAGCTAACCACATTGTCCCCTACAAGTGCAACTAACCCAACACTGGTCTAATTGGCCGCAGTGTCTGTACCAAGGTCTTTCGAAGAGAGCATCTCGCATGCTCAAATTGTATTGTGAACTGCCACCTAAGTACTTCAACCAATGTCCAGCTTTTCACCCTGAGTATGCTTTTTCAGTCCTTCAAGGCCGCAAACCCCTTCGCCCTTCTTGCTCGGCCACTGGTATTTGACTCCCCTCCTTAGGAGCTCCATTCTATTTGTTTCAAAGTGAATATGCATGCTTTGACCTTGGTCCTTCGGTGTTTCATTTTCAACCCAAGAGTGTCTCTAATCTTGGTTAAGCATTCACTCAAGTAAGCAATCCACCTCTGTAAGCTCTTGGTGGTAACACGTTCCTCCCCTCACCTCTTTGAGAAGGGCTCTGCCTGCAAGCCAACTCTCATATCGTTTGAAGCCCTTAGGCCATGTGCTAACCCATCAACTTCTTAGCCAACACTGCGACAGACGACATCCAATTACCTATCTGCCACTTCCAACCTCACACATCGGTGGGTTGCTGGATGATGCCAACCCATTCACCAACGGTTGCTACTCTTTCCTATACCAATCTTCAAGTAAATCCATTCAGAAATGCTTCTAACTTTCACAGGCCAATTTTGTTCATGCCATCAAGCCTATGATGTACGACTCTGATAAGATTGGGGAGAGTCCAAACCTTCAAGCTGCTATTATTTGCCACCTTGCTTGCCAAGCTTACAAAGTAGCTCATGCCACCAACACAACTCAATGATGTCTCACACACAACACTGAGAAAGTCATGCACCCACTCTTTGGTAAGGAACCCCAACACATTTTCTCCTCTGTTCAGCTGACTTCTGGACTTTCAAGGTGCTCGTTCCAAAGACTTTCGCGATCTAGATTACCAAACTGCCACCACTTGACCATCATTCAAGCTCTATATGAGTCTACCAAAATTTTGAAAGGTTTCCCTTTTTTCTGTGCATTGCCACCGCACTTGAGATTCACTAATCGTAGCAACAATCACTGTCACTGCTGCAACTATGCCGAGCACTGACATTCAATATCATCTCTGACACCAATTGTATCAGAGCTCCTTGTTAAACTATTACATTTACAACCTGCTTTGCATTCGTATGCTAGTGTTCGACCTATCCTAGAAGGAGTGGATTTCAGTAATTTATCGCTGGAAATTAGTTCAAGTTTAGAAAGACCTTTTGAGGAGGAAGTTGAAAATGGGCTTTTTTCTTTGGGGAAGGACAGAGCTCTTGTGCCGGATGGTTTCTGTTTAGCTTTTTTCCAGACATGCTGGGAGGTGGTGAAAAAAGATATTTTGAATTTCTTCAAGTAGTTCTTCGATGGTTTATTGTTGGACAAAGGTATGGGAGCCACTTTTATAACTTTAATTCCTAAGGTAAAAGGAGCTTCTAAAGTGTCGGAATTTCAGCCGATTAGTTTGGTGGGTTGTCTTTATAAAATTTTGGCAAAAGTCTTGGCGGATCGTTTGAAGACTGTCCTCCCTTTGATCATCTCTGATAGGCAGAGTGCTTTTGTTAGTTACAGGCAAATTTTGGATTGTTCCCTAATCGCAAATGAGGCCATAGATTTCTATAAGCAATCCGGTAAAGGTGGAGTGCTGTGCAAGATAGATATGGAGAAAGCCTATGATAGGGTGGAGTGGGATTGCTTAGATTACCTTCTTGGGAGGATGGGTTTCAGAGAGCACTGGAGGGGTTGGATCAAAAATTGCATTTCTTCGACTTGGTTTTCTATCTTAATTAATGGGTCGCCTAAAGGATTCTTTAAATCTTCTAGAGGTTTGAGACAAGGAGATCCTCTGTCTCCCTTCTTATTTGTTATTGTAGCAGAGACCTTGAGTAGACTAATGCTGAAAGGATCTAGCTCTAGGCTGTTTGAAGGTTTCAAAATTGGAAGGGATAAGGTTGAAGTGTCTTTACTCCAATTTGCAGATGACACGTTGCTCTTCTGTGATCCAAATGTTTCGCAAATTCTGAATTTGAAAGCTACTCTCCGGTGTTATGAAATGATATCTGAGCAAAGATCTAATTTTCACAAATCTAGACTATACGCCGTGAACGTATCTCAGGCTGATGTTAGAGTCTTTGCAAAAATCTTAGGTTGTTGGGTTGAGGAGTTGCCTTCTTCATATCTTGGTCTTCCCCTGGGAGTTGGGAGACCTCGCAAATCCCTATGGGAGCCTATTGTTGGGAGAATTGAAAGAAGACTTGATACCTGGAAAAGAAATTTAGTTTCAAAAGGGGGGAGATTGACGCTTGTCAAAGCGGTACGAGCCAATATCCCCATCTACTTCCTGTCCTTATTCAAATGTCCTTGTAGTGTGGCGCTCAGAATTGAACAAATTCAGCGGAGGTTTCTTTGGGGGGGTGCTGATGATAAGAAAGGCATCGCGCTTGTGAAGTGGAAGAAAGTATGTCTCCCTTTCAAAAATGGGGGTTTAGGTATTAGAAGAATCGGAGAATTTAATCATGCCCTCTTGGGAAAGTGGTTATGGAGGTTTGGAGTTGAAGAATCATCTCTCTGGGTTAAAGTGTTAAGGAGTAAATACGGTTTTTCGAAGGGGAACTGGGGATCGGTTGATTTGTATCGGAAGAAGTCTTTGACGTTGTGGCGGGATATTAGAAGGTTGTCGCATTCTTTCAATAGTGGCATAAGGTATAAAGTTTATTCTGGTAATAGAATCAGGTTTTGGAGGGATGTGTGGTGTTCGTCAGAACCTCTTTTGGTTTTGTTTCCTGACCTGTTTGCAGTGGCGTCTCATAAGGAGGCTTTTGTTTGTGATTGTTTTGTCAGAGATGGGTCCAAAGTAGTTTGGGTTCCGAGGTCTAGAAGGAATTATTTTGATAGAGAATTGAATTCAATTGCTCAGATGATGTCAATGCTCGAGGGGTGTTATTTAAAGAGATCTGGATCAGATAAAAGGGTTTGGATTCGGGATTCGTCTGGTCTATTCTCTGTGAAATCCTTTTACAATAATTAGTGCCTAGTGGTGAATCTTCGATTTCAGCAAAGGTATGGAATCTCCTTTGTCCTCCGAGGGTTAGTTTTTTAGGTGGGCGGTTAGTCAGGGTAGAATCCAGACCACAAAGTTTTTATGGAAGCGGGGTATGTCCTTGATAGAACATTGTCCCTTATGTTTGAAAGATGGGGAGTCTGTTAACCACCTATTCATTCATTGAGCCTTTGCTCGAGAAGTTTGGGGATTTATTCTGAATAGATTTGGGTTGTCTTGGGTGTTTCCAAGTTCTATTCTGGAGACGATTTCCAGTTGGGATCTGGTGCCGTGGGGAAGAAAAGGCAAGGTGTTGTGGAAAATGTGCTTGCTTGCATCTTGGTGGGCAATTTGGGGAGAGAGGAATTCTAGAGTCTTTGAAGGGGCATCTAAATCTCCATATCGCATATATATTAAAGTTATTTCGTGGATTATTTCTTGGGCTAAATGTCTCCCTTTGTTTCGCTATGTATCGGCTTATGATTTGTGGGAGGGTTGGCAAATTGTGTGCATGGATAAGGAAGTGTGTTCTATCATTTCTCCTCAATGGAAGCCCCCTCCTTTGGGTTTTTTAAGGTTAACTTTGACGGGTCGACTTTAGGGAATCCAGGCCCGGCTAGTATTGGAGGTCTATGTCGTGATGCGCTTGGTGAGGTGCTATGGTCCTTTTCTGGGCCTCTTGGGGTCTATGACTCTAATGAGGTAGAGGTTACGGCGAGGTATACTGGAATCAAGAGAATTGATAGGGAGTTGTATGATAAGATAATCGTGGGGGGGGGGGGGGGGGACTCTAAAAACGTGATTAGGTGGCTGTTGAGGTCAGTGGCTCCCCCTTGGAGGTTCTGGTCTTTTTCGACGAGATTGAGGATTTAACAGCCGGTTCTACGATGGTGTTTCATCATGTTAGAAGATCTGCAAACTCCGAAGCAGATTCCCTTGCGAGGTCTGGTGTTCTTAGGGATGTATTGGAGTGGTTTGATTTTCTCCCTCCGTGAGGTTTTTTTATTGTTGTTTTCCTTCTTGTGCACTTGTAATCTCTTGATGCCCTTCTCGGTCCTCTTTTCTCTTATTATATTGCTATTTCAAAAAAAAAAAAAAACCCAACTATTAGAGCATTCTTCTTTAACTCTTGCAGGATTCTTCGGCTCTAATACCAACTGTATCAGAGCTCATTGATAAGCTCTTTGACAAACCTTTGCTCTGATACCACATTTAACTCGGACCATTTTGCTCTACTACCAGCTGTCATGGGCCTTTTTCTTTTTCGAGCAGATAAACCCGTGCAGGGCCCCAACATACGCACATGCTTTTTCGCGCAGGATTCTTCGGCTCTGATACCAACTCTATCAAAGCTCATTGATAAGCTCTTCGACAAACCTTTGCTCTGATACCACATTTAACTCGGACCATTTTGCTCTGCGACTAGCTGCCATGGGCCTTCACTTTTTCTCGCAGATAAACCCGTGCAGGGCCCCAACATACGCATATGCTAAGGCCAGCATTCTCCGATGCAAGGACCTAAAGGCCTTACACGCCCAATACTTCTTGATGCTTCGCTTGTGCCCCAAATCTCCAAGCTTTCAACATGCTACAAAGCTTGTTATTGCCCTGCACCTCTTGATACTTTGTTCATGACCATCAAGCCTTTCATTGAGCTACTAAACTTGGCGTTGTCGTGCCCAACTTTGAACACACTCTCATGATCAGCCTGCATCACAAGTCCATCGAACATTGAGCTATAAAGCCAAGTACAAGGTCCATCTTGTGAGAAGCATGACGAGGCCACACACCAATCCACCAAGTTTTACGACTCGACAACTCAAGACACAAACCTATGCAATGCACCAATCCGCAGGGACCGAAGTCTCGCAAGGCAACTCCAATCTTCTGTAACCAAGGACGGGTACAACCACGCTCTGCTCTGCCAAGCCTAAAGACTTAGGCGCCTACATCACCGCATCGAGGAACCATTCGGATAGCTAAATCCCACCAAGGAATGAGGCATTGCACCATATCCCAATCCACCAAACCCAAAGGCTTGGCTCACGAGGGTAGCCGAAGCCACCCCGGCATGAACTCATGGAAGACCTAGAGATTTGCTAACGCAAAAGACATACAGTGGTGTGAAGGCAAAGTATAGTTCTCGCCTTGCGCACCATTCGTACGCGCAATGCAATTGGGAACCCAATCCAACATGCATTGTCTTTAGCCCACCGTCCTCAACCAAAGAAACCGGAGCATCCCTCTGGAAAACTCATGGTCCGCACCCAAGCTCCCTTAGAGCAAGCTTATCAACTGCAAGTCGATTTCCCACTGTGCCTCACGCGCACAAGCAAGGTCCTCGTACAGCCCATCAGCAAGCTACCAAGGTTCCAACCCACAACCTGTTGTGCAAAGGGGGCCAGCATGTCAAGGGGGCCAGCATGTCACAAGAGCCAACCCCCTTGAAGGATTGGGCCAACCAGTCCTCTTCTACATGAGTGCCCCTCAAACGTGCTCTCCCAACATACTTTTGAAGACACGACAAGATAAGGCCACTTGGCCGCTCTCCAATCTCTTGTTTATAATACCAATTACATCCCTGTGACACAAGTCACGAAGCTTGCAGTACTAATAGCAACAAAAGCATATAATAGATGAGCATGCATATATGGGTAAACATGGATGAAATGCATATGTAGAATTTGCATGTTTTAAGATTTCCTAGCTCCAACATGGTAGCATCCCTCATCAGCAATCCCTCAATTAAATAAATCTTCAGAAATTCTTCAACACCTCAATTATTTAAAAATTCTTTGGAGCATAATAATATTAATTAAAATAAATAAATATACTTTAAAATTTGAAATTATATATATATATATATATATATATATATATATATATATATATATATATATATATATATATATATTAGGGGAAATGAACAGTACTTTAAAGAGGCATACTTCGATCCTCTACGGAAGAGATAATTTTGGGTCCAGTGCTCACTCATAAATGGAACCAATGAACCTATGACAAACAAGGTGGACCTATCATGTCAAGGAGGTCCCATCATTCTTGCCAATCCAAAATGCAGAGGAAATCTCCCACCATGGGGACTGAAATTTTTCTCGATTTTATGTCCAACACTCCAACCATTAAGAAAAACAAGCCATCTTTCAAAATTTTGCATTTCCTGTAAAACACTTCCATTTTAAAGATACCAATGATATTTGTAAGGCATTTATATTAATTGTGATGCTTTCGAGGGATTGCTGCAATAGAATGAGCATTTATTTATCGAATATGTTTTCTTAGTTCAACAAAATTTAAAAGGCATAGAAGATGCTTTTATCTAGGGATGAGTGAGTTACCTCTAATAGCATAGCTACAAATTCTCTTCATTTTCGTCTTTCAGTCGATATAAAACTTGGAAGCGACAGGCGGGAAACACTTCCCAGATGATAGTCTTGTCTCACAGACCAACTCAACTTCCATTAGTCGATGGTTTTGTTTAGAGCGAATCATTGAAAAGGAGACTGCCACATCATCCCCTTGATCAATTCGTTGCGGAGGATGTAAGAGGAATAGCTGTCAAATTCACAAGAAGAAGAAATAGGACAGTAATAATACAAGTAAAATCAGCAAGCGGTCATGATATAAAACTAAATTTGCAGAAAAGAGACAGAGAATGACATTTTCTACCTGGCCATGACTTTTTAAAATTTCATTTTAGAATATAATCCTTGCTAAAAGGGTAAGCTCGTTACTTTGTAGATAACATCACAAGGGATGTTCACATTCAAAAAAGAGTACAGGCATTGTGATCAACACATAATTTTGGTGTAAACTGCTGAGCAAGGTTTTAAAACTCGATACCCGAATTCAATTTGATGAGGGCCCAAGTCCAAGTCAACCCAAAAGTCGGTTAATACTCAACCAAGTATTTAGTATTTAAAAAGATTAGTTGCCATCCTTTTCAATTATTTCTACTCCATTGTGTTTTCAAACATTGGAGCAAAAGCCTACTTGGTTTTAGAGAGTCTTCGACTTTATGAGGACCCAAGTCCAAGAAAAATCGAAACTCATCTATTTGCATTATATTTTCCCTTCTGAGATTTTCAAGTACTTGACAGAACCTTCTCGGGTCTAACAAAAACCAAGCTAGCACATTAACTCAACCCAAGATAGGATCGTGCCGAGTTAAAAAAGGGAGCCCATACTCAATTGTGTTTCTAAACCTCGGAGTAAGTCCTCTGGATTTTATCCAAATTACCCCTGTAGAGTCAATGAAAGGCTAGTAAAAGAGTAAACCAAAACCTGGTCAGGTCGCTGGAGTGAGATTCTCAACTCTGAAAAGCTTATGTTGCCGTCCGGTTGTCACATTTTCTAATTAAGCAGTTGACTTCTAATAAAAACTGAATTACCACATGAACTCACCCTGAAAATTGATCAAAAGCGGACATGGGTTTTTTTATACTTGGTTGTGGCTTTAAACCGTGGAATCGAGTCTTCTTAGATTTATCTTGTTTAGATGTTTTGATAAGAGAAATCATCCTAGGATACCTTGCCATGTTGGATCCCCTATATCTTATACAATTTTACCACATTGACTCAATTGTTTTCCAAGGGAAAAAAAGGAAACAGAATGTTCTAAACCGATTAGGATTGACAATGTAGCCAATCCTAAACAATAGGGTTATTTTTATTAAAAAAATACAAACTATTGTGATTCTGGAAACTACAGACCCTGACACAACAGTCACCACAAATATCATATTCGGCTTGGTCACTAAGACAGACCTGTTGACCCCAATGTGTTGTGTTTTCTGTGCTAGGAGCAGTCGTCAACTCAACCTCTCGCCTCGCTGGATTTTCCCTGCTTCCCTGGAAACCAATCAAAAGGAAATGCAGGTATAGGCAATCTTCAACTGACTTAAATTAATTTGCATCCTGTAGAAACTTATAAAGAGCTTTAGAATGCTGACATACTCGAAAATGTACATCAAACCACCCCGCAAACCCACAGAACCTCGTCTTGTCTACAGTGATTGACGATGAAAATGTTGAACTAACATTAAGAATTGCATCCACTGTTGTGGTTAGACAATCAATTTCCTTTATGATAGAGGGAGCCCCTATTAATTGTTGGGGGTGAACTTTGTCCCACAGCGATGTCTGCAGAGATTTGACAGCCACTTAATATAAGAAACAGAAGAAGAAATCCACAAGGCAGTACATAAACAAAATGATACCACACTAATAAGACCACTTGATATGATGAAAACAACTATAAGATAGATAAAGAAATGGTATTCATCTAATGTAGGAAAACAAATAAATGAGCACCCAGAGCACCAAATGAATGATAACGAAGCAGAATGCTAAGCAGGAGAAAAGAAAAACTAATTCATGAATTCAAGCAAGATGCGTTTTCTTATGGTTAAGAGCAGGAAAAGGGGAACTGAGTTGACCTTAATCAATTAGTATCCGCCTAAGGCACATAAATGAGACAGCATGCAACTGTTTCTCCTATCTGCAGTCTTTCCCCGTTAGTTATCATATCCAAAAAGAAACAACTAGTATCTAGTAGCATAAATGAACTAGATTTAATGGGCATCACCATTCAGGATCCTCTGAAACTTCTGCACTAATTCAGTCAAAAACTAGGATGCATAGGTACTCCAAAATAGGCAGTGTATCCATACCGTATTTTTGTTTGATGTCCAATATTAACTGCAAAAGCCATCCTCATGCCATTCGGTGTCGTATCGAGGTATCATAGCCTGAAAGTGTTTCAATTCAACCCAGAAATGACCACCCACAAGCTGCAGCCACATAAACTATTCCAGGTAGCTAAAAAAAACTTCATCTAGATAACTGTGAATTGAAACTGACGGATGGACAACGGCTAACCAGTCCAGTGTCAACATCATTATTTTCAACTCAAGGACTCAAACTTGTCATCATTTCATTAAAATTTTACACCAGGGCCACCAACAAATTACAACAAGAAGGATAAAGGAACTGGTTGGGCTTCATGCTGTAAAGATAGGTGTGTTCTTGACTTTATATGTTTAGTATTAGTATATTAAATATTTGCTTTTTAGCAATCAATAATTATCTTTACCCAAGAATGTAGCTTTTTGCAGTCTAACGTTCCAAATTACAGTAGGACAGTAGTTTTTATAAAAATAAATGGATATACATATGAGATACCCTTAACCAGATACTGATTGAGACTTTCTAACACGCCCAATGACCAACAGAATCATGTCAAGGCAGATTTTGGCACCCAAGGCAGTGTCATAAACCAAAGAAGGAAAAAATTACTATATAATAAATCAGGCATGAAGAGGGTGACCTAGCAGCTAAATGAGCACATAACAGAGAGAACTCAACCTTCTCCGAGAAAAAAATACGTAAGTGCTAAGACTGGCAAAAGGCATGACATGCAGGAACAACAACAATTCGAAGGAATATCCTCTGATTAAAAAGCATTTTGGGGCAACCATAGGATATCTATATTGCCATTCAAAGAAAAACATAGGATATAAAAAGAATCATTTAGCATGACATGCAGGAGCATCAACAATTGGAAAGAATATATCTTTCAAAAAAACAATTCAAAAGAATATCCCCTGATTAACAAGTATTTTGGCCACAACATGTTATATATAAAATCAGTTTTTTAATGGAAATATAAATAGAAGAGTTAGCAATCCTTAGTTGTGCTTATCAATCATTACTGACCATGTATTATCAGATCGTAATTTTTTTTTCTTTTGATTGGTTACAAGATCGTAATTATTAAGAACCATTCAAATGGTTCTTATTAATTATGACCTTGTAATTCCGTGGAAAATTGTGATTAAAAGCCATAGCTAAGGATGTAAAAAATAGTTCAAATCTAAGTACAATCCATACGGCAACCTTCATTCGAATCTGAAAGAAAAAAGATGTAAATAACTAACAAGAGTTTCCACCTACCAGTTGAATTAGAATTATTCCTTTCAAGCAGCAGAAATATGCAATGCATGTCAAGCTTACTTTGTCCACATCAAGCCAAAAAAATGAGAGACATGAATAGACATCTAATGTACACCACGAGTTTGTTTTGGACCATTGGACCATTAAAACATGTTCAGTAAATCTACAAATATCATTACTATGCCACATGTATGCATTCCAGAAACCGGACACAAACTCGAAAGATGGCAATGCAAACTAAAAGCATCTCCATCCATAGAGAATAAAATCGCAAACCATATTCCAGCTAGAAACAATGTGGGTGATCTCAGAATGCTGATGAATTCGGATAACAATCATGATTTTAGCACTCGCCTGCAGATAATATTTCTTCTGCTCCTCGCGGAAAGGCTTCGTGAGAACACTCATATTAACACCATAATATGCTTCAGTGTCATCCACAAACCTGCTCCAATCACTCATTGTTGATTCATAATCATCCATTTTTTGATCTCCCAAACCAGACCTGATAGGTGCCATCCACATGCGCGCATGACTAGGATACCTGCCAAAGACAGCTTTTAGAGAAGGTAACCCATAATTAATTATGGGAAATGATTTCCACACAAACATGTTTTGATACTTGACGCTCTTGTTTCTTGTCTTTTATATTTAAAGAGCTGTAAAAGGGTTTTTACGGTCTCCAAAAAGCACTTACGTGACAATTAAATGCTAAGAGACAAGATACATGAGCGCATGTATCAAAACATAGTTGTGCTGAAATCATTTCCTTTAATTATTTAAAGCAACTTTTTCTTGAAATGAAAGCAGCAAAAACAACTCCAATGAGTGTATTTCTCCTACTAATCTTGATGGTAAGTGATAACACAATTGATAGTGTATGCTCCACAAAGTCGAAACTGCAATGTCAAATGGGACAACAACTTAAAAGAAATATGCTTAGATGAACAAAAATAAAAACTCAAACAAAAACAAGTAATACAAAAGCTTCCCTGTAGAAGCCAATCCATTATCTTTCTTGAAGAGTCATAACACCATGTCAAAGGGAACCATGGCACCTTCCTAACAGATTAGCAGTACTTGATTATGTGATTCTCAAATTACAGTAACCATAATCACTTTACAAGAAATGATTTATAGGTTGTGTATATGATATGAGATGATTTTCTACAGTGCGTTGTGAACATTGTTCTTCTGAACAGCATTTATTTTATCGTGTCAGCCGCCGATATAGTAATTCAAGTAAAAAAATAAAAATTTATTAGAAGGAAAAATATTCTTATATGAAAAAAAAGAAAAAAACAAAGCTCTAACATCGAGATCTTCACCGGCGCGCGCGCGCACACACACACACACACACAAAAATAAAAATTTATTGGAAGGAAAATATTCTTATCTGGAAAAAAAATAAGAGAGATTGATGAGGACGTTAACCATAGAATAAGAGTAGGTTGGTTGAAGTAGAAGCTTGCATCAGGAGTTCTGTGCGACCGTAAAATCCCTACCAAGTTGAAGGGAAAGTTTTATAAGAAAGCAGTGAGGCCTGCCATGTTGTACGGCTCAGAATGTTGGGCCGCCAAGAAGCAGCATGTGCATAAGATGAGTGTAGCGGAGATGCGAATGCTTATATGGATGTACGGCCACACAAGGCTAGATAGAATTAAAAATGAAGACATTCGTAGAAGGTGGGGGTGGCTCCAATTGTGGAGAAGACGAGAGAGCACCGCTTAAGATGGTTTGGACGTATCCAATGTAGGCCTTTGGATGCTCCGGTGAGAAGAGTCGCCTCGTGCCAAATTGATGGAGTGAAAAGAGGTAGGGACAGACCGAAAACAACTTAGGTAGAAACATTGAGGAAAGACTTGATAGCTAGGAACATAACAGAGAACATGACCTTGGATAGGATAGAATGGAAGAAAATGATCCACGTAGAAGAACCCAACTAGAACCAGGATTAGAGCCGGGTAGATTCATTTTACCTTCTTCAAGATTTTTTTCTAAAGGATTCATTTGGCCGACCCCAACTAGTTTGGGACAAAGGCTTTGTTGAGTTGAGTTGAGCTGGAAAAAATGGATCAACGTAAACTATCCATTTGTGGAGGGAAAAAATGGGCAGATTTGTGGACAAACATTATTTGTCCATTTTTCCCTACACAAGTGGACACCCTAAGATGCATGTGCATGTGAATGTGAGATGTTGAGATTGAATGTATCAAGCAAAATAATATAGAAAACATACATTACTCCAGTTGGCTTCAACCAACGATCACGTGCGCAGATCACAGAGTCGAACATAGACTCACGCAGAAGAAAATATCCCATCCACTCCGAAATAATTACGTCCACTGCCCACAGAACAACATGAGAGTTAAATCAAAAGACTGGATGGACTGACAGTAAAGAATTCAAGACATGTTTGTATTGACAACGCAACTTTTTTTTACCTTTTTCTGGCAATACAACCTCCTCCATAGAACCCTCGATAACTTCAACAATGTCCTGAAAATTGTTAGCTTTAACAAGCTCACGAGCATGCTCCGACATTTTAGTTGCTTCAACAGCGTACACCTTCTTTGCACCCGCCTGTGCAGACCAGATAGCAAGAATTCCACTTCCAGTACCTACATCCAAGACAATCTTTTTCCATGCAATCATCCAATTAGGTTCAAATCAAACTCTCTACCCAAAAAAGGGGAAGGAAAGGGACTCGTGAGGCTTCCCAACCCATAATCCCTATTGCACAAATGGCTGATGTACATGATCAGAATTGATCAAGAGCTGGGCCAACTGTAGATGGGCTACATGCCAGAAATAAAGCCAATAAGATGATCCATATCATTCAATCAATGCATACCACCTTCGAGTCAAATGCGAACCATTTGCGGCTACCCATTTTAACCCTCTGTTTGCAGACCACCAATTGAATAATTAGCATTATCTGATCAGCCATGTTTTTGGCGCATAACCCATGGATGCACCTATTCCAGTTGTGATCACCACATGCATGCACGTACATAGTGGATACTGAGTGAGCCGTAGTTTTGGGAGGTCTCATAAGCAACCAAACCAGTCCCCATTACAATAAACTAGAGAAACATTAACAGTTGAGCAAGTTCGAAATGATGTAACATGTAACCTAATTGTCTTTTATTCTCCCTTAGCGCTTGCAAGCTAGAAGCACTTTTTTTTTTAAAAAAAAAAAACCTAATTTCCTCTTCTGAACCAAGCTATGGAGACTCGTAGCATTGCTTCGTGCTCCAGTTAGACGATAAAAAAATATATATTTTTTTTTATTAAAAGATTATGATTCTCCCAGAAATGGAAATAGAAAATCAAAAGGCCTGGTAAAATAGAAATAGAGACCTTGCCACGGAAGTGATGGTGGTTCTTGAAGATGGCGTTGTAGTAAGCGTCCATGCGAACGCGGTCTGAGAGCATCTCCTTCTGGTGGTAGAGAAAGGCGTAGGTGCAGAAATAGTTTGCGAAATCGACGCCTTTGTCCACTGATTCTCCATTGATGGGAGCTCTGATGCCGGACCCATTTGCAGAGCTTCCCATCCGAATCTCACTTCTTTATTTGCTGAGAGCGAGAAAGTGTAAGAGAGAGAGAGAGAGAGAGAGAGAGCTTCAGAATAAAGGTTGTTGAAATTCTAGGGCTTGATCGTGTTTGCCTGTTGGACTTGGAAGAAGCCGCTTTTTTACTGCATTGTGCTATGGTGCCCCGCAGGTTCTGTTGCTCAATTAGGGCGTGGTTCAATTTTTTATCATCATGGCCGTTCATCTTGACGAACACAGACCGACCGATCATCCGCCACTCCCCCAAAAATAATAATAATAATAAATTAACACGGTGGGGCCCACCTTGTGATCGATCAGATTCATCCACTTATATAATTTTTTTTTTCCTGTTTTTTTTATGGGTTTATCAGATAAAGAGAAAGATGATACATTCATAGGCACAAGAGGCCATCCCTAACTCAGGAAAACACACTAGAGAAGGAGATCCAAGAACTCAGGTTAAATTGATGGGAATGATTTGCAGCATAAAGGCACTAGGAGTGTGGATGGTAACTGATTTGGGAAGCTTTGCTCCTCGTCTACTTCTATGCGTAGTTGGGCATAATTGAGCTTTGAGGCATTGGTTGTTTGAGCATCCATGTAAAGGAGTAAGCCAATGGCACTTACAATCTTACTAATCCCCTTTGGATTCCAAAATTGCAAGGGGAGACCCGGCATCCTCATCCAAGCTGGGACACTAGAAAGGTTCCCCACCTTAGATGCTATGCACTTTCGCGGAAAGCCATTTGACCGCTAACTTTTCATGAGAGAGCAACCGTACAGGCTCACTTTTTTAGTATATTTTGTCATATTCATTTAAATCATATGAGGCGGTTGTTCTCTCATGCGGCTTTTCGTCAAATTGCCTAGCAAATCCTGTTATCGAACAGTCGATCTAAGAGACAATTGCACACAAAAATCATCAATGGTAAAAGGCATATTTTGGTCCTACATTAGGTATAGGAGGCATCGATGTGAAATCAGGACTGTTATCTGGTAAAATGTCATTCTGTGATCCAACATGGTCTTGGTCCCATCCCAAATGAGCATCCCATGCATGAGACAACCTCATCCTTACAGCTTCCTTTTGCAGAAACGAAGTCGAGTTATCAATCAAGGGCCTGGGATCACCCAATCGAGATGTGCATCATGACATTTGGTGGTTCTTTTTTTGGATCAACAGATGAACGGGTCTAATTATGAACATAAGGCATAAATCGGACCCAATAAATGCCGTTTAGGATGACCATAACTTCTTTTTTTCCCTTTCGCATTTCCCGCTCTAATTCTCTAAATAGTGGCCTACATTTACATAAGTGAAAAATACTACCCATTTTATACGGCGGTGCTGCGATTTAGAAAGAAAATGGGCCGTCATTGGTATTAGCTATGAGGAAACATTTGCTACAGATCATTTACTTATAGAATTTTAGGATTTGTGTCAAGTTTTATAGTGTAAAACTAATCACTCTTAAAAAAGTTACAAATATTTTTTTAAATCATTCTTAACTTAAAGTATACTCTCTAAGGTTCCGGGAATGCACATGATCGTTGAAATCCGATAAGCAATGAGGGTGGTATGAATATTCAAAGTTAACTACGCAAAATAGAAAATTCAATAACAATTGTTCGGCCAACCGAAGGTGTGTTCGGTCGACCGAGGCTATGGTCGGTTGTCCAGGCCAAGGCACTGCCCAACGGCTACTTGGTCAGTCGGATGAATAGTTGTTCGAGTAGACTGTCTGGGGTCTGAAATTGCCAGTTCTGGGTTCTAACCTCTGTAAAAGGTGGTCTGAGGTCCTAAAACTAACGTAACACTCGTGAGCAATCCTTGACCATTATATGGAGTGTTTCATACCCTTGTGCTATTATTTCTCTATATTTTAGTGATTAGTGCGGGAAATAACTTGTACATCTTTTGTGATAGCTTGTCTGTATGGGCTACAATTGTATATCACATTGCAAGAAGGTTTTTGTTCTCCTTTCTTGTAATTGGTGGAGAGGCACCAAATCAACCTCTGCAAGCTTAGGGATAAAGCCTGGACTACAAACGGTTTGGTCTCCGCCCGTAAGAAGACCAGTATAGTGAAGTCATTAGAGGTGACATCTCATGAGAGTGGATGTAGGCCGGGATTGTTAGAAAAATCGATGTGCAAATCTCTAATTTATTATTCAAGATTACCTTGTAACCTTTTGCTCTTACAACTTTAGAATCAGAAATCGACAGTAGCTATTTACTGCAAGAATTAAATGTAAGCAAATAAACAAACTCGTTATATCACTTATCGAGTTGAGGCACGAAGGATCTTCGCCGTCCTTAAGACAAATCTCGCTCCCACTGTGACGAATCAACGATGCAAATGGGCTTCACGGCATATGTCTCCAGGACACAACAACTCTTGCTCCAGGGGTGTGCACTCACGCAGCCCGAATGCCTATCAAACTCGCTTATATGTGCTATAAAGCCTTGATCATATAATCTTGGGGAAACCAAAAATTCCAGAAACAAAAAAGAGACGTAGAGAAGAAAGAGAATCATGAAAGTTTCTCCGCAAATGATTACTTTCTGTTATCTCTAAATCCGGTTTTATAGAAAAAACAAGAGGCACGTATTAACGAAATGTCGTACCATCTAATGTGTGAGAGACGTTTCCTAAACAGCCACTAAACCACGTCGATATGGAATCTTAAACGGTAACAAAGAGTTTAAACAAAAAATTAAATAATATTTAAAACCTTTAAAAGAACAGGAGAAAAAATAAACAAATGAAAAGAAAAATCCTTAGGCCTACGCACGCGGCCGGTCGAACCGGGCCGGGCCGGGCGGCGCGTGTGTGTGGTAAGACCAAAAACCCGCCGGACTACGCGTAGGATCCCCATGACCTCTTATTCATTCATAAGGCTAAGAGAGTAAAAGTATATATACGGCCACTCTCATCCTCTCACACTTCCCATCCAGGACTAAAGTTTTCTCATAACTTTAGTCCTTTTGGAGGGAAGCTCAAATAATTTGAATGAGAAGCCCAAAAGCATAAAGCAAGTCCCAAAGAAGGACAAACATATAATGACTAAAAACACCAAATTGTAAGTTTGAATTACAAAAAGACTTTTTCATATAAAAGTCAACAAGGATTTGGCCAAAATGTTGACTTTTCCTTTTGTGTAAAGGATAAAGTCTAATTATAATGCTTACCTAATTGTCTTTTGTGTTTTAGCTTTTGCACTTTGAGCTTCTATGGTCTTTCCAAATCAAACTTGAGTGTCCCTCCTTCCCCTATGTCCTTTGTGGGGACATTTAACCCCATATAGAAAAGTGGAGGAAAGGTTCATGGGTGTATATTGGTTTTCACTTCTCTTGGTTTGTGTGTGGAAAGAGGAAAAGTGGGGCCCATGCGCATGAGTGGCCGAGTGGAGGGCTTTTGGTTATACCACATATGCGCGCCGCCCTGCTCGCCCGTCTTGGCCTCGCGCGTGACTCAAAGCTTTTGTCTCTTTCCTTCTACTTTATTTTTTGTTTTGTATTGGCGAATAACTTCGCCGTTCTTGGTCAAATAACTTTGTCGTTATCAGGAACTTCAAAGTTTTTCGGCATTGTTTTGTAACCGCTAATTAAGTGTGGTTTTATCTTTCTTCACGCCGGGCAACGTTTCCAAAACGCGTCCCCTAATCAAATGACTAAGGACGCGACTTTTGGAAGTCTATTTAAGGCGTTGTTTTGGAAAGGGAAATTAAGATACACGAACTAAAAGTTTTTTTCCGTAGTTTTCTTTCTTCTCCAACATCTGGTTTCTGTTCATTGAGAAGTTTTTAGTCGTTTTTCATCTTCGATCAAGGCTGCATAAGCATGTTTGCTACGCATCCGGGTAGCGTGAGTGCACACCTCCTGGAGTGGAGTTGTTGAATCCCGGAGGCATAAGGTAAGAGAACCAATCTGTACCACGATTCGTCGTATGAGAGGGCGATATTTGTCTCAAGACAGTGAATTAAGATTCATGCCTCAACTCACTGATAAGTTTCTCCAACCATCATTTGAAATTTGTTTTATTTCTATAGATCCGTTGTTGCAAATTTATTAGATTCATCTTTATAATCTGAAATCCCCCACATCCTAAACAACATGAGCCACTATAAAATTGGTGCGCATCTTCTTACTTAATCTCTGTACTTATATTTGCGCGCATTTAATTTTATCTTCCAAGTTCTAAGTTTTAAATTGATTCTTGAGTTTTAATTTAATCATTTATAGGTGGAGAAAAGTTTCTAAATCCTATTTCACCCCCTACTGGGTTGCCTTACCTGGGGCCAACACCCTTTCAGATTTGCTAGGAACCATTGCAGAAAGGCATTTCACAGCTGGCCGCTGCATGCAAGGGCAGCCACACAGGCTCACAATTCAGTAGATTTTGGCTTATTCACCTAATTCATCCAAGGCGGTTGCTCACATACAATAGCCAACGATGAAATGCCTTAGGCCCGGTTTGTTTTAGATTATGACAACCGATTGCGGGTGCCAAACCTATTATTGGACTCGAATTTAAACATAATTTTGAGTTTAATAATCAGTTTGGCACCCACAGCTGGTTGTCATAATCTTAAACGATCAGGGCTTTACAAATTCCATATTAACATAGATTATATGATTAAAGGTGGATAGGTTATAGATATAAATTATATCGTGCCCTATCGGGCATGCTCACGTAAGCGGAGTGACGGATGCATCACCTTTGATATTTGATCCAACAGCAGAACTTTAAAAATTGTGCTGCTGTTGGATCAAATATCAAAGGGCGGTGCCTCTTGCATAAGCACGGCCGTGCCACATAAAATCTCGGTTATAGATTATGAGTTTTTATACGGTGTCGGACCGCCAAGTACCGTAAAAAAGGTACTGCCCTTGATATTTGATCTAACAGCAACCCACTTTTTAAGATCGGCTGTTGGATCAAATATGGTGGTACTTTTGAAGTACCACCTTCACGTCGGGCATCATATAATTTCTAATAGATTATAGTTAGGTGAGAAATTAGATATGATGTGGCCGTACAATGCCGTATTTTTCCAAGAAATATGGTACGGCCCACTCCATATGATGATCCAAACCGTCCATTTGTTGGGCGGCCAGTCCGCAAGGTGAATGCTGAATAGATTGTGCGAAATGATACTGCATGAGCGTTTTATATGAAGGAGCTAAAGGCGGTTAAAGCCAAATCTTTTAAAACTAGGGATATTTTAGTAATTTCGTTCTGTGCCAGTAGATGCTAAGGTTTTTAGCGTTAGGTTTTCTACGACTCTTTTCATCTTTCTAAACATTTCTGTGGAGCAGCATCGGCAGCTTCCCTCAGGTGGCGCTTGGGGTTTTATTTGTTTCTTTATTATATATATATATATATAGATATATTTTTGAACATGAATTTGATTTTTCGAGATCCCGCTACTCCAATGTCGGTTTTTCAATTATGTTTTCAATGATTCAGATTTTTATATATATATATATTCTGTATATTATCCCCTTGGCTTCTGATCCACAACTCTTTTTAGGGTCTGTAGAAATTATTTAGGCCTGGAGATTCTCTTCTGTTATATTTTTTTCTTTACCTGCTAGGTTTTGTAGTGATTAGCTAGGGTTTAGGGTTTAGAGCTGCGAATCCATATGCCGATCCGTTGATGGTTGGTAGAGGATCTTTTGAATCTGCTCGCCAAGTTTTTTATGATATTTTTCTCATCACGCAATCAGCTAATGAGTCTTAGATCTGTAAATGCTCTAATTCTCTTATTTATGTACCCTTTTTCATGGACTTTTTAGTTGCTTACATGTTCCGTGGCTTTGAAATTTCTATGTAGTTATTTGGTATTGGCAACTCAGATTCGCTTTACTTTTCAAGTCTTATCATCATTTGTTCTCCTAGATTACTGTTTTAAATAACCTATAGGGAGTATTTTTTTATTTTTATTTTTGTATATTTCTTATTATAATGTCGAGATTATGTACCTTCAGATCGACGGTGATGTCTTCTTGATTGAGTAATACACACCCAAAAAAGGCAAGTGTTGGAGATGGCCAAGAAGAAAAACCCTTTGGTCTTCTTAGACATATCCATTGATGGGGGTCCTGCAGAAAGAATGATTTTTGAGGTACATTTCATTTCATTCCAGTAACCAATAACTTGCAAATCAAAATTATGTTGGTGATCACTAGTCTACTTGTGTACCCTTATCTATGTGTTTAATTATTTTTCCTTTTTGCAAAATGACCCACGTCTCATACTAATAGCTATTTATGGATTTCAGCTTTTCTCTGACGTTGTTCCTAAGACTGCAGAGAATTTCCGAGCACTATGTACAGGTAATATATGATGCTTGGATTTGAGGAAACTTGTAGCCACATGACTAGAGATGCACATGCCTTGTACTTGGGATGCTTCTCTCACATTGGATTTTTCACTGTTCATCTTACAATAGATTTACTTTTGTTACGGCTATTGCTTCTGTACCCTCTCTTGAAATCTGTTAAGCTTAAGATAGAACCCCAAGGTGGTACACAGGACTCACCATCAAGAGCTGAAGTTATGGAATTACTTCTTGTTTGCATCATTTTATTTATTTTTTAGTTCCTTCAAATGGGACACCTCTTGTTCTCATTGAATGATTTTTTTTCTCACCTCAATTCCTTTATTCACAACAATGCTTTCGAGCATGTCATTTGTCCTTAGCTAGCGGACACCAAGGTTGTTGAGCATTCATGCAGGCATGATGTAAATGATACGTATTCCTGGCCCTTTCGGCGCGCTTTTTTTGTTCCTTCAAACGGGACGCTTCTCGATCTCATTGAATGCTTTTCTTCCCACTTCAATTCCTCAATTTATCACAATGCTTTTGAGCATGCCATTTTGTCATTTAACTAGTTGACACCAAAATCGTGCACATGATAAAAATAATCGCCACACTTATGGAACAAAATTTGGGGTGCACGTGTCCGCCCCTTGGTTCAATCATTTGGTTGGAAAAGAAGCCTGGAAAAGATAAACACCAAAGATAGGCTTAAGTAAAGACATTTCAGATGAGCCAATCGGTGCACAATATGCCAAGGAGTCTGTTAACCGTCTTTTCCTTTACTGCAACCTGAGCAGCCGGCTATTTGGCAACCCATTCTGTAGTGGTTTGGAGTGAGGTGGATCTAACCTTGACGGAGCTGATTGATGGCCGGAATCTGAAAAGATTAGCCCCACTGGCAAAATCTGTTTGGGCTTCTGCCTCGTTCGAGACGATCTGGACTGAATGGAACAGCAGACTATTTGGCGACGAGAAGTGCTGGTCGCCTGGTCGCAGCTGCTGTTAAAAGCAAAGTTCTTGATTGTAGGTTGGGCGAGTTGTAGGAAGGAGTTGTTGGGGAATTTTTGCCGACTCAGCTTCTCATCTGGAGGATTCACATTTGGTTATATGCCCAGAGGAAGAAGGTTCATGCAATAAGAATCCCCTCCTCCCACCACTGCTGGACTGCATCAAACTAAATTTTGATGGCTGCTCATTTGGGTGATCCCAGCCCAACAGATATTGGTGGCACTCTCATACTTCAACAGTGAGATTGTCTTTTGCGTTATGCCTCACTACCGCTGAGACTGTTGACCATCTCCTGTTTCACTGCAGCTTCACGCGCAAACTTTAACACTCTGTTTTTTGGTCTCTTCGGAATCGTTAGGTTCTTCCTTGTCATACTGTCGATCATTTTGAGTAGTGAGTTTTCCCTTCCCTTAGGTTCTTCCTTGTCATACTGTCGATCTGTTCTTTACAGCCACTCTCTGGCTTGTTTGGAAGGAAAGGATTAGGAAAGTTTTCAAGGGTGAATCAAAACTTTAACACATTGATCTCTTTTGACCTGTCAAACACGCGTCCTGAGTGTAGACGGATGTGCAAGTGATAGGCTAGCCACGAGCCGATCTCAGCATAATCTACCAGCTGACTTGTCTACATAGTTATATTATAACTTTCTTTTTCTCTCTTTTGAACAATATCTGAAAAGGATAAATAGATACATAAAATTGTGAACTACAAAGTACAATACATATGACTGGTCACATGGAGAAAAGAAAAAGCACAAACTATACAGAGTACAATGCTGCCCCCGGCACTCCCCCTGCCAATGATTCAGACTTGGAATTTGTTTTGGTTCATATGATCACATTGAAATATAGAGGGCGAGCCTTGGCGCAACGGTAAGGTTGCTCCATTGTGACCTGGTGGTCACGGGTTCGAGTCATGGAAACAGCTCTCTGCAAAGCTGGGGTAAGGTTGCGTACATTTAGCCCTCCCTAGACCCCGCAATAACGGGAGCCTCGTGCACTGGGCCACCCTTTTTTTTATGATAACATTGAAATATGTTATACAAAATTCATTGAGAACTTCATGTGAACACATATCTCTTGCATCCCTTATATAAGAAAGAAAATAAACATAGGAAAAAACAAAAAAGAAAAGTTACACTAAGTTTTTATTCTAATAGCCGCGCTGATACTGTATTACATTCGTTTGTTACATGTATGTAGTGTGCAATTTTTAAAATTTGGAGTACCTTGTGGCCTTGTCACATAATACCAAATTATTTGCTACTAGTTTATTGATCCCCTGCAACATATCTGAAATAATTTAATTTTCCCAGACGTTAATTTTTTCTTGTTTGCCTTAGTAATTTCCTGTGAATTTTATCTGTAGAAGCTACAAATTGCTGGGTACATAGGTTATCCTACTTTGGTCGAGCTTTTGTCATAGTGTTTATGATTCATGTATTGCAACATTGTAGTCATGGCCCAGTCCATTGTAGTCATGGCTAAGTCCTACCTAGGTTACCTATACTAGAGGGAAATTGAAAATGCACCATCCTCTTTCCATTTTTGAAACACGATTCTCTAAATGGGGCCCACATTTTGTATATTTTATAATGGCAATCAAGGAATTAGGTAAAGCCCATTGCTCACTTTTTGTCATCATTACCAATTGACTATTCAGACTGAAATAATTATATTCAAAGACAAAAATTTGAGTATTTTTGTGTCTGTATCTACAATGAATGAACCCTACTCAATGACAGCAAAACATGTGTAATTCAAGCTTGACTAATTAATATGTGCTTATGCAGGTGAAATGGGAACTGGACCTATGTCTGGAAAGTCACTACACTACAAAGGATCCATTTTTCATCGTATTATAAAAGGATTCATGGCTCAGGTATGTCCTTGAATTTTCATCCCTGTGCTGCTTGTTGCTCTTACAGAATACAGAAATTTGACCGACTTATGTTGCCCATGCACTTGCGCTTCAATCCCCATAATTTTACTTAGCTTCACTGACCTTACCCAAGCCAATTCTGTATGAATTTTTTGGTTTTTGCTTATCGTTATATTGATGAGCGGCATTCATGTTTCAGGGTGGCGATTTTTCGAAACGAGATGGTACGTATTTCCATGCACAGCCTTTTATCTTCTTGTGCAATATTTTTTTTCATTTGGAATGAAAACTTGAGGCTAATGTTTCTCGAATTAATATTGTCTACGTTTATAACCAATGGATGTGAGTTTTTGGTAGCATTTAACATGCAGTTAATTTTCCATATTAATATTTTGTCCATTTTTTTATATTTTGATGCACATTGTCTTAAGTACATCATTGGGAAGAACTTCTGTTGTAGAGAAAGAATTCAGGAAGGGTTTTTATTATACACTCCTTAATGTAACTATGTAATAAATAGCGATCGCGAGAGTTGTTTTGGCCGGGTTGGATCCACTGTTTCAATCTGGTCTGGGGAAAGTAATCGTTCTGCTTCCCCTTTCTATGTGAAGACTGCTTACTTATGTCTGTTGCTAATAACTTCAGACACTACTTACTGTCTTACTCTTACCTTGAGTTACATGCAAGTGAAGTTTCATCCTCTACATGCAGGCGACGGGAACATTACCTGCATCAGTATTTCTCTGAAATTAGCAATTCTCCATGGCTTTGATTGTTCACTTAATGATAGACTGACCTTTTTTTAGATTGTTCCTCTGCATATTAGCTGAATATTGGATTTGTAAGATGTTTTAGGGAAGAATTATGTAACACTTGGAATACAATATTCAGTTTGATAGTTTGTTTGTGCCTGACAAGGATTGATAGATTATTTGGGGTGTGGAAGTCCTACTGCAAATGTGAAGATCATTTTGGCAGTTTCCAATCAATGCAATCTATTTGAGATCCCTTTTCTATTTTATAGCCTCATTGGATGCACAATAAATATGGTTACTTCTGCATCAGACACAAGATATAGTATATTGTATGGAAAAATCGCATTATCAGTCACATAAACAAATGTTTTATAAGTGGTTGTGATGAAAAAAAAAATCTCATGAGAATCCTTACAATATTATTATATTTTGCATATGTCTGCTCAAAACTATCACAATAAAATAATATCTGGTGTGCATCCTATTAGGGTCCCTAAAATTAAACTTGTCAATGTGGAAAGGTGCATCTCAATCTTCAACTATTGGTCCCAAATTGCCTTCCGGGCTTTTCCCAATTAACGGATAGGCCTAGAAAATATTTGGCAAGTTCCCAACATTGCAATAAAGAAAGTAAGCAAATCTTTCTTGCTCACTAATATTAATACCCATCAACATGGATTTGTTGAAATTTATTCGCTGGCCGGAAATCACCTTGTATCAGCAAATGAATACCTTGCAGTTCTTGACTTAAGCATCAACAACACTACTAAACGCCAAAGTGTCATCACTGTATTGCAGATAGGTCATCTCCTCCCTAGATTGGCTAATTTTGAACCCTTCAATCAGGCCATAGACCTTCGCCTTGTCAACCATTTTACTAAGAGCCTTTGTCAACATGGTGAAAAGAAATATGGATAAAGGGTCTCCTTGTCTAAGACCACGGGAGGATTTGAAGAAATCGAAATGGGGGCCATTTATCAAAATAGAGAACCAAGATGAAAAAGTGCAGTTGTAAACCCATATCTGCTAACGGTTCCCAAAGCCCATTCTTTTCATGATATAATCTAGACATCCCATTCTTTTCATGTCTATCTTGCAGAGCATGCCTTTACCTTAGCTTCGATGAACATAATCAATCATCTCGTTAACAGTCGAAACTCCATCTAAGATTTGCCTCTCCTGAATGAAGGCGCTTTGATTAGTAGAGATCAGGCGACCCAATACCTTCTGAATCCAATTGGAGAGAACCTTTGCAATTAGCTTGTACACACGTCTCAAGGCTAATAGGCCTGAAGTCTGTCACACAAGAAGCCCCATCCTTCTTCGGAATAATGGCAATGAATGTCGCCCCAGTTCCCGTGTCAGTATTTAAATTCTGGTGGAAATCCTCGAACAACTGTAAGATCTCTCCTCTCACCATATCCCAGAACCTCTGGTAGAATTATTAAATGTTATTATCACCATATATAAGATTCTTACAACTCTAGGTCTCATTGGTTCTACATTGCCAAAATACCATGCCTTTACTTATGGATTCAAGTTTCGGTTGAAAGCGCATATGTTTCTGCCAAAACGTGTCGGTTTTCACAACACCTATACGAAACTCTAATGGAATTGTTTGAGTAATACATGTCGGAAATTTCAACAAAATCAAAAGAAAGATGCTATCTTTAAAAAAAAAAATTGAAAGAAAAATGCTCTGTGTCGGCCATTTCGACGGAAACAGTCGGAAAACAACAAAAACTTCGCTTTATAGTGCACATGATCATCCTACTGTTTTTTTTTTTTAAAATAGATGTAAATACAAAAGTTAAAAGAAATGCCTCAAATGAGGCCTGTAAGGTCATTGCCTCGCATTAATCGATTGTTCTTCTCTTTTTTTTGCGATTTGTCGGATCTCCTGACTTTGTTAGCATCATCATTTCGCTCCTCATGCCACGAACCACTATCAAGCTTCTCTAATCGCTGTGAAAACCCAACCTAGCAAGGTTATTTATTCTACTTCTTCTATCAGAAACTCACTTCCTCCTCTTCATCGTTTGGTAAATGGGAGAGGAAAGAAAACCTAATTCGTAATCCATATCCCTTAGGCTTTATAAAGGGCTGATATCAGCACTATTATATTTTGATAATGACAATACTCTTCATTTTGTTTTTTTTATTCGGTTATCAACAGCTATAAAATGAAGAGAGAGTGGTGTCATTACCAAAATGTGGTGGGCGCAAAGAACCAACCAGGCTGACCTAGTGGATAAATCAGGAATACAGAAACAAAAACAACAATTGGACCAGAGAATGTGATTGCATTATAAGGTCGCAATTGAGCCAATAACTGTCCTAGTTCTACCATATCTTTTGTTTCATTTCTTCTGGAACAATCACAAACACTTTTTTGATTATGGATCTATTTTCAGTGTAAGATATGTATGTTTAAATAATAGAGAAAAGAGTTCCTACTCCCCGGAGTAGATAACTTATCTACTCCGTAGGCTTCAAACACAGTGGGGGCCACATTGTTTGGGTGATCCAAAGCATTCATTTGATGGGCCTTCACATAGATAGGTTGTGCCCAAAAAATCAGCTCCATAGGATCATCCCAACCCTTCGATTTGTGGAGGTAAAAAATGGACAGATTTGTGAAGGTTTATACCCGTCCATTTTTGCCTCCACAAATCAAAGGGTTGGGATGATCCTATGGAGCTGATTTTTTGGGCACACCCTATCTATGTGAGGGTCCATCAAATGAATGCTTTGGATCACCCAAACAATGTGCCCCCACTGTATTTTAAGCCCACGGAGTAGATAAGTTATCTACTCCGGGGAGTAGGAACTCTTTTCTCTAAATAATATTACAGATGTGGTAGGCATAGCTAAGCCATTTACTACAATGGCTGTATTGTTATGATTTTGACTCAGAAATTCTACTTTTCGTTTTTCGTCTGACATTATAACTGGGACTAAGGAAGTTCTTGAAAGTTTGGTTACTTGATACTCTTTATATGTGTTGCTATCAAGCACTGAAGAAAATCAAAGAAAAAGATTAAAAGAAACATACGAGGTGAAAGGAGGATTTGGTTGGGGCTAAATGATAAAATAATTGGTATCTGGGATGGCGAGGTCCCGAGTGAAGCCCTCTTCCTCCCCTTCCCCCAGTCACACACACATTCTTCTTCTCTGCTCTTTCTTTTCATTCATCGTTTCTTTATTTTTTTGCCATTTTCCTTTGTTATTAGGTGTAATTAACGACCGTGTCAGTTGTTCAATATGTGCATGACTTCCTAGTATTTCTTTCGACCATCAGGAGACATGTTGATGTTAAGTTACGGAGCAATATTGAAAACTTGGCATTGCTTTGTTTGTTAAGGAATAACAGATTCTTGGCTTGTTATGAGTTTTCACAGGCCTTTTTGTAAATTTCAGGTACTGGCGGGGAAAGCATATATGGAGGAAAGTTTACAGGTGAAGATTGCTCACTTTTTCTTGTGTCTGTGGAGCCGCTTATGTTTTGAAATTACTGTTGTAAGGACCTATTTGTTCTCGATGTTGGGAGTAGACATTCTGTGGAGATTCTATGCATGCTTCCGGTAAATTTAGGGGCAGAAATTGTTCTCAGCCCCAAAATACACGTGGTTTCCACTTCCTGTGTGTGCAAGCGTGCTTTGTTTCATTTGCTTTGCAAATGGTGCTCAGTGGAGTTTTGTATGGTCTGGCCTTGATTTGGCTACTTCAATCTGAAAACAGGGTATGGGTACGACAGTAGTGCTTCTGCCCCCAAATACATGTGCTTTCCACTCCCTGTGTGTGTGCGCGCGCGCGCTCATCAGGGAGTTAAGCTATGGCCTTGATTTGGGTACTTCAATCTGAAAACTGGGTATGGGTATGACAGTGGTACTTCCTGCTAGAAGTTTCTAAGTTTGTAGTTACCAAAGGATGGGTGGTGCAACACATTTATGTTTATGTGTTTCTGCATTAGAACTTGATTACTGAAAATTGTCATCACTCAGTGGCAAGTATCTAATTGTTTGTAATTTTAAAAACGATCTCATTAGTTAGACTATCTTGGAGTGCTCACACTTGTTGAACTTAAATTGGTCTGCCCCTACAAGTACCAAGTACATGCTTGATATGCACATGTCTAATCGAGGCTCCTGTTGAGCATATTGTGTGCTCCATGTTTGATTATGAGTCCTTGTTCCTGCTTGCATATAAACAGTGAGGAAAGACTTGAGGGCTAGGAACATAACAGAGAACATGACCCCTGTATAGGATAGAATGGAAGAAAATGATCCATGTAGACGAACCCAACTAGTGTCAGGATTAGACTTAGTCAATTTGAGCGGGGTAGATCCTTTCACCTTCTTCATAAATTTTTTCTAAAGGATTCATTAGCCGACCTCAACTAGTTTCAGGCAAAGGCTTAGTTGAGTTGAGTTGAGTTGAGTTGTTCCTGCTTGCTTATATTTGTGTATGTGGGTGCTCACTTGCATGGTACATGTGGCTTGCTGAACATCTTGTATACTTCATGTCTGGTTCTGAGTCTGTTGTCCTATATGGGTGGTTTTAGGTCTGTGCACATCTACTCACATGCCTGGTACATGTACTCTCTTATGCCTGGTATATGCGTGCGTTCCTGTCTGGTATACCACTTGGAAACTTCCAAAGATATTTACCTGTTAACTTGTGTGCGAATCTACTCTCTTATGCATGGTACATGTGTGCATTCCTATCTGGTGTACCACTTGGAAACTTCCATAGATATTTCCCTATTAACTTGTGGTAGTTTACTTGTTCAATTGTTACAGATGAGAATTTTAAACTACACCATGATGGGCCTGGTCTCCTCTCTATGGCAAATGCTGGTCGTAATACAAATGGTTCTCAATTCTTTATTACTTTCAAGGCTGCACGGCATCTAGACGGGTTGGTTTCTTCCATTTTCTCTTAATCATTTGCACTTGAATCACTTTAGTGGTGGCTTATACTCAAAATTTTCTTGTTGAGTTGTCTTTCTAATTTTATGTCAGAGAGCTATTATATCCATATTTTAATTTTTGTCTTGTTGTTGGGTATCTAATTTATGAATGAGATCACATGCATTCATTTTGTAGGTAGAAATGAGCATAGATCTGATTTGAGGCTTCTTAAATTTGACAGGAAGCATGTTGTCTTTGGGAAGCTTGTGCAAGGACATGGTACTTTAAAGAAGATGGAATCTGTTGGTACTGATCAAGGGAAACCTGATGTTCCAGTGAAAGTTGTTCATAGTGGAGAACTTCTTGACAGTAAAATTCATGGAGCAGTTGTCTCGGAGAATGGTACTGAGTTCACCTGATACAAATACCATTATAATCTTACAGTTACAACTTCTATCTTTTTGTATGTACGGAATTTGTCGGGTTTACCAGGCAAATTTGAATTATCCTTCTCTCGTGATTTTTATTATATATGATGCTCTTTGATTCCGATCAGAGATATTTTGTTATTTCTAATTAATCTTATAATTTGCAATTTGTGCAGATAAAAAGAAAGTAAGCAAATCAAAAGCAGGAAAGGATGTCTCTTCTGACGTTGATAGTCATGAAGAGCGACGGAGAGGAAAGCATAAGAAACCTTCAAAAGAGAGAAGACGGAAAAAGAGAAGAAGATATTATACATCTGAATCAGATAGCTCATCAGATACTGAAACCGAATCATCAGAGTCTGATAGTGACTCTGATTCATATTCATCATCTTCTGAAAGTTCTTCAAGTGATGACAGGCGTAGGAGGAGGAAGAAATCCTCAAAGAGAGACAAGCACAGACGTGGTAAAAGGAAAAGGGACAGACGGCGTGAGAAAAGACGTAGGCGGCATGATAAGAAATCAAAGCGCAAAGCAAAATGGTTGGTATATTCGTGTTTTGATAATTCATGCTTTGTTATATGCTCTGTTTCACACCCGTGCGCACGCGGAAAAACCTAATATATCTCCATCTCTAAAGGCTGCTCATTTCTTCTTTGTGTTTATACTTTTTTTTTGGTAAGCTTGGGTTGTGCTTTCAAAGTTGCTATTATCCACCTTCCTATTGACTCCCCTTGTTCCTGCATTTTCTGGAGAAGTGAAAATCATAACCCCTCTTGGTCCCTCCCTCTATTTCTATCTCTTTTTCCCTTTAATTATATCATGACCCCCCTTTACAGTAAACATCATTGTTGATTTGCTGAGTGGTCCACTTGGCAGGTTCTCTGAACAGGGGAAGATAAACGCATGAGAATCAAGGACAATTTATTTCATATAATTTATCTCTTGGGTGTAATTGTGTAGAATTTTCAAAAATGTTTTGGCATGCATGTCAGCAATTAATTTTTAATTTTCAAGTAGATATTCATTTATTAACATACTAGTTATTGGTTGCACATTTCCTCCCCATGCAACGTAAATTGTTTAATCAGTTGAATTTATTTGAGTAATGCAAACATTGTCCCAAACTCCCAATAGCTACCAAAAAAAACTGTCCAAAAAATTTTATGTACTCTGTAGGCTGTAGCAAAAGACACAAAAGCACATCCAGCTGCCCCACAGTACACATTTTAGTATATGAGAAGGAAAACATATTTATGTTCAGATTTTAATTATTTGTTATATTTCATACTATGACTCTATGTACATTGACTTAATTGGTAAATAATTTATTAATGTTTTGACAGAAATTTCATTAAAAAAATTGTTTTGACAAAAATATTTTATTCCATATACACCTACGCATGTACTTGCAATGGATTCTGTTTATATTGATATAACTTGATTGTTTACTATGATTATATAAAGACCAATATACACACACATAAATGAATTCATGTCACTCACTCTTGCATACATATTTAATGTACATTTTTTGTTATCAAAGGGATATAAATGTAGCTCTATTTTTATTTATTTTTTGAAAATGACAAGTTTCATTAATATTCAAATAGCAATCGGGACCAGAGGTCCCATCCTGCAATTATAAAATATTAAGGTGAATTAGCATGGGCATACCCAAAGCCAATTCAGAAGCAAAACAAAACTCAACTATTCCTTTCCTCTATTATGCTGCCCGTATCCCTATACCTATACATGAATCTATTGTACACGTAATCCTTTCCTTTGTACATTGTTCATTCCTTCCCTCAACCCTTTACCTGTACCTCTTTGGATTGCACAATTCTAGCTTTCCTAAATAAGTACTTCTTTAGGATTATACAAAATCGGAGTTCAAGAAAACCACCAGTGCTACAAGATTCTGATTCAGTAGTCAAGCCTTCTGAAGTTCTAAGTCTCATCATAGTATTTCAAGGGATTCATCTGGTTTGATGCAAACAAAATGGATAACCTTAGCGAAAGAACGAGTCTCTCAAGCTTTGGGTATTTGAGACCAGCATCACATTAGTTTTAAGCAGAGCAAACCCCAAGTGGAATTGAGGGGATTACTCCCTATTTACCTACAACCCAGCTTCTGTAATTTTCAACCAGAGTCACCAACTAAAATGATTCTGCACATACTCCCTAACCACTATACCAAGGGGGACGCCCACGCCCAACTCTCAATCTGACCTATTTAAACATCTATTCCAGGATTGTTTTAACCATCTGCCCCAATTTTATTTCAAGTTTCTTTAGCCCTTGCCTCTTGTTCTTCCTTACCTCTTTTCTTCATTCCAAGGAACATTTTTTTGGTTGCCCCAAAATCTTCCTTATATGTAATCCCTAAAACATCGTCCACCGATAATAGGTCATTAAACTCTTCTGAATAAGATTCTCTACTCCTAGAGTCGTCTGAACTATTATCAATCTGCATTGTCTTACCCTTAGAGTCCTTGTGGGCTTGGGGGATCCCCAACTTGCAGATTTTCATTCTGCCATGAAATTCCCGGTGCAGCAACTTCCCCCCGGAGTCGAGCTAGTTCGATTGATTTCTAGGTTTCTGATAGTAGTTTTTCTTTCCTCCTCCCAAAGACAGCGTCGAGTACGTCTTTCCTTTTCTAGAACCTTACTGAAAATGGGGAGATCGAGGAGAGGTACATGCAGTTCTTTATCACTAGTCGATTCCGAAGCAGGATCCAGATTATTGAGGGAGGATGGGTCTTTCTTTAGCTGAGCCCATCGCTTTTTTTGCTGACTAAGAGAGACTTCACAGGGGGTCAGAGACTCCTTCCTAGCAAGTTTTTCATTGTAGCGACAGCAGTTCGATATCTCCATCCTCAAACGAAAAGCCCTGAATGAGTGGAGAGCTTCCATCCTGGGCCGATTCTTTTCCTGACATAGCTGGTGAACTGATGGTGTCGAAGTTTTGGAGAAGCTTCTGAGATTCGACAATTAGTCTCTTTCTCTTGTGATTCTCTTTCCTAACAAGACCTTTCAAATTTCTCGTAAAAGCTGAAAGGTCCCCCCGAGTGGCTAATACTTGTAATTCCGAGTTCGTCCTGTGTACAATAGCTTTTTCTGAGTGCGGGCGCTTTACTTTAGAATGATGGAATCTAGTTCTATTCTTTAACGCCTTTTTGTCCTTTTCGGGACCTCATATTAATAAGTATTTTATTGGATTGGGAACTTCAATTGAAATAATAATAAAGAACGATCAGATTGGGTACTAGAAGTAGATTCTGGATTTAATCCGTTCTCTATGAATGATATAAAGACAGAATAATCAGGAATAGAGTTTCCTTTGATTTTAGCACTTCTATAGGAACTAGACGATCCTATTTGGTCAAATCCCTAGCGACAAACTCCTATGTTCCTTTCATTACGGTATTTTCGAACAAGTTCCTGGATGACAGCTATCAGCAACATCTTGTCGAGAAGCCTTTCCTTTCTCTCCATGAGACCCTGCAATTAATGTTTTCCGTGTTGATCCACTTTTAGCCTGACCCCACTTTCCAGTCATGTCAGCTTTCCTACTCTCCGACATTACAGATGAGACAATGGCGGTGAGCTTGGGGGATTCAAACCGGGTCCCACCAACGGCTCTATGTCAGGGTCGCAAGTTTCAGGATTAGTCCACGTCACCCTTTCCGGTGAGTCAGCCATCGCCGGTAACTGAACAGGGGAAACCTGTTCAGGACCCTCACAAACGTCCAAATTGTCTTTACTGCTTGATTCCCCTACTGCCATACTATTAATGCTATCCACCCTTAAATTAATGGATGAGGGTATAGACTTCCACAAGGAGGTTAAAACCAATGCTGATGCAAAAGACATGCAGTGGTCGTGGGTACTAAAGAGCTGGATTTGGATCACCTGACCCAGATGTTGCCCAAGGTATTCCACAGTTAACGATGACCAGAAGTGAAGAGGCATATTTTAGAATCTTATTATGATTGTTCTAGCTCCCGTATTATAAGTCGGGAACCAAGGTTGAAGAGAAGAGAGAAACCCTTCGAAGAAATCACCTCCACTCCTGAGGAGTACATTCGCCTGGGATTCTGACTGAAAACGGAAAAGAATATCAACAGAATTAATAGAGAAGGGCGTCTGCAGCTCCGGCAAACCCCAACAATTTTTAGCCCACTCCCAAACGTCTTTCAACAACCAGGATGCAGATTTCAAAGTCCCGATGAGACAACTCTTTAAATACTGCTTTCGTTCATCTACCACAGTAATTGGAAACCTCCAGGCGTAAAGGATCAGCATGGGAATCAGCCGGAATGAACCGATTTTAGGTCTCCAAACCATGGTTGGGGCCAATTTGGGTTTCAAATCTAGACATTTTCTACAAGTGTTACGCGATCCGAAATTTCTATATTGGCATTTTGGACACATCCAGTCACTGTCATTGGAGGGCAGTCGGCGATTAAATTCAGATGCTCTTCGGCCAGGGATTCATCTGGCCCCAAATTCCAGACGTCTTGTTCGAGTCTCCTTGTCCTCAATACTACCTAGTGATCCTGAATGGGATCTGAGAGGAACCCGGAGAGGTCTATTGAGGTTGCCACCTTGCTCGAACAGGCTGAGAGTTCTTCGACAGCAAATATTAAGAATCCCCAGGGATTCAAAAATTTCCAGAGCAGGGTATCCTGCTTCTAGAAAATTTTGGAAATGAACTACAGTAAGATCCAAGTTGAAGCCACAAGGGCAAACTAGAGGTTCCACTCGAAAACCAGAGACCACGCCCGCCGCAGGAGGAGGCCGGCGGCATCTGAACACATCTCGGATAGTCATCGCCCTATCCCGTTACCTCAAATGTTGCTCTATTTTCACTGTCAGCTTTGCCATCTGCTCCTCATCACCTGTCAGATTTGGCTATTCAACGTAGATATTTTGTTATCTTAAGGATATAAATGTAGCTCTATTTCTCCTATCTGCTTTGCTATTTGTTTTGCTTATGAGGGGGCCTCTTTTTTTTTTAATGAAATTATGAAGGGGTGCATTTGGGGGGGGGAGGTAACAGAAAATATGCTATTGCTTGCGCTATTAATCTTTTCTTTAATGCACGTAGTTGATGCACCTGGCATTTGTTGAATCATATCACGATAATTCAAGCGCCTCATGTATTTCTTTGTTTATTTTGCAAGGACTTCGGAGAGCGATAGTGATACTGAGAGCGAGAGCACAAATGGAACTAGCGCTGAGGATAATGAAGCTAATGCTCGAGGGCCAACTCGGAAGTCCAAAAGCTCTTCTAAGATATCCGGTATATTTTGATCTGACTTGTTGTGTGACTTCATTGTTTTTGATACATTTTTGAATCAAGTCATGGATTGCTGTGGTTGATTGTACAAAGCGTTCAATTTGACTGATTAATAATTTTTAATGGTGTATCTTATTTGTTGGTGTAATGATAAGTTTCGATTAGTGATGAAAGTATCTGCTTTCTTTTTGCAACATTCCCCTGTTCCTTACATTTGATTAATTAATGTTATTTTTCTTTTAATGATTTGATTAATTAATGTTATTGTGCACCATATTACAGTTGAAAATCAATCTCCATTGCTCTTGGAACAAGAAGTTATGGCTAGTGAGCAAAAAAATGGGGACGCAGAAGATACGCTTGAACGAGAAGAGGGTGAAGTTCTGAGGGAAAATGGAGAGTTGCAGAGCAATGGGATTGAAACAGAGACCAAGTCCAACAGAAGTCCGGATAGACAGCCAGATTTAGATGGCCATCCAAGCAAATCTAGGTCTTGCCATTTTTCTTCTCCCATGTCGATTATTCTTTATGCTTACCGATTCCTCCAGATCCAGTATTTTATCTGAAGTTGTTGAGCAGGAGCCAAAGCATGAGTCCTAAAAAGAGCATGAGCAAGAGCATGAGTATTAGCCCCCGAAGGAGTTTGAGCAAGAGCCCGAGCGTGAGCCCCAAAAGGAGTACTAGAAGGAGCCTTTCTCCAAGTCATAGTACAAGTCCAGTTCGATCAGCACAACATGGCAGCGTTAGCAGAAGCCCTGCTAGAAGTATTAGCAGAAGCCCAGTAAGGGTCCAACCTGGCAAAAGCATTAGCAAAATCTCAGTAAGAGGCCGTTCACGAAGAAGCGCTAGCCCAAGCTCTGTAAGGTCCCTGTCAAAAAGAAGCACTAGCCGAAGCCCAATTAGGGCTCAATCACGAAGAACAATCAGCAGAAGCCCTGTAAAGGCAGCACGGCGAAGCATAAGCCAGAGCCCAGTTAGGGCTCCATCACGACCAAGCATAAGCAGGAGCCCACCAGTTAGGGCCTCTTCCCGAAGAATCGTCAGCAGGAGCCCACTAAGGACCTCGTCTCGAAGAAGCTTAAGCAGGAGCCCGATCAAGGCCTCGTCTCGAAGAAGCTTAAGCAGGAGCCCGATCAGGGTCTCGTCACGAAGAAGCATTAGCAGAAGTCCTGTAAGGGTGCCTAGCAGGAATAACCGTCGCAGCTATTCAAGGAGTCCGGTGAGCCCTTTGCGTAAGGCACCAACGCCTCGCCGGAAGAGCTTGTCAAGAAGTGCTTCACCAGATGGGTCGCCCAAGCGCATCAGAAGAGGTCGAGGTTTCAGCCAGCGGTACTCCTATGCACGACGCTATCGTACCCCGTCTCCTGAACGTTCTCCTGTAAGGTCACATCGTTATGGCGGTAGAGGTGACCGTGATAGGTATGGAGCTATGAAATCCCTTGAATCGTTTTAAAATTTTCTAGTTTTGATGTCGACGGTTGTATACTGTTTGAGTGCTTGCATGTTTTTTGACCAGATATTCAAGTTACAGTAGGTATTCTGAGCGTTCTCCTCCTAGGCGGTACAGGAGTCCACCGAGGGCCAGAACTCCACCTAGGTTTGTTGCTGTACTTTGCATTGATCCTTTTACGTCCTGAATAATTTCAGGTCTGCTTTAATTCTAAATAGCAAGGAAATAACCAATTTGGCTGACGATAAACATTCCAATATTCCACATTTATGAAGCCCCTACAGTCCTTCATGGGAGGACAATCTGGAACCTCCACATTCCTGTAAGTGGGATAGGGGGACATATGAGAACACTTGGGGTTGCACCACATCATTTCTAATTGCTTCCTTGACTTCCACCGATGCCTTCAGCAAAGGACCAAACTCTTGGGGAGGACCAACTTTTTTCCTACTTCTTTCTTTCATCTTTCAATTGCAAGCTTGTTTTATGGACAGTGAAACTGGAAGCTTGTTTTTCTGTTCTTTTGCAGCCATATATCATTGCAGCTTCATTGATTGTAGAGTTTCCTTTCACACTTGCCCATGCCAGCACCACCTAATATCAGTCCTCCTACCAAAAAAGTGAAGAAATAATATCCAAAAGAAACCGTATAAAACCTAATGAACTTTTCCACTATTCCCTGTTCAGTTCCATAATCTCTTTTCACCTGCGTTGGCTCAATGCATTATATTTTAATAAAGAAATTTGAGTCCGAGTTTGGGTTAATTAACTGACTTCATAACCATGTTTCTTTATTGTATTCTATCAATATATAATTTCCTACCGAACTCTTGTGCACAGATACAGAAGCAGGAGGAGCCGGACCCGAAGTGTGTCACGCAGCCCAGTCAGCTTCCGGCACCAGGCGAAACGCAGCTATAGCCGCAGCCCTGTGCGTAGCCGCTCACCTATCGCAGAAAGACCAAGGTCCCGTGGCGGTGTACGAGAAGCAGGACGGACCGAGAAGCAGAGGTCACTTTCTAGGAGCAGGAGTCCATCGGAGTCGAGGTCCTCACCTGACTCACCGTCTCCAAAGAGAGTGAGCAAGGAGGATAAGGCGAGGTCACCGTCGAGCAGCCCTACTGGAAAGAAAGGCTTGGTTTCTTATGGAGATGGGTCTCCTGATTCCGGTCAAAGGTAGGAAGGGTAGACTAGTCTTGATAGGTTTTTGTGGGAACTACAGGGGAGTAACGTTCAGACTTTTTGGATGCTTATTATGTTTTGGTTGGGTTTGTTTTGATTTTCATATGCTTTAGATTGATAGTATGTTTGACAAATTTATAGAATTGTTGGTAATATGAAATCCTATCGACAATATAGTAGTTGGTGGTTGATGAAATATGTTCTATGGGCTCGTGCTTCTGTATCCTTGAGCTCTAAGGAGACAATCATCTACGTCTGGTTGATGAAATATGACCGTGCTAAAAACCTTTACAGAAAAAAAAATTTAGTAGCAGATGGTTTTATATGAGCCCAATGCCATGTGGAAATCTTATGAAAGCTCTTGATGTTTCAATTCCGAAAGTTAGGGAGTGTAGTTACTGCTTTTTTCCTGCGGTTCTCTTTCTTTTACTCAATCCTCGTTCGCTGGGTCTGCTTCTCTTTGCTGGAAATAGTTGCTCTTTCTTCTTTTTCGTAATGGCATAGGCTAGACGATATCAAAATCCTTGGTAAGTAAGAAACATAACAATGTGTTGGCTTTACCTTGTAGACAAAATGGCCATTTGAAGTAACAATATGAAGATATAGGTGGCTACCATGAACTTTTCTTCATGATATACCAATCAGGAAACAAAAAATAAAAATAGGTTACCGGTGTCTCCAAGTGATGAGAAATGACAAAAAATCAGGAAACAAAAAAAACTCTATTCAAAATTGAATAGACTTTTTTCTGATTTTTAGCCACTTCTCAGGCTCATCTGAATTATCTGAATCATGCCCTCTCAAATCTCTCTTATTCCCCTCTCTCACCACCTGGAGATACTAATTTATCATGAAAAGAAAGTCGTGACATGGCCATAATGATTGAGATCAGAAGCCTTCAGATTATGACTTGGATAAGTGGACATGCTACCCCAGGAGATATCCCAGGGAGTCTCTCGGGAGTTTAATGCTATATTGGCAACCACATGAGTTATTTTGCTGACGTGAGACCCAAATGTCTGAGCCTCACCTGCTTTTGTGCAACCAAACACACCACCCAAGTGGTAAGATAAGTAACAACGGTATAAAGGGCAGGCCATTTTGGCAACCATGAATTTTTTTTTAAATTTTTAGAGAGGATAAATCCGCACCCACTGTTGGATAATTTGCACTCCTTACCATGAACTGACGTCAAAAAAAGGATGTTATGCGGAGGACTTGGAACGCTTTTTGACTTTTAAAGTTGTTGTGATCATCGAGGCAGTGGTGTATGTAGAACCGGTCCTACCTGATGAACGGTCCAGATGTCAAATACTTATAGTCGCACTTTTTGAATTGTCAGGAGCTTGTTAATATAATATAAATACTAGTATGAGCAAGGTTTTGTAAATGCGTTGCATTTTGGTGTGGGAAAAGAAATTTGAGAATTAAGGTGGGGGCGACCTGAGAACTTTCAAAGGAAAGAAGAGATGTGGAGGAGAGTTTCTGCTAAGCTCCAAACCCTAGCCCCATGGAAACCGGCGGCTATGAAGCTCCTCAGATCCGACGGTGGAGAATCCATCAGGAACCGGGCCCTACTCTCTGCATATTCGTCTCTTCACTCCTCGCCGGCTCCATCTCCGTTTCAGAAAACCGCTCCTCTCTTTTCCTCTGATGCCGGTAATACTCTCTCTTACCGAAACCCTAATTTTCCGATCTCATCCTTCGCCTCTAGGGTTTTTTGTTTGATTTTGACTTATAGTTGTTGAGGGATATTTGTTGGGCAGAGAATATTATGGCCAAGGGGAAGAAGAGAGTGGAAGATATAATGCCAATCGCGACTGGACACGAACGAGAGGAGCTTGAGGCCGAGCTTGAGGTGTGTGTCTTTTTCGTTTCTGATTGTGAAAAAGGATAAATTGTTGTATAATTGATGTTTTTTTTTTTTGGAAAAAACAAACATAAAACAACTGATGTTCAACCTATGTAATTACGATTTTGTTTGATTTGATCCGGTTTCAGGGAGGAAAGCGGTTTGACATGGATGCTCCCGTGGGCCCATTTGGCACCAAAGTGAGTATGGAATTGCCTATTTTAGCAATATCAAGCCATAGACTGACTTCTGATTTTTGTTGTTGCGTTTGTTTGGTTACTTGGTTTTATTTGGATCAATGAACTGACACTAACTCTAATTGATTCTTGATATATTGTGCATAACGATCACTAAATTTAATATTGGAAGTGGCATCAAACCCGTAATTCAATTCTCAATTTTCTTATGGTTTCAAAGTGGCTAAGGTTTATTTAAAAGGATGGGATTTTACATTTTTGCTAATTGGTTCTTGATTATTATGCATTGTAGTTTCAAAGTTTTATCTACCAAAAGGAACTGGTTTGATATGGAAGCTGATTTTATTCTATTTTTGCTTTTAAGTTCATTATGGTATAATTTCCGTGTGTCAGCCTACACTATTAACGAAATAGCATATAATGTTGAACGCCCATTTTAGATTTCTTTTTCACAAGATGTCTATCTATGCCATTCTGCTTTTGAGGGTGCTATGTTAGTATAAATTGGCTACTTTACAGGGCTCTCTGTCCTCCTACTGTATTTAAAGTTCCATCTACTCTCCTTCAGGAAAAGTGTTTGCTTCCATGTACAACCATGAACTTGGTTTGTATTGTTGTATTATGGCTATTTTTGGGCTCTTCTCGTTGTGGAATTTGATTTATGGTTGTGGAGAACAACAGATGCTTATTTTTGCTTTAAGTTTTGTTTAACCTGTGAAATACGGAAATTCTTATGCTCTTAGTGATATTAGAATATAGTTATTTTAAATGCTGCTTTTGTTTCAGAATCTCAAGATTCCTAAATTGTTTGGCTCGTAAAAGAGCTATATTTCTACTTCTTGTTGCCCTCGCTTCCACTCCACTTGCCTGTATTGCCTTCCACCTTGTGGTGGCCAATGTTGTAAAAAGGGATTTTTAGTTGTCTACGATACAGGGTCCCTATGATGCCTAAGCGCTAGGTGCTTGCTTAGGCAACATCTAAATTGTCTATGTTTTTTTTTTGTTTTTTTGCTTTTCTTATAATTTCAGCACTGGCATTCACTTTTGTACTTCGAAATCATATAGAAATGATATCTTTCATGTTGTGATTTGGCACGTACCTCTGTATGCACCTGTCAATGCCTTTAGCTACCTCTTTGTTAGAGTCGAAGTTTGGGTCATTAAAATGAACTTCTGAACCGAGAAAGTAGCTAGCCACATGTAGGGACCACTGGAGCTGTATATCCCACCTCTCAAACATTCTCAGTATTTGCTTGTTCTATGGCTTTGTAGATTAATCCATTGCAAGCTTCTTGTCTCTCTTCACTGAATGAAGCAATTGGACTAGAAGCATGGTATCTTTAAGGTGTTAACGACATACCAACATGATGTATTTAAAACATTTGATATGATTTTATTTCTTGTCTCCTGCTTCAATCATTTACTTAAACTCGTTCTTGCAAAGTAAACATTGCCCTTAAGTTGTTCTTTTTGCTCCTGTAAACTTTGTAATGTATGGCGAACCTTCTTATGGGTAGCCTTATAAATTCCCTCATCTTTGCGTTCTTTTGTTGAACTTGGGTATCATTATAAATGAATGCACTCAGTGGAATTGCTTTTCCAGTGATCCCTTTTACTATGGGAATCTTCCTAATATAATCCAATGTGAGATTTATTCAATGAGCAACACTTGGATCCAATACAGATGGATGCATTGTCAATAGTTGTCTAGTACATAATTCGTTTGATTGTTTGTCACTACTTGCAGTGGTTGGGCAATTTTGCATTAAAGTTAATTTAGTGTCCTTGCATATTCGACCATCCATTCGACGTATTCATTTGGTTATATTTGATGCACCTGTATCTCTTGATAACTTGGGGCTTTCATCTGTGGTCCAAATTGGCTTCAGTCATCCCTTTGAAGTTCTCCAAACGAGTCATGTTAACAACAATTCCGGCATGGTATAACCTTCTCACATCAAACCGTCATACTATTTTACGATATTCCTTTTGGTAGCTTTTCTCAAGGGTGGTTTGAAACTTCACTTGCCATTGTCACTAGTTTTGGATTAGGAGTTGCAAAAGGACTAATAGGTGATAGGACCTTTCTTCTTCTTCTTTTTTTCCTATTAAAAAAAGGTGATAGGACCCTCTTCACGAGGTCATTTACCACCAAGAGCAATGCAAGGTTTAAGAGTCCTGGTAACTACCAACACTACCAAAAAATTGGATTTCTTTCCCATCCTTGTTACTATCACTATCACCATAGGATCATATTGAATAATACCAGTTTCTATAATCCATCTTCTTTTTGGACATCCCACCTTTGTTCCAATGCTAGTGAGTGTCTTTGTTGATATATTCCTTCACATGGGAAATATAAAAGAAACCATATCCTTATCTTTTCAATCTTAAGAGAATAAACCAACTTGGATCCTTTGGACAGGCAGTTGGAAATTTTGATGCCATCTTAAAATGAACAAAAATACTAAATAGAGACACTCAAAATGGAAAGAAAATGAGTAGGAACTTATTCATTTTGAAATCTTACTTAGAATAGAACAAACAAATGAGATTTGATAAGTTTTGGAGAAAGAGGATTTTTATTCAACAATAAATGGTATTGATCTATTTGATCTTTTTTTTTGTGGGAATAGGGGGTGTTGGTTATTTTCCACCCATTATACAAATGGCTATGGACATGTCAATGATCGTACATGTGCTTATATGCCTGGGCATTCCTGTTCATCCTTGACCATCTAGGGGTGCATATGGGTGCAGACTCCCTCCACCAAAAACAAAAAAACGGAGGCAGGTACCCAATATGCTGAGTGACTTGTGAGTTGATTCATACTTGGCTAGGCCTCGACTACAAACAACTCAGTGAAAAACCTGCTATTGAATAATCAGTTTCTCTTGATCCCTTGTTTTAGGTCTTCTCAACTAGAGGAGATACAAGTACTCGACTCTGTATTTAGGGAAAAGGCTGTTCAAGTGATCAGTTGATGACACAAGATTCGTGCCCATTTCTTTCAATATTGAACTGCTAGAGCTGCATCAGATGACTAGGACCCTGGGCATCTCTGGGGAAAACATGGAAGAGAGGCTAGTGCCTGTGGCATTGCTGGGCTAACCACAGAGTATGCCATTTGAATGGAACCTTCGATTCTGTTCTGTCAGATAGATCACACATGTAAACATTGGTCATGAAGGGTTTCGATTCATGTCTTGTTAGTCTTCGTAATCCTGATTTTTTCCTGATCCTATTTGAGCGATTTTGTCCCCTATCTGAGTTAGACTCCCATGTGAAATAATTTTTTGTGGTACACAACCAAATAATGCCAGTCCACGAGTTCACAATGGCTTGGAATACTGATTCTAATAAGATCCAGTTATACTTGTTAAATTATGATTCTACCATTTGCAGCGACTCACAAATCCAATTCAAACAACATTCCTATTATTTATAAATTATGATTCTATCATGCTATTTGTTGGCGGTGACAGGGAATTGTTGACATTGTTTTATGTATTGGGAGGGTATAAACATGTTGGATCACCTGTTGTTGTTGAACGTTACCTGTAATTTTTCTCATGTCTTCTGTATTTGTAGGAAGCACCTGCTATTGTGAAATCATTCTATGACAAAAGAATAGTTGGATGCCCTGGCGGTGAAGGCGGTATGTTGCTCTGGTCTTGATTTTAGTTGTTATCTCATTCATTTCGCTTTAGCCTATTAATCTGCAAACTTACTCTGAATTGATCTGTTTGCAGAGGACGAGCATGATGTTGTGTGGTTTTGGTTAGAGAAAGGCAAGCCACATGAATGCCCTGTGTGTTCTCAATATTTCATGGTAAGAGTAGAAACAGGAAAAATGACAAAAATTAAATTAGTGAATCATCAATTTTTCAACCTTTTTCTTTTACCCAATAATGTTTAAAAGATGGATTCTTGACTTAGGCTTGGTGAGGGTCCGCATCTCAGTGAAATATAGATAGGTTGAGCACTTGATTGATTTGCTTGAGGTTTTCTAAATTTTGCTTTGAGATGTTTTAAAAAATAGTGTTTGTTTTTTCAGTAGCAATCTGAAGAGAATATCATATTGTTATACGGTCATAACCACAAGAGGATATCTTGGTTTCATCTTAGGACATTATTTCTTGTTTATTTGCTAGGGGGCATAGGTTTGGCTGTTGAAGAATTTAGTTGATACCAAGGTTTAAAGGCCCAATATCTCGACTTGGTTAAGAAACAACCTGGAGGTACCAAGGTTTTAAATTTTGGTTTCGGTCGCCACGGAAATGGAAGCATTTCGGTTTCAGTTGGAAATTTCAGTGGAAATCCTGTAAAATCAAGGAAATATATGGAATATATGCAACTGATAGAATTTAAAGATAGAACTTCAGGAAATGCTAGAATAAGCATAAATACACATTTAGAAACCATTATACGAGCAAGACGTGAAATGCTAGAATAAGCATAAATACACACCTAGAAACCATCATATAAGCCGTGACACACTGTCATGCAGATTTGATAATTTAGTACACACTACATTTCACATGTTTTCTGAAAAGGACTCCATTTCACATGTAATTCATATAAATATTTATACATAATACATAGCACCGCATTTTCCATGGAATTCAAGTATTGTTGTTAATTTCCAAAGAAGTCAATTGCATATGTTATAATTTCACAGAGAAATACAATATTTATAAAAAATATAGAGGATGCATTCAAAATATGTTTAGTGTGGCTCGTCCTGTATTTCATTGAGGTTGTCTGATCTATTTCTTTTGCTGTTTTTTTATATTTTATTTTGGTGTGGATGTGACTTCAAGTCTACATATACCCAGTTGCTTTGAGGAATGGAAATGTGTACATGATTTCTTCCTCTAATCGTTTGCAGCTTGAAGTGATTGGTGAAGGGGGTCCTCCGGATGGCCATGGTGATGACCACCACTGATATATAGTGGGTGCAAGCTTTTCCTACCAGAATAAAAAATGGTGAGACGAGAAAAGTCTGTTATACTGGCAGCAGCAAACAGCTTTTTGGTATTCTGTTTTTTTTCTCCATGTTATTCAATTCTCTTGCCGTAGTCCAACATTGTTTAGGTCGGTGATTTCTGTTTTTATGACTGGTCATCCGTTCTACCATGGATTGTTTTGGCCTCTTTTCAGGGCATCATCAAAATAATTGATGGCTAAATTTGTCAATTCTCCATAACTTCTTGATCAGCTCATTTAATGTAACTGCTAACCTTCACCTATGTGGGTTGTAATATACTCAATTCCCTTGATTCAAGCCATTGATTTACCTGTTACCAATTTATTGACTCTGGTCAAGGGCGTCAACAAAAGATCATAAAAAAACTCATAAGGTGAATGTTAGAAGAAAGCATCTGAAGAATATACTACTTTTGATGATTAGTCCTAAGCTTTTATATATGTCATAGGAAAACACAGCTTTCTCTTGTCCTTATGTGATTGTTCTCATTATCTTGAAAATTCCTAGGCGACGCTCTTTTTTAAATTCGTGACACATCAAGACATTATATTTTAAAATTCAAATATACACCCTGTCGAGCTTCTTTTAATGTCTAAAAACTTTGAAACTATCGATATTTGCCACCCAACTAACTATTTCTTCAACCACACCCAGAGGATGTAAACGTGAAACCCACATTAATCACCATGTCCACCCAAATCCGTGAAACAATAACAAAGTGTCTGGCTCAAGCCCAGTCCGAATCCGATGGAATTCAGCACAAAGCCCTTCTAACCCTATCCTACCTCACCAAGATTAGCCCCAACAACAGGAATCTGCTTGCACAAACAAATGAAGCCATACCAACCTTACTTGCTCTCTGCACATCGTCCACCACATGTACCCTTGCGCTCTCTATCCTCTTCAACCTCTCCCTCAACCCTAATCTCAGACAGTTCCTCGCGAAAACAGAGGCAATCCAACTCCTCAACTCCATCATCATCGCCCCGTGTTCACCAGAATCCGTGAAATTGGCTGGTTCCTTTATCTGTAGTTTGGCCATGTTGGATAAGAATAAGGCTGGATTTGGGGTGGCAGGTACAGTGCAAACACTGGTGAAAGCCCTTGGAGCCACACAGTGTTTGGCTGCCCACCATCTCCTTAGTTCTTTGGCAGAGCTTGTGCAATTCCATGGGAATTGCACGCTGGCTGTCCGGGCAGGGGCCGTTCCAGTGCTCATTCAGGTGGTGAAAATCACTGATGGTGAAGACCTTGCTGGGTCATCCCTTGATATTCTAGCTCGCATGGCAAGGTTTGATGAGGGGATTGAGGCGATAAGAATGACCGATGGGATTGTTGGTTTGTTGGTCGATGTCTTGAAGAGGAGGTGCATGTTGAGCAAGGAGGGTTCGGCTGAGATACTTTGTCAGCTTTTTGACAAGAGGGAGGAGTGTGTCAACGAAGCTGTGAGGTTCCCGGAGTTCTCATCTTTGGTAAACGATCTATCAATTCGAGGCTCGTCCAGTGCCCGGGAGAAGGTTGGTTTGCTAACAAGGAAGATGATGATAGTCAACATAGATTCCTATGGGGAGGGGAGTCCCATGGTTCTCTAATAATAGGGCAACAAAATAAAGCTAAGACATGTTGATTGGATGATTCTACCCAATTTGAATCATCTGTATGCCCAGCCCTACCTTCACGTCCATTGACTGTTAGGTCATATTATCATTAGTATTAAGGAATTAGTCATATTACTGATGACAATTAAATCTCTCTGTCTTCACCTTTCGTGCACTCTAAAACCAAGTTTAGATCAGTCTTGAAAGGGAAAAATGAGCTTGCTTTGATCATCTGTATAACCACTCAAGCATACACATTGAGAATTTGAGATAAACCTGTTTGAATGGGTCCAAGCTTAAAAGGGGATCTCCTAAAACAAAGACAGATTAAGCCGGCAAAGCTTATATTATCAAAGTCGTTTGGGTTGAAAAGTTAGGAACAGAAAAGGAAATAAAAGCGAGAAACTTTAAATAGAATACAAAATCATATGAGGGAAAAAAGAGGGTGGAGATGCAGTAAAAGGGGTGCGATTATCATTTTCCCAAATAAATAAATAAACAAATAAAACCAACAAAAACAAGAACAAATCCTACTGCAGAGCCTTAGAGAGGCTACAGCTTGTATCATACAGAAAGTGATCAAATTTGAGTTCTCAGCAATGTGTGTGTCTTGTAGGCTAATATCTAGTATAAATGAATAAGCAAATCCGTCAAATTAGGGGAAGCTTCACAAAGTGTTTCTTAGAGTTATTGTTGCTGATTTGTGTTGTTTATCTAGTGGATGATCTCTAGCTCCTCTCATTGCCTTTGGTTACATGATGAGAGGCTAATCCTGAGCCATTGATCAATATCTTGACTAGATAGGTATCAGAAATATTCATTAAAGATTTTTCTGTTTTTTAGGGAAATGATATCCCCACTACTATATTTTGATGAACCCACTCCTCACTCTATTAAACTCTTTTAAAAAGAACGGTGTGGCCCGCACCATAGGATGATCCAAACCGTCCATTAGATGGGCCACAGCCTAAATAGGTTGTGCCCCAAAAATCATTTCCATAGGTTGATCTTAACGCTCTGATCTATAGACGGATTGTATACTAGAGGGTTGATCCTAACCCTCTATAGATTGGAGGGTTAGGATCAACCTATGGAAATGATTTTTGAGGAACAACCTATTTAGGTTGTGGCCCATCTAATGGACGGTTTGGATCATCGTATGGTGTGGGTTATACCGTACTTTTTAATAAAGTGAGGAGTGCTTTCATCAAAATACAGTAGTGGTAATATCATTTCCCGTTTTTTATCAAGGTTTTGTTCAACGCATAGGATCATCATTTATCGGACCAAAGGCATTGAAGCATGACATGTAAATTGACTTGTGCAATTTACTAAAGAAAAGCTAAACCATGTGGTTCTTCGTATTATATTATACACCCTGCTTTTCATGTATTTCCGCCCTTCTTCCTATGAGTACTTGTATTTTCATCCTCTTCTATTTCTCATCGTGAAAATTAGGGGTGCTAATGGACTCAATTTGGATCGGATATTGTTACGAACCGACGGGTTGATCTTTTTAGAGGGAAGATCAGCCTCTTGATCCACTTCGAGGGAATGATCAATCCTCCTTTGTGTACAAAGACACTTTCTGTAACAGGTTTCTTCATTCTTCAAAAAGTCTGCTTACATGAAATTTATTGAAAATCTCTAATCTAACTAACCCTTATCAATAGCACTCCTACTTATCCAAAACAACTAGAAAAGAAATTCCAAAAGCAACAAAATCTAAACAAACTTATTTCTTCCACGTGGGCACGTAACAGATATACCCATGTCTGGGTCATGATTTGTTTAGATTCCTAATCAGATCCGATCTTTATCACCGCAAACAGATGATAATTTTCAGTTGGAATTGGGGGCACGTACATTCCCCTATAGAGTCAAACAGCTACTCTCCCTCTAGTCGGTAGCATTAGTTTCTTCAATTTTTTAAAAATAGGTGTAAAATTTGTTAATGGCTAGGACTAAGACAAAGTACATGGAGTGCAACTTTAGTAATGTAAGGAGGCGGGACGAGGATGTAGTAAATATGATTGGACAAGAGGTACCTAAGAGGGATATCTTTCGCTATCTTGGTTCAATTCTACATAAAGAAGGAGAGATTGAAGACCATAGAATAAGAGCAGGTTGGTTGAAGTGGAAGCTTGTCTCAGAGTTTTGTGCGACTGTAAAATCTCGACCAAGTTGAAGGGAAAGTTTTATAAGACAGCTGTAAGGCCAGCCATGCTGTACGGCTCAGAATGTTGGGCCATCAAGAAGCAGCATGCATATAAGATGAGTGTAGCGGAGATGCGAATGCTTAGATGGATGTGCGGCCACACAAGGTTAGATAAAATTAAAAATGAAGATATTCATAAAAAGGTGGGTTAGATAGAATTAAAAATGAAGACATTCGTAAAAAGGTGGGGATGACACCAATTCAGGAGACGATGAGAGAGCACTGCTTAAAATGGTTTGGACATTTACAACGTAGGCCCTTGGACTTGTGTTGATGGAGTAAAAAGAGGTAGGAGCTGACCGAAAACAATTTAGGTAGAAACAGTGAGAAAATACTTGATAGCTAGGAACATAACAGAGAAAATGACCTTGGATAGGATAGAACGGACCACATAGAAGAACCCAACTAGAGCCAGGATTAGCGCCAGGTAGATTCCTTTAACCTTCTTCATGAAATTTTTCTAAAGGATTCATTTAGATTACCCCAACCTAGTTTGGGACAAAGGCTTTGTTGAGTTGAGTTGAGGGTGTAAAATTTGTTTTTTATTATTTTTATTTTTTATGAAATGGTAGAAGTTGTATTAATAAAGGAACCAAGACGGCCCTCAATATTTACAAGAGAAAGAAAAAATAGAAATACAAAAGAAGCTGATGGCGGAAGAAAGTCTAACCACTCCAAACCCAATCTACTCACTCCGGATCTCGCTAGGGTGTAAAATTTGTTAATGAAGTTTGGCAAACCAACCCTGGTTATCTTGGAGCTAAAAGACTATATTAATCAACAGGATCGAGGAAGGTCGTCTTCTTCTTTTTTAGAAAAATACAAGGGTGCAATGCGAGAACTTCCTAAGAGGTAACCCATCATTGTATTTCTCTTGCCCAAGCATGCTCATGATCACACCCTCGTATTGAGGAGGGTTCTCTACTGTATGTTTTAGGAAGGAGCTCTAGACATACATATTTTGGAATAGAGGTGGCCAACCGGTTCGGTTCTCGGTTCCCGGTTCCATGAACCGTAAGAACCGAACCGAACCGAACCGAACCGAACCGGACCGAACATAATCGGTTCGGTCCGGTCCGGTCCGGTTCTAATGGCTAATTACTAATTACTAATTATAATTTATAAAAACTTTTAATTAAAGTTATAATATAAGTTACTTTCTTATTATAAGAATAGTATTAACTATTACTTATTAATATTATAAGTAATTTATATTAATAAATATATGTATAATAGAAATATAAAAAATATTATATATATATATATTCAAAAGTTCGGTTCTAGAACCGAACCAAGAACATTAGACCCTAAACCGAACCAAATAAGTTCGGTTCTTCATCAGTGGAACCGAACCGGACCCAAAGTATTTTTAAACAGTTTGGTTCCAGTTCGGTTCTTCGGGTCTGGTTTGGTTCTGGCCACCCCTATTTTGGAACATTTTAGGTATATAATAGTAAAACTCGTGTGAGAGAAAACCCCGTTTTTCTTTATCCCTTTCCAGAATGATTTGGGAACGCATTTTAGGCATGAGACCCATGCCAGTTTGGCCGTGCAGAAAAGTAAGGCAAATCGAATAAAGACAAACTTTCCAACACCAACTCACTAGAAGTCTAGAAGTGTTTAATAAAATGAGTGACATTATGAGAAAGAGGGCGTGCTGATATCAAGATTACGTTGTGAATGTTATTTCCAGATTCGCTTTAGACATGTCAAACCATATCAGCTTGTTTTATTGATTTACTTTTGCATTTTTACATATATGACAAACTGAAATGCGGGACATGCCTAATTTCTTAGGATTACATGCAAGTTTTTTTTTTTTTTTTTGAAAACTAAAATATAAAGGATTACATGCAAGTTTCAGTAGGTACAGCTACAGATCCTATCCATTGCCAACATAAGAATGCTGACTGAAGTAACAGGAAATTCTCTTTTGCTTTCTATAAATACCATATAATATAAACAGAGCCTGTAATATGTTTGTTAAGTGAAGAGCTGATCGTCATGATCTCACAAAACTCAGGGCACATGAACCTCTTCTAACAAGGAAAACAATTGATGTTCACACCCCGCGGCTGAGCAAGAAAATGGTTTTACTGGGCCAGTTCAAGATGATTGAGTCTTCTGGGAAAACTAGAAAGCTATTTCTTGAAGAATTTGAAGGGTCTTTTGATGAACCTGAAAGGTAGAAAATGTCACCAATAAATTCATCAAAATAAGCAACTTGATAAATTTCTCAAGTAGAAATGTAGTTGCCCATTCAAAAGACCCTTCAAGGTAGAAAATGGCACCAATTTATTTATCAAAAGAAGCAAATTGATAAATTTCTCGGGTAGAATTGTATTTACCCATTCTAAGTGTTGAGCTGTAATGCCAGATACATTTCCAGCGTAGATGCCACCCAATACCTAAGAAGCACAGAAAATAAAAATATATGTTAGACAAGAAAGGAATGACAACTAAATAGGGTGTTCTAGTCATTCATTTTCTTTCTAAACTTCTGGAAATATATATATCGACAGAAATTACCTTGGAAACAGTCTCAAGGAACATGCCTGGCCGGACAGGACGTGGTTTACGGCCTGTGACACTCGCCTGGTAAACCCAACAATAATCAGTATACCACAATCTCTTGGCTTGTGCATGCATCTTTTTCAAACTAAAAATAAATCATTATGTATAAACCGAACAATTTCAGTCCCAGGCTGAAGGTTATCCTCCACTTTTGCAATGGTGGTTGCTGGACATGAAATGGGCACCTCCTTTGTTTGTCAGAGGTCCTACTCAATCCCAAAAATGGGAGTAAGTGGAGGACTGAAGCAGGACTCAATGATAAAATCATGGCATTTATAGTATCAAGAATAACAGAACTAACTCTGCCTGCAATTCCATTTGATGTTCGTTGATTGCCTGTGGTATCTTCCGCATCCTTGCCTAACTTGTCTGCCCCTTCATCTTTCCCTTGCATTACATTACATATCATCTCTTGAACAGTTTTTCCAGGTCTCAAAGCAACTAGCTTGGTTAAGAAGTTCACCTGCACTTAGATGAGATGGTTTCAACTCCCGGAAAATAATAATAAAGATAAAAAGGCAATGCAAACACAACCCAATCCATTCTCTGACCGTCAGTTTTCAAGTTGCAGCTATTACTTCCCAAAATGAATAGATTCATGCTTAGCTTCGATGGGTCCAGTATTGGAAACCCGGGTCCAGCAGGCAGGGGTAGTCTCCTTCGAGACATCCAAGGCGTTACCAATTGGGCCTTTTCTGGTCCAATTGGGATTAAAGACACTAATGAGGCGGAAGTGCTTGCTTTTTACACGGAATACAATTGGTAGATTACAAAGCCTTTCACAGTTGAAATCTTCTTTCTTAGTAAAAGAAAGTCCGCGGATTTCCCAAAGCAGTCGTTCTAGTTTTTTAGGGTCGGGATTAGTGGAAGGGGACTTGCTTAATGTTATCAGGCGGCTTAGCAGAGGCGACCCCTCCCGTGGAGATTCGCTTACGCTTTCAAAGAATTTTTTGCTTTTCGATTCATTACTTTCAAAGAAATTTTGGATACCATTGATGAGCACAACGTCAGTTTTCAGCATGTGAGGAGACCGGCAAACTGCGAGGCTGATTGCCATGCACGGGAGGCTGTTTCTAGGTCCTTGATAGAGTTTTTTTTTTCCTTTATCATCTCTCCTCTTGAGGATGTATTTTTTCTCTTTTTCATTTTTGGCCTGTTTGACCATCTGGTCCCCCGGCCTTGCCTGTAAATAAAATTTGTTGCTGCTAAAAAAACGAGTAGTTTCATGGAGAAAGTCCAATTGTTTTTCCAAATTGTATACTTTTTATGATAACTAAGGATGATAGATATAAATAGTTTGACCATTAACAAAATAGATATAAATAGTTTGATTGCATGTCCAAAGCACCGGATGAAATCAATTTAATCAGGATACGATTTCAAGAGTATTTGGCTTGAGACATGTGGAGGGCGACTGCATAGATAAACTAAATCAAGCACTGAAAACTAAGAAAATGAAATATTAAAAAAATAAAATTCTCTAAATAAGAAAGGTGAAGTTGAAAATTTCAGAATTCTAAGAAAACTCAAAAGAGGCAGACATCAAGTAACCAGAACGGAAATTGGGATTTTGTGATCATTATTATTAATGATCTTGTTTGGAAGTCCCAGCATACTCATGAAAATCATTATTTCTGTACACATTTTCAACTCCTAACCATCTGAAAGCTACCTGGTTTACTCATGTATGCCGGAAATAAAAATTAACCGAGATGTTATATTCTGTTCAGAAGAATTAGAAACTCAAATGTACACAGACCTCTGCTTCAGGGAGGGTACTCAGACCACGATCATTTCTTTCATCCAATATTCCACCACCCATCATATTTCGGGCTTCCTCTCTGATTAAAACAAGCCTTGCAAGTAGCTTTCGATCTGGAACAGTAGGTCTGGCTTCCATTGTCTGCAAGACATAGATGCGTCACAAGCCATAAGCACAGGTCCCAAAAATCAAGCAAGGCCATTTTATATATTGTGCATATTCAGATTTCAAGTCGTCAAACAAAGATCCATAATCAACTTTCAATGGTAAGAATGACTACTTTTCAGAGGTGGTGAGTGCTTTTGGCTCTGTTAACAAAAAATATTCCATGAAAAATACAAATTCCAGGGCCTAGTAGATTTTCAGTTTTACTTTAAAAACAAGGAAAAATTTTTATTTTGAAAAACTTTTCCATGGAAAATGAGTTTACCAAACATTGGAAAAATAATTTTCCATGGAAAACAATTCCCCCAAAAAAATTCCCTACATCCAAACAGCCCCTTAGGAAATTAAAATTAGGAATGTTGCTTTCCTTCATTCGGAATTTGAAAAGTTACATCCTTAATTTGTAAGAAAGAATTCAGCAGGGCTTAATGATGCCACAGAATCATGTATTAGAGAATAAGGAAATATAGAACATTAAACATAGAGGGATGCTAGGAAAACGGGATCCCATGCTGAAAAAAGCAGGGGATCCTCTATTGTGCCACGTGCGCATAAGACAAAATAAAGAGATTGCATATCCCCACAAAATAAAAAAACATGTGAAAGTGTCCAAATCGTTCGGCCATTTTCACCCCTTCTTTACTTTCAATACGGGATCCCATTGTAGAAGTGTTTTCCTTAACTTCATATTATCACTGCCTAAAATTTATGATGGCACATACTCTGCTTTCATGTGTAAGATGAAAAGGTAAAGTTCCGCATGCTGTCATCTCAAATTCAAATGAAAATTGAAAGCATTATAATAGCTGTCCTGCCAAATATTGATTGTTTACCTCAAGTAAATCATCTGCCTGGTTAGCAATATCATTTAGATTTGCCCCTGGTAGGTGAACCTTTGTACCTTTCTCACTGGCAAATGCGCCGCCACCTGCAGCCACTCGGCGCAGTAGTTCATGTCTGCTCTCTTTCTGAGGAGTTCGGCAAAGCAGGCCAATGACTTGAACCTATTGCACAAACCAGAATGAAACTACTTTAGTTTAGTATACAGTCATGGTTGGAACTTCTTTCTGCCCGGAGTCATTGTCAGCTGCTAAACATGCTTAAAGAACACAAACTCACATGTGGGGGGCATTTCTTGGTAAGATGGGATAGAACAGTCTCCTTGACAACCTCCAAGAGTGACTTGCGCTGTCAAAAAAAAAATGAATGAAAAGTGAAAACAGAACAGTAACATGTAAACATTGAAAGAAACCATTGTCTAGCCAACCTTGTGTTCAGATCCTTGTTTTGCTTCATGTTTTCAGGATATCAACATCTATAGATGTGGGCCACTTGGTGGTGGAAGGTGATTCGCACAACATGATCAGATGGACATCTAGAGGCTACAACTATCCTTGGAGGTTACCGGAACATATCTAGGAAGCTGTAGATATTTTCTCTTCCATGATATATTGGGGGAGGCAAATGAAAAAAAAATTAGGGAGGCAAATGAGGTTATTGATGTTTTGGCTGAGGAGGATGCATGTTGATAGTTCATATTAGTTGAGATTTGGTTACAGTTGTTATCTGCTCAGTCCTTTAATGTTGTTTGTTTTGTTTTGTTTGTTTGTTGACCATCCCAGTCACCTTATTTATATGTTTTTGGCTCTTCGAATAAGTTTTTGCAGTTCTGCCACCAAAAAAAGAAGAAAAGAGCAATACAAGCCTACTATTTCGTTGAATCAAAGTTTCAACGAAGGTATGTCAAGTGCGTATTCAAAGCAGAGCACCCACACTGTCATTGTGAACCCAAGTGCAATACAAGCCTACTATTTCAGTTAATACCAAATATCTCCTTAACTGAGACGAATACATTCATCAAAACCCCTGATGAGGGGGTGATTTATCTCTCACTGGTTTTCTGTTTTCATGGGTTTTCACGCTTTCTCTCACAAAATCCTGTCAACAAAAGACAGAAAAACATACTAAGAAGGAGAGACGCATAGTGTTGGCACATTACAGCTCTGAAGTAGACAATCAAGCTTGAAAATGAGCATCGATTTGGGAACGAGAAGACAAGAACCGTGATACAAGATCATCATTATCCATTTCGCCAATCTGGATAATGTAATCAAGAGCAAACATAAATCCAGACTCCATCTCATTAACTCTCTTCCCAATATCAACCTCTATAGATGTGTGATACTTGGTGGTGGAAGGTCATTCGCACAACATGATCAGATGGACATGTAGAGGCTACAACTATCCTTGGAGGTTACCGGAGCATATCTAGGAAGCTGTATATATTTGCTTTGGACTTCAAAAGATGTAGATGTTTGCTCTTTCACTGATATTTCTTTCCATGATACATTGAGGGAGGCAAATGAGGTTACTGATGTTTTGGCGGAGGATGATGCGTTTTGATATTGTATGGTAGTGGGGAATTGGTTACCCTTGTTGTCTGCTTGGTTCTTTAATGTTGTTTATTTTGTGTTTGTTTGTTGACGATCTCAGTTACCTTGTTTGTATGATTTTGGCTCTTTGTTTGCAATTCTGCCACCCAAAAAAGAAGAGAAGAACAATAAAAACCTACTATTTCATCGAATCAAAGTTTAAGGACAAGTGCGTATTTCAGGTGATACCAAAGGGGGTGATTTATCTGTCACTTGTTCTCTGTTTTCAAGGTTTTCCGCACTTTCTCTCACACAGTCTTGTCAACAAAACATGGAAAAAGACATAGTGTTGGCACAGGACAGCTCTGAGGAGAGAATCATGGTTGAAAATGAATCTTAATTTGGGAACGAGAAGACAAGCAGAATGATACCTGATCATCATTATCCTTTTCAGCAAGCTGGATCATGTAATCAAGAGCTAGCATAAACCCAGACTCCATCTCATCAACTCTCTTCCCAATGACACCTTGGGCAACTAATTCTACTGCCGCTGCCTCCGACGTATCATCCATGTTCATATCCTCCAACTGCACGATCCTTGTCATCAGCGTATAGAAATTCATAACCAAGTGTTGTGCATATAAGTCAATGAAAAAGCATATTTGATGAATCAAACGACTCAAAAGGGCGCACATATTGGGTCCTCAAATAACGCCAAGAAAACTTGAAAGGGATGGAGAATTCCATGTGATGGACTGCCAATAAATTAATGAAAGGGTCTTCTTTGAGGAAATGCCAAGGGAGAGAAAACAGAGAGAGAGAGAGCGTAAGAGTTGACAGTTGAGCATTTCCTTGATCGCACATATTGGGTCCTGAGAGAAGGACAAGAAAATTAGGAAATGATGGAGAATTCTGTGACGAATTTCCAATAAATGAATGTATGGGTGATATTTGAGGAAATGCTTGAGAGGAAGAAAAAATCTACCAGTCTGAGCATCTCCTTGAGCACACATAATGGGTCCAGAGAAAGTCAAGAAAACTTGGAAAGGATGGAAAAGAGTGTGTTTGAGCATGTCCTTGAGCAAACATAAAGAGATAGAGAAAACTATGTGATAGACTTGCAATAAATGTATGCACGGGTTTTGTTTGAGGAAATGCCTGAGAGAAGGAAAAAGGAGAACTTAGCTTAGTTACCAGTTTGAGCATCTCCTTGAGGACAGAAGTGACCTGTTCGCCACCATTGAGAAGAGCTTCGTACTTGGAAGAGTCCCATTTGTCCTGCCCTTGTTCGTCTGCTAGCCTGTCTTCATAGCCGAGGCTAGTTTTAAGAGCGAAATCGTCGTCAGGAAAGGCACCCCCTACTTGATAGGTGGTGCAGAAAGTAGAGGTGTGGGTTTTGGAGAAGTTTTGTAAATTGGAAGCGTGAAATTGAGAAGAGAGAACGAGGGGTTTTATGAAGACGGGAGGAAAGGAGGAGAGTGAGAAAAAATGAGTACAAGGGATGATTTTGTAAGTTAATGGCGAAGAAGCAGGCCAGCATGGAGAGACTGAGAAATGAAGCGTCCCGGGCATGTTTCTATTCTAATTTCTAAGCGCAAGTAGGGATCCGGCTTTGTTAAAAAGGTAGTGAGAAAATGAGCAAAAAAAAAAAATTAGAACGAACCTGGGGCGAGTAATCAAGTACGTCTGTGAACTGGATCTTCACCGTCCATCAAGCGGACTCCACTAAGAAGTGGTTATCATAATGAAGAGATCTAAATTTAATCAAAAGAGGAGCTACCGACTTTAAAACAAAAGAATATATCACCACTTGAAACCGATCATAATGATTAAGAATCAACTAAGATCAGATGTCGTGAGAGTGAACAATATTATACAACTTCATAAGAAGCTTTCCACGACTTTTTTTATTTATTTTTATAATGATTAAGCTGGGTCAGGAAAGACCCCCACCAGATATATTAAAAGAAAAGGAGAAATAAAGAGAACGGGCCACCAAGGACCTAGCTTAGCATGCTGCTACAAGCCACCAAGGGCTAATGAAAAACAACAATATGCAAGCTACAGGAGATCACCAATCCTAAACAGAGAAATACATAAAAGAGGATTGTGCAGACAGCAAATTCACTGAGGCTTTCTTAAGTAAATCATCCGTCTCTTGTCACTTTCCAGTAATCTTATTTAAGTGGCTTCAGCTGCTATCATGCAGTGCGGTGTATACCATATATCATGACAGTCGTAGTGAATTATGTCGTCATTCCACTTGGGTCGGTTCATACCCGACCTGAACATACCCTGGGCCAGGTTCAAAGATCATGAGTCTTGGGTTGTTTGGCTTTCGAGTTGAAAACTTGTTGCAATCTTGGCTCAAGTTGGGCTTAAAGAAAAAAAATTCGAAACTCAAAAACCCAACTCGACTCTTATAGGCGGTGGACTCTGAATTACTTAATTATCTAATGAATAACATGACAACTTATTTTCCAATATATTGATATAATTGCTTTCATTCATGTTTGTGATATGAAAAAAATTGTTTTCTTGTTAATCACTATCCTAAGCTAAATTTGCAACTTAAATTTAGATATTTTTGGTGTGAAAATTTGTCGTTTTCAATAATCTTTGAAATTAATCACTATCCCAAGCTAAACATTAAAAACCCGACCCGAAAAACTATATTGGGTGGGGTTGGATTCATGAATCTCGAGTTTTCCCATAAAAAACTCAACCTGGCCTAAGTTGCAAATTTAGTTACGGGCACGGCATATGTCACTTGCAAAATTTTATTCCTTAAGTGAAAAGGATAGCTGCTAGTGGGATATGGCACCACCAGATAATATGTGACATGCGGCACACGCATGGAGGATTTTAATGACATGTGTGGTGCAAAGTGATGGGGCCAAAAATTTATGATATTATGATTGATATTGTCAAAAGGAAAATTATTTTTTTGAGATTCCTAGTAGAATATCACTACTTGATTGAGATATTATGATCACATAATATTAGTCTATCAAGTATTATTCTCGAGCATTATGCTTTAATTAATTTTTTAATTTTAATTATTTATTTATTCAATGAAAACTGCCAAAAAAAAAGGGTAATGCCCCCCCTCCCCCCCCAAAAAAAAAATACCACGTGTTAAATGATATTTTGGGACATGATAAATGCGCCCCTTCTCATTGCTTGGGACACCCAGCTGCATTGTACGTGGCAATCAGGTCACTTCATTCCGTCAAATGTGAAGTATATCAGCCACTTTGCAGTCATAGAGACACTCTAGCTGGGTGTCCCTAGTAATGAAAAGGGACTCATTTATCACTTCCCCATATTTCTTGACGAGAATTTATATGAATTTATAAATTTTCACAACTACAGATCGGAGGGTCAGGATCATCCTGTGGAAATGATTTTTGGGCACAACCTATTTACGTTGTGCCCGAACAGATGAACGGTTTGGATCATAAAAAAAAGTGGGCCGTACCTACTTTGTTTTAGACTTCACCTGTTTTCACCCCCACCCATCGTATAAATTCTCTTTTTTGATAACTCAATTTGACTTACATGCTTGCCATCACCTACCTAGAAGATTTTCATGACTACCCTTTATTTGTTTCTCAGAGTGTAACTCGTGAAATCTGTACTGTTGGATGAAATTTTGGTCTGGTCCCTCAGTCCCTGAAAGTTGAACTCCTTGGATCCTTATTTTGGACATCTCACAGCCTGTTTTGTTTTATTTTTGGTTTGGTTCCAAGGGCTATTTCCCAATGAAATCATCACACATAAGCAATTGACAAAACCCAACAAAACCAAAGAAGGCTGAGGAGAAACAAACATAGAGAAGCGAGAAAAAGGAGAGAAAAAGGTAATTTACTTTTGTAGCTGCTCCGCACGTCCAGGTTGGTGTAAAATTTTTGAAACCCACTTCTTATTTTTTCTCCTCTTTTCCATTCTGTCTTTAATTTACTGCTACCTTTTGCCTTTTGACGATGGGGAGCTTTTCTTGTAGTTCTTGGGTAGGAAATATCTTGCCAAATTAAAAAGAAAAAATAATGAAATGAATCTTCCTTTTGTTTTGTTTGTTTTGGAAATATTCCTGGATTATTGTGCCTACAGCATTTATTCCAATAATCGAAATCCTATTGGATGGGGGTTTATTTCATAATTTTTCGTGATCTAGAGTTAGATTCTCTTCCCCAAAAGTTTCTCTACTTTTCTTCTTTCTTTATCTTGCCTTTTTAGGTGCTATTCTTTTTTGTCTAATCTTCTAGGCCTTTTCAGGAACAGTGCATTGCTGGTGTAAGCAATTAGTGGATTCAGAATCACGAGTTTTGTTTCGTTTATTCAAAATGGGTATAAATAGAGAGGTCACTGTGCTGTTTTTTTCATTGCAGGATCTCTTTGCTTTCACTGCAAGAGACGCAGTTCTTAGTGCGGTTGCGATGAGCCACGGGAGCAGCTCTGGTTCTGTTTCTTCTCTCTCATTTATTTCTTTATCCATTGTTACTTAGGTTTTATTGTCCCCTTTGCCAGTTCTCTCTGTATATATGTATTTGGTTTTCTTGGTTTGGGTTTTTTTTTTTTTATGAATTGTAGAATTATCCCATCTCAAAAAAGAAAAATGAATTGTAGAATTATCAGTAATAGATGAATGGTGTGGTTGTTTGGGTTGTGTTTCGGATACTCTGCGTATTTTTTCTAGGTCTTCTGTTCTATCATGGTTTCTATATTTTTTTTATTCTTCTCATTTGTTCTGGGTATTTTGGTATTAAGTTGCATTGATGGAAAAATGCAGGCGTTAGGACTGCTAGAAGGACTTTTGAATTTGGAAGGACCCATGTGGTTAGGCCCAAAGGGAGACACCAGGCCACTATTGTTTGGCTTCACGGCCTTGGTGATAATGGCTCAAGGTATCATCTACTATTTTCAGCACTCTGATTCTTCTGCTGTTATTCTAAAATCATCAGAGCTAGCATTTAAATTTTTCTTTCTATTCGTTTGTTCATTGTGTTCATGCCAATAACTTCACTTGGAGAACCGAATTCTATTTTTGTAACTAGTTTTTTGTGCCAGGGTTGTTTACTGAATGGGTTTTTGCTCATTCTCTTCTGTAGTTGAATATGACAAGGTGGTAGGTTGCATTGATTATGTCATTTGCCTTAAAAAAAAATTCAACTTGTATGGTCACATTCATCAATAAAAAACAAAAAAAAAATCATTAAAATAAAAGAAAAGAGAGATCTTTATATGTTAGTCTACCAATTGTCTGTGTGAGCGAGTGACAGTGCAGTGCCTATGCTGACAGTTACAGTTAAGTAGTGCCTATGTTGGCAGTCTGCGGTGTCGAAGTTACAAGAAAGCCAAATCTTTGTTTGTGTATGCATATTATATGGCTACGAACTTACGATATCAACCGTCTCAATCTATTGCTTCTTTGTGGTTGCTATCTACATCTGGTCCAACCGGATATGTCGACAGAGTGCCAAATGGGGACAAGAGAGTTGATGCTGTGTGCATCCTAGTGCTTATTCCTTTTCCTTCTTTGTCCTGGTTCGTGAGCTTTTATTCTTTTTTCTTTTTCCACAAGCATATACCTTGAATAGAATGGTGGGGTTTTTTGGTGCAGAATCAGGGGAATAAGATCTAGAGAACGTAAATGTCTTGTCGTGTTTTTGCAGGGAATGCTTTTATTTTGGTTTAACCATGCGGGAATACCATGTCTTTTTCATGGAGATCCTCTCTTGTATTGATGAGAGAGAGAGAGAGAGAGAGAGAGAGAGAGAGAGAGAGAGAGAGAGAGAGAGAGAGAACACCATGGAATAAATAACATATGATTGTGGTGGCTTTATTGGCCTTTTTCTATTCTTTACTTTACTGCTGAGGTTTGTTCAGGGTGGTCCTGAATTAGAAAAGTAAATATCTCTGGAGGCTTGAATTGGAGACCACTGGTTTAGTAGCTTGGTTGTTTGGCCAAATGAGCAAGCTATATTTTGGCCTTAGGTAACTCTTATCGTAGGATCTTAAAGTTACAGGAATATTAATAATATGCCACCATGTTGGATTTATTGTCTTTTATTTGTGTTTTCTTGGTGTGATGTTTTTATTCTGGATTCATGGTGTTAACTGATTTGAGATTGTCATGCTATAGTCTCTTCTTATGATTTTTTTTTAATGGTAGTCTTTTCTTAGGATACTAGAAATTTTATGACTGGACACTCTTTGCATATAATTTTCTTTTCCTTTTTTTTTCCTGACCGATCTGTTGATGGAAACTTTTAACTTATGTTGCATTCTACATGATTTGCATGCTTAGAAGCTTTCTAGAGATGCATCTATATGATTATTATCTTGCATTCTACTTGGTTTGCATGCTTAGAAGCTTTCTAGAGATGTATTTATTAGCATATGCCACTGCATCTTACCAATTAGAAATCTGATAACTTTATGCTGCCCTGTTTCTGGACCATAGATATATGATGCCGCTCAGTTTGGAGTCTTGCAATTCATAGATGCTTTAGGTCCCAAAAATAGCCTGTTGTCTAACTTAGTTTTGTCACTCCTGCTCTTATACTGGCTCCCTCTTCGTGCTGCTTCTGGTGCCCTAGTTGTAGCCTAAGATGCTGGGGATTTGAGAGAGAAAAACGATAACCTTTTATTCAATTCTGTTGTCGTTCATACACCCTTAGGTTGAGGCTGATACAAATTTGTGAGTATTTGTTACAAACCCCGTTATTAAGTTGCCTTCTGCTCTCTGATATAACATGCATGCACTTTCCTCAAAATGTCGACCTCTGTTTCTCTGAAGTTCTGGCGATGGCCCTCACCTATCATATGCTAAAGCCAGAGAACTTGGTGTTAATTTCAAGAATTGAATTTTTTTTTAAATCTATTAAATTTTTTAAGTATTTCTGAGTAATGATCTCTCCTTACATCTTAAGTTGTGATTGCAACCATGTCTGCACTGGTTCTTGTACTGCTTAATTTGAACACATTTTTACTGCCCCAATGAATAGTTGTAAGTTGTACTATGAAGCTCCCAAGCACAGATTTATCATTCGACTGTTTCTGGTTTTCTTTTGCAGCTGGTCCCAGCTCTTGGAGACCCTTCCTCTTCCTAATGTAAGCATAAAATAATTATGTATTGGGTTAAATAGGAACTTCCTCTAATTATTTTATCTTTTATAATGAAATTTGAGTTCCCTTTCTACAATGATGCAGATTAAATGGATATGTCCAACAGCTCCTACTCGTCCGGTAGCAATTTTTGGTGGATTCCCTTGCGCTGCTTGTAAGATTAATTTCTTTATATTGATTAAAATAACTATTAGGCTAGTCAAGTTTCGATAGTCATTTTGTAATCTGCTCCATGTTCCATTTGAAATGATTTCTAGTAGAATTTCCATTTCAAAAAAAATAAAATGATTTCTAGTAGAAATTAGAGATCTCCTTTGCACTGTATCAGGGTTTGATGTAGGAGACCTTTCGGAGGATGGACCTGATGATCTGGAAGGTTTAGATTCTTCAGCAGCACATGTTGCAAACCTGTTATCGACAGAGCCTGCTGATAGTACGTTTCTTGGAAACTAACCAGATGCTTTCTTATTTACGACTATATGATATCAATTCAAGAGAATATATTTTATTCTGTGACTTATGATATTGTTCTGCTTCATCTGTTTGAAAAGGTTGCTCTATATGCTTATTTGAAGTTGCAGATAACTTAGCAAGTATCTCTGGTCATGAGATCACTTAAACACCCAATTTCCTATCAAATAATGCTCTACGTCTCTTCTTTCAACTTAGTTTTCAGCCGTTTAACATGGATACTCCATTTTTCAAATATAAAAATAACTGTACAAAGTTGGCCGTACATTGATACAGGTGTCAGGAGAAGTCTTTGTTTATATATTTTTTTAATAATTTTAGGCTCTTTTATTGTTCAACTAGTTACACACTTACACTACTCTGTATGAACTATATGGATTGATACATATCTTCCAAACATTATATCTAGCACATTCAATTGAATTGTAACTTCACAGTGCCATCATTCTTTATGTTACAGTCAAGCTTGGTGTTGGAGGCTTCAGCATGGGTGCTGCCACTGCCCTATATTCCGCCACTTGCTTTGCTCATGGGAAATATAGCAATAGTAATCCATACCCAGTCAATCTAAGTGGAGTTGTTGGTCTGAGTGGTTGGCTTCCATGTTCAAGGTGCGAGACTTCCTTCTATCTCAATGGAGTTCTTACATTTCATTTGAAAGGCTTCTTCTATTTCTATATCTCTGTCATATATGGAGGCCTATCTTTATCACTCAATAACTGGTTTTCTCCAGGAGCTTGAAGAACAAGATAGAAGGGTCACAAGAGGCTGCAAGACGTGCTGCATCCCTGCCCCATCTGCTCTGCCATGGAAAAGGTATTTGTGTGTGTGTGTGTGCATGTGCGCACGTGCACACACGTGTGGGTGTGCTCGTGTGTGTGCGTTGTGTGTTATTTGTTCAGATTAAATATGCCATTTTGGATCTATTCTTTATGCATGACCTTATAATGATTAGTGTTTGCAACTTCTTTTCTTCTCCCAACACCCAATGGCGTTGACTACAGTTTCCAATTGAGTATTTCTGCTTGTTACTATAGTACTCAGCAGTAATTTGGCCCATGGTTTTAAATTCCCGCCAAAATCGAGATGAAACGATCGAAATATTTCTGTTTTCATCCCCACCGAAATGCATACCAAAATCAAAACCAAAAGTTTATTAGGCGTTGTCTATGTTTGGTTGTCTTATATAATTATATGTATATGAATTGCTTGTGAAATGTGATTTCTGTATCATGTATAGATATTTATATGAATTATATGTGAACTGCGGTAACCCTGCAATGGCGGGAGCCTCGTGCACTGGGCCGTTTTTTTTTTATATGTGAACCATGTAGACGAACCCAACTAGTACAAGATTAGACTTAGTCATTTTGAGCCGGGTAGATCCTTTCACCTTCTGAATGAAAATTTTCTAAAGGATTCATTAGCCGACCCCAACTAGTTTGGGACAAAGGCTTAGTTGAGTTGAGTTGACTTGAACTGCGGTATGTACTGAATCATCAGACATACGCAAAAACGCATGTCACTAGGTTTTTATGTTGTTAAACTATCATGGATGACTGTCTTGCTTATGTATTTGTGCTTATTCTAGTATTTCCTAAAGTTTCATCTTAAAATTCTCTTATTTGCATATGTTTCCATGTACGTCTGATTTTATAAGATTTCTATTGAAATATCCAACCGGAACTAAAACGTTTTTGTTTCTGTGGTTACCGAAACCAAAATTTAAAACCTAAACTTGGCCTTGTGGTATATTTATATGCAGCTGCGAGTTTGTGTTCTAACCTGTCATATGAAGTGTGACATCTATATTTTGTGTTAAATAGGCCTATAGCAATAAGTTTGTAAGATGTATTTTGATTGAAATTGGAACTAACTAGTGTATAAATGACACGGTCTACTTGTTCACAAATTCACACTGAAACACCAACCATGATGCTATTTGTGTGTCCATCTAGAATGGTTGTCACTATCAAAATCCTACAGGCAGAAACTTGGAACGAACTTCTCTTCTGGTGGAAAATGGCGGTTGTGTCTTTCTCTGTCTCTTTCTTGTTCTACACAACCTTGTGGATTGTAAATGTTGAAAACCAATGGGCATTTCAGTTCTATGAAAGACTAACCTACACACAACCTTCTTTCTCCTTTTTGCTGCAAAGGGGAAGAGAATTTTTGTTATATGACCCAGGGCTATTGGATCCCTGAATCCTATAACTATCGTCGCCCGGAAAAGTAAATGTAATGCGGAAAGCAATAAAGAAAGCATCAAAATCGCAAGGGCCCCAAAATCTCATCCTGCCTCCCAAAATCGCAGCCTATGATTTTGAGACCCTCAATCATGAATTGGGAAGCACTGGCTTAGATTTACAGCTTTCTGTCTTTCAATTACAAAACCGGTAGCGAGTAGCTACATGATTTGGGGATTCTTTTGGCCCCAAACCCTATAACATACCCCACAACCTGAACCTCGCCCAATCTCTCCTCGGCCGCATCCGCCCGGGCTAGCTCATCCCTGAGCTTGTCCTCCATCTCAGGTCGTTGCGAAGCAAAGTAAACATACATGAATCATTTACACACAACTGCGAATCTCGCAAGCCAAAGGGCAACACAAAGAGCGACCGACAGACCGCACTGCAACAAGTACGGCGTGTGGCGGCCCCGGGCGGGGGGTTGGTTCCGGCACACACAGAGATATATAATGGGAAAACTGTTCCTGTGCTTAGCTTATCTGCGTTCGAGCATCAAAAAAATATGTGGGCCCACTTTTTTTGGATGATCTAAAGCATTCATTTGGATGGTCCAAAGATAGATAGGGTGTGTACAAAAAGTCAGCCCCTATGGATAATCCTAACCCTTCCATATTTGGAGGGTACAAATGGGCAGATTTGTGGTTAGGATGATACATGGGGGCTGATTTTTTGTACATACCCCATCCATGTAAGGGCCTTCCAAATGAATGCTTTGGATCATCCAAAAACAGTGGGCCCACATGTTTTTCAAGCTCGAGTGCAGGAACAGTTTTCCATATATAATATGCATGCCTGTGGCTTCAAGGGGGAACATCTGGCTTATTTTACTCGGAACTTATTCTCTCCCTCGTTAGGTAAGCTGCTAACAAAGCCAAGACCATTAGCTTTTTTCTAATTGGACCTTGAAAATTGTTTTCTCATATTCTATGTCACTTAATTTCCGTTTTGATTGACATGTCCATTAGCTTAAAAAGTTATACCAGATATTTAACTTTAATTAGTGGATAACATCTTTTCTTAACCTCCATTGTACCCAACAACATTTTGGGCCATGCTTTTCTCATATACTGCATTGCTATACTGCCAAGGATGTTGATACGATGGTTAGATGCTTATGGTACTATACTTGTAAGTATAACTTATAAGTTATAACATGAAGTTATATATATATATATATATAAACTGTTGGTGAGCTTAACCAAACTTATGGTGAGCTAGCTTGCCCAATCACATGGGGGCCCACTTTGTTAGGATGATCCAAACCATTCATTTGAAAGTCCCTTACATATATGGGTGGTGTACAAGTCTGTCCATTTTTGTCCTCCACAAATGGAGGGGTTAGGATGATCCTATGGAGCTGATTTTTGGTACACACCCTATCTATGATAAGGCCTTGCAAATGAATGGTTTGGATCACTCCCCAAAATGTGGGACCCATGTGATTGGGCAAGCTAGCTCACCAACAGTTTCCTCATATATATATATATATATATATAGAATTCCTTATGTTACTCTGGAAGTGCAATGAGCTATTATGGAGGTATGGGTTGTGACCTGCTTCTTTTCTCTCATAGGGGATGATGTGGTCCTTTATAAACATGGAGAGAGATCTGCACATGCTTTGACTTCAACTGGATTTCGGAATACCACATTCAAAACCTACAATGGGTACCTAATAAGTTTCTCTTACCTTGAAAGACTTATTTTGTGTTCATTTCCTAAAATTAAATGGCTACAAAGCACATAAACAATCTGTTTTGAGTAACTGCGAACTGTGCAGGCTTGGACATTACACTGTCCCTGAAGAGATGGATGATGTCTGCAAATGGCTCACTGCAACGCTGGGGCTTGATGGGCCTCACTCGTAATAACAGAATCATTGGATACTTTCTAGTAGTAGTGAGGACGGAATGGAAGAGAGGAAAAATGTACTGTTATCTGTAAGGAATACATATAGATAATAAAAATAATTATGGGTTTGGGGTATATGATATTAGTGGCATTGATCTACCTATTCCCTTTTGGTCCTCTGTCCTCTTTTAATGCAAACCTAAAATGCCTTTATTTAACTTGGTTTGTCGGCACTTTGTTGGGATCAGGCTCATTGATGATGTGAGATATTCATAGTAGATTCCGTTACTGCCATTGGGATTCATTGATTTGTTTCAATTGGATCGGTTATGTAGAATAAGTTTACTTAAAGGAGGCTTTTGGTGCTTGGTGCTTGGTTATTTGTTTGAATCGCTTTTGTTCTTTGTTCTTAATACAGTATAAGAAATCCTACGGGAGTGATTCATGCTTCTCTGATCATAACATTGACAATGGTTATGTCCTATTAGATGTAATCTTATTTCAGCTTACCATCTCATTCGCCAAGAAGAATTGACTGGTGGGCAATGCAATGGTTTGTGTTAGCTTCACCGACCTTATTTATTTGGAGGTAATCAAAGCCTACATTTATGCAGCTCTATGGATCCCTAATTATCTTCAAGCTGCTGTTTATCTGTTCACATCCTGACACGTGGTTTTCTTCACCAATCCGAAGAACTTTCATGAGGATTTACATCGTACGCAAGAAGACCTTTCTCAAGTATGCTTTCTCAATGCCAACAGATTTCGAATTTACAGCCTCATTCCTAAAAATTGGGATTTTTCAGACTTAAAAAGTGAGAAAATGAAGGTACTTAGCACTGTTTATAAACTCCCCGAGCCCAAGTCTGCCCCTTTTTTTTTTCTTAAACTTTTTTTTTTTTTTTGATATACACACAACAACACACACCACGTGTATCAGGTAAGTTGGAGGTGGGATTCGAACACTCGTCAACAGGGAGCAGACCCGTGGCTAAGTTCTCATCCGAGTCTGTGCTTTGTCCTATCAGGTTGATAAAAACACTCCTTTAATTTGAGCTAATGAAAAATTGATGCGTAAATCATTGGCTCACCCAAGCTACTCCTTTTTGCCTAGGTAGAGTTTTATCCAACTCCAAACTTTTAGGAGCGTTGAAACTTGAAGTAGCAATATGCAGGAGATCACCACCACTTACATTCAACTCATTACTAGGCAATGGATGCACAATTTCTTGGCAAAAAATAAAATAAAAATGTTCAATGATCTGCCAAACTCTCCCCTATAAAATACTAACCCCTTTATTGGGAAGGTTTTCATAATGAAGAGTGGAACTATTACTTTCTACGCTTCCAACATCAAGTTGGCAACAGATGCTCCAAGGATGACGATGACCAACATATCATTAGAGCCTGCAGTGTTGAGAGAAAGAGAAAGAAGTCCAGAAAATTTAAAGGAAAGCACGTTTTTTGGCAGAGCAAATGAACCATCGGAGTAAAAATCAGATTGCTTGTAACCAAAGAAACATTGCTAAGTAAAAAAAGGGGAGTGTACTTGTATATTATGCCATCTTGTCATGTATATCCTTGGACTGAAATCTAATCGCTGGTGGTGGTAAGTAATGATTGTAAAAGCATAGCAGCATCAACAGGAAAAGCAACAGCAGTAGTAGTATTGGTAACAACGGTACAAATAGATGCAACAAAGGATCACAACTGGTACTAAACACCCAAACCTGCTACAATTTGCTGAAACTATGGATCTTAGTGCAGATGTGACCCTCCATATCTGTTCCACATACTACCACTGGAACCCACCTCATTGAACTTAACTCGATCAAATCTTGGATCGAGTTAAAGGTCAGTCAGTTTTCCTATAACCATAGAAAAGTTTAAACTGATTTATTGATAAACTAGATTTGAGTACTTGAGTACCTAAACTTCTTAAATCCAAACTTGACCACGCACTTGAAGGAGTTTCGAGTAGAGTCGCACTTGAGCCTTCATCGAATCTGAGCCAAATTTTGAGTGTTTGGAACTCCCTACTATTAACTACATGGTTGAATGGAAACAATTTCTAGAAGTTTTGAAAAATGAGTGCATGAAATGAAATGGGCTTCACCCTAAGTTGGGTTCTGCTGCTTATCACTGCCTTTACGTTCACTGTAAGGAGTGAGAGAAGGGAATGAAGGCACAGACTGCAATATAAATTTGCGGCCACTTTTAAGACCTGGTGAAGAGCTCGATCTCCTCAATTCCTGCAGGCAATTGTGTGGAGGAGAAACCCGCTTCTGATTTGGGGAACTCGCCTTAACTGTCTTGATGGGGGAGTGGGTCTCCTTCAGTATGTCAGGTGTTTCATCTTCCATAATGTTGTACAGTCCGCTGTCAGAATCAGGCTCCACAACAAATTTGCTTCCACCAAAGCGAGAAATCGGAGTAACTGGAGTACTACGCCACCGAAGGGTACCAATTGATAAACGACCACTGTCATGAGATGAACAGGCTCGTGAAGCTTTTGAACAATGTCCCGAATCAGATGCGGTTGAAGTGGTTGCATTTGATTGAGAATTTTGCGGCAATGGGGTAAGATCATATATGTCTGCAAGTCCATCCCACCCGGGTGAAAATGGATCCACTTTTGCTGCCTTAAGGTAGTCAAGTTCTTGATCACCTGCATTTCCTACTCTTGCTTTTGCAAACCTGTTATTGTTAATTGAATTCCCAAAGAACCTTGGGGATTTCCCACAAGATGATACAGCAGAAATTTCAGAGTCAGGTGATGATGTCAGATGTCGTCTTGTAGGATGCCGAGATTTAGGTACATCCCTTCCTTGACTGAATACAGAAACACAAAAGCATAATGAAACAAGTCAGGTGCTGATAATTATAAGCGAAAATGGAAATCTAGAAGAACAATCAGGTGCCATAATCATGGGACCATACTGTGAACTCTGGAATAATGGTGTCGGAGGTGAGAGGTTGTCTGTAGGGCACTGCTCTGCGTGTAGGATACCACGCCTATCCAGCTTCCCATCATGGATATCCGTCTCCCATAGTTCATCGTTGGCTTTTCCATGTTCCAGTTCAGATACTTCGATACATCCTATGGAGAAAAAGTTCTTGGTTACAGGCTGAAGTAGAAATAATGGGAAGTCATTTTACTGAAGGTTCTAAATCATCACGAAAGTAAATATTATTTGCGCAGTTACTGAGATATAATATGCTTCATACTGTGAGGTGGATGGTAACTGGTTAGCAGCTTTCACTAAGCATGACAAATTATCAATTCTGTTACAATTAATCCTCTTGTTTCACAGTTAATAAGTTATTTTTTACCGATATCAAATGTCATTAATATCATCAATAATTACAAAGGTAACATCACCACAGCAGAGAAATGTTTCTTTGCTACCATAGTTGATAATTGGTCATCATTAATAATTACCAGGGTCAACACATATCGAATATCAAAACATATGACAAGTTTTCCATTGGTACAAGTAGTTCGAGTGTGCAGCATGATGGAGTAGACATCAAATGAAGTCAATACACAAACCAAATTAGTAATGCTGGAGAAAGCCGATCAAGTGTAGACCAACTCGAAATTGGATTGAGCTAGAAACCATGTTCAGAGACCTCAGCACTCAGTGCGATTGAGCACTTGTAAGCAGATACAACTACAGTTCGGGAGTTAACAGCAAAGAGTGCAAGTGACATGCATGCACACAGATAATTCTAGTGTCAGTGGGACAGAGTTCACACAACATGTGTGTCGTGCAGACGGGATTGTCTTATTTTCGTATAAGGGAATACGCAAAACCATACGAACGTCAATGAAGTATAGCTTGAAGGCGCTCAAGTTTGTATGGATCCCACACTCCCCTCACTCACAACCCTCTCAAGTCTCTTTCACTCCCACCCTCTCTTCCCCTATCTTACGTCTGGGCAAACGAACATCCCATGATTTTTTTTTTCATAATTGCCAGACATGACCTAGGTATCTCTTACTTTGGCCAGTTTCTAAGAGGACCATTTTAGGAGTCTCCGAATGTATGCCTGTTTTCACGTGCAAATCCATGACTAGATTTGTCAAGTATGGTTTCCAAAGCTCTAAAAGTATATAGCCTTGATTTTTCAAGTGATGGTTTGATTGATATAGCTGCCTCATGCAAGAGCCCTTCGACGGACCATCTAAAACCTACTGGTTTTCAGCAGCTTGGTATGATAACCACTTAACCAGCTACTAAAATGTGAGAGAACTGGCTTTCGGTAACATAGATTACTCCTGCAGTACTTAAAAGTATTTCAATCACAAGGTGTACACTTGAATGCCACTACATAATATTCTAAAATAAATTCTTACCTTCTTTCTTGCCAAAAACATTTTTACATCCCTCACATCGGCAACCATCAGAGCACCCAACACCAGCCTTCAGAAAAGCCCAGACAGAACTAGGTCCAATCAGTATAATTTGAAAATAATAAATTAATATAAGCACAAAAATACACGGTACAAATGATAAAACCAAACCTGATAGCATTCACAGTATTTTTTCTGACACATGGACCTTTTGCAATTGCATCCTCTTTTATGCCTGGCTGAGGCTGGTGTTGTCCGGTTACCATCCTCCTGCAGAACATGATTTCACCTTAAAGTTCTATCTCATGAAGGTAAAAGAACATCACTCAAGTATAGTGAAAGAGTCCTTACCCCACTGTTTTGCGGGGACTCAACACGCAGCACAATCTTTGGAGCAAATGCCAGTGGGTTGCGAGTTTCTATAAGTTGTCGGGCCCCAAGAACAGTATCTTCATATTCAGGTTTATTAAAGCACTCTACACAAGCACAAGGTTCAGCACAATATACTCCTGCGGCAAAGCAATCGCAGTATCTGCATAAAAGGAAATAACATATAAGAGCTATAATAATCACAATATGCAAATGAAGTGCAATAATAACATATAAGAGCTCAAACATCATCTTCTACATATTCGGGTAACACTTACAGTTTTAGGCATTTCGACCGCTTACAGTTGCAACGTTTGCAGCCCTCGTTCTCTACGGTGAAAGTTGCCCTCTTCCTGGATGTCTCAACCAAACTCAATAAATCAAATACAATATACTTCAAAAAAGTGTCAAAAGAGCAATTAAGACAATCAGAGGGCGCACTTGCCTTGACTTTCTCGGACTCATTTGGTTCAAGTCTTCAAACCCGCAAGTGTCTTGCGAAGCAGGTCTTTTCTTCTGATATGGTATCATGTGCCCTTCAACATGATTCAATGACTGAGAATTGTACAAAGGCTCCATGTTGTGTGCAGAAATTTGAGAACTGGCAGAAGAATTGACCATTACTAAGGCCTGACTTTCCTGATGATCCACTTCGGTGTTTTGTTGAACATAATAAGCCAAAGTTGAGTCTGAATTAGCAGTTAATTGAAATGGAAGGTTCCCAACTGAATCCACTTGGGCTAAGCAACCCGTCAAATCTTCTGGTAAATGACAGTTACTCCCAGAATTTGACTTCCCCCCTTGTATATTCACATCATCTTTTCCAGCAACTTGCAAGTTTAAACCAGAGCTCACTGCCGGAACATTTCCAATGCTATTTAAGTGTAAGCCAATACGAGATGGAATGGCAGCAGTTACTTGAGAGCTTCTACTATTATGAGCAGATCTATCAACTTTATCATTGTGGGTTTCTGGTGTTTTAAATGGGCACACCGACGACCTCGACAATGAACATCGGGAGAAGTGGACCACTTGCCTGTTGCTGGAGATAATGGTTGGTTCTGCATGGGATGCATTCGAAGTCTCTGAATCCGTAGGCCTGGCAGGTGACCTTGCATCTGGTACAGTATTTGCAGTGTTCCAGGAATTACTGTTACTCTCAATATTCTTCCTGTGGGCCTCTGCAGCCTCAAATTGAAGACAACGTCTAGGCATGCCACTTTGGTGTTTATTTGTGTCCTACATTGGTTTAGCTATTTACTGCATGTACTCTTAAAAAGAAACTGATAATGAAGAAAAAAGAATTGACTTGAAATTCTGAAAGCACACAAAAAGAATGATGTTTGCCCTTTAAACAACTTAATAGAAGATAGACCACCATATTTCAGAAAGGGTAATAAGACCTGAAAACTATACCTAATGCAAAAAAGAAAAGGGCACGGAAACTGGTGTCGACATAAGAGGAATAAAAGTGCAATAATAAGGATAGTAAAACAATTTCTGAGAAATTTTTTTTTTGATGGGTAAATCAGTTTCTGAGAAATTGATGGCATAAATCAGGATACTGATAGTATAACAGCTCAAGCTAAAAAATTTGCTGTATAGAAAGAATAATAAGTTGGGTCACTAGTTAAGTTCAAATATCTGTTTAAGATGAAAAAGTTAAACTGCTCACTGATCCAATTTCTGAGAAACAAAGCCGAATAACCAATCAGTAGTGATAAAATATCAATGTACGCTACCTAGCTTTACAATGTGTTTGCTGTTCTATTTTAAATGGACTGGCAAGTAGGACAGTGGCATTGGATAGGAAAAACAATTAGTGCAAAATTACAAGAGATGTAATCTTTCACAAACAAAAATAAGGCAACTAGAAAGTTTGAAGTATAATTGCACTCCTCAACTTCTACCATTACAATTTTACAGTTTAAAGCTCAGTTGAAAGAAGTTTTCAATTGTCTAAGAAGAAGATGAAGGGGGCATCCATCATAGCTCCCCCAAAATTTGGAGAAGGTATTTGAAGTGGACTTTGATGCATCACAACATGGAATAGAACCAAATATAATGAAATCAACCCATATTTCTTTCTTTAAAAACTCAATGAAGCCTGGAAACATTATTCAATTTATGACTTGGAGTTCCACACCATTTTTCAAGCTTCAACACATAGAGACAATACCCAATTATCTGGAGTTTGTACCGTTTTCAAATAAAAAAATCTGGAGGTAATTGAACTCTTATTGGAAACTTAATCATTGCAATTCCAAGTGGAGTGACTTCTTAAAATAGTGCACCTTTGTACAAATACTAATTGATGAAACAGAACAAAGTCATTGATGCAGGGCAAGTTTTTTTTTTTTTTGATGAGTAAGCTGGGGTTAGGCAGGACCCCGACCAGATATATTACCAAATAAGAAGACACAAATTACAAAGGGGGGCCACGAGGGCAGCAGAGGCAATAAGCCAAAACAATGATAAAACAAAAAAGGAGATTAGCAAAATTACAATCTGATGTAACTTTTCCTATGGCGATCATCATGCATGATGGCTATCAACTCTTCTGTTGCAAGGGAGGGAGAAATGTTTTCCCCATTAATGGAATAACTACGCTTAGAGAGCAGGTCCGCTGCTCCATTTGCTTCGCGCCAGATGTGGGTAATGCGGATTGAAGTGAAGCTTTCCATGAGATCTCGGATGTACTGAATTTTCTCCCATTGAGTCCAGGGGCTATCAGCACTACCATTTAGAATGTTAACAGCAAAGTTTGAATCGGATTCAATCCAAACTTTGTTGACGTTATAAGCTTTTGCTAGGAGCAACCCCTGAAGAATAGTGCCCAGTTCCAGCGCGTAAATTGGTTCAGGATCAGTGTTGATGGAGAACATAGCAATACATTCCCCTGAAGCCCTTCTTAGCATACCTCCTATGCCACCTCCTTCATTACCCAAGGAAGCATCTACATAACCTTGATCTCGCTCCCTTGAGGAGCCTCCCAGTGACAGAAATTTTGAGTTCTGAGAATGGGTCTTAGCCTGTAGTAAAAAAACAGAGCCGCATTTTGGTTCTGCTGGTTATTTTTATCCTCAAGACCCAAGTCTGTCATCTTGATCTTAAGCTCACACAACACCTCTTTTAGCACGTGGGCAAGTTACACCAGAGTCCGTAGAAGTTATGGATCACTCCAAGAAGAAACGTATGAGTAGGGGTGTAAACAAGCCGAGCTTGGCCAGGCTCACGAGCGGCTCGCGAGCCTTACCGAGCTCGGGTTATATTAGTTCACACCCCTCATCTTCCCTGGACAGCGGACAGCCCTATCTAGTGTAATTTGACTACTTTTTTTACACTATGGGGGGTGGTCCAAGTAACAAATGGGGTTCCAAAAATGAAGTGACATATTTTGCCTCCCCCTTTCACTCCCTGGACAGCCCTTTTAGTGTATATATTAATATATATAATATATATATATATATATATATATATATATATTTAAATATATTAAATTCTGAACGAGCCGAGCCGAGCCGAGCTTGGCCTAAATCGGGCTCTGCTCGTTAAGCTTAACGAGTCTGGCGAGCCGGCTCGGCTCGGCTTGTTAAGGATTCGAGCCGAGCTCGAGCGAGCTTCCGAGCCCGAGCCAAAATAGACTCTCTTACGTATGAGGAGTTGACGGTCAGGGTCCATCATTCAAACAATAGGATTTTTTAAGCTGTAGGGATATATTTGTTTTTTACTTTCTTAGAGGTATATTGTTCATACTGGGATATTAAATTTTAATGTAATTAGGATGGGTTGGTTTCTTATTTTAGTCAGGGTTTACTAGTCGTGTGTCACTATTCAGGAAATTGTGACTATTCACGTCACTATTCATCCATGATTGAGAACCTTCTAGATTTAGGATTTTAGTCATAAGAGATCCCACATGTTAGGAGATGTCGTGGAAGAGATCTATATACGTGTGTATGCCCTAGAGCAAAGCATGACATGGTACACTTGCTTTTAGGCTATGCCTATGTAGATTTTACTCTATTGTGAATGAAAGTAGAGTAGATTTATTCTTCTATTATTGATTTGTCTTGTTCTTCTTGTCTTCATAACTAGCAAGCTAGATTACAAGATCCAAATTTGTGGTTCACCATCCTGAACTGCAACAGTCACCAATGTTGTCAGAGTCAAAGGGCATTGATTTTGGGTATATTAACATTTGAAGTTGTCGATTATGAAGCCATAAAGGAGGAAATCATTTCCTTATTCACTTCTATTTAGAACAACAATTGCCAAATATTGGGCTACAAAATGGATATTCATAACAAGATAGTAGGCTAGGAGTTCCCCGAGGATCACTCAAAGAACAAATCAACAAGGAGTGGCATCAAAGAGTTAGTAAGTAATGGGCACCTCCGCGTGATGAGACCATTGGCTTAGTAGAGGATGGATACTATTTGCCAAGACTGGGCAAATGTGGAAATATTTGCCAAGAGATATACGACTTGTCAAGTTGTCAAAGGAAAAGCACCAAACATAGAGTTGTTTTCCATTTTCTGTTCAATCCACATATCGAGAACCAAGTATTCTCAATTTCACAAGCCATCCGAATCTTGGGCCTCCTTCAAGCAGAGTTTCAAGTATTGCATGATTTCACGATTTGAGATATATCCTCCACTATGCATTGGGCTTTTATGGGGTAATATGCAAGAACGATCCATTTCAAACTTGCAATGTATTCAACACATTGTAGCTTACAGGGCACATTCACTGGATACAGCAAGATGCAGTGCCTCGTGCAAAAATGGGGTTTCTAAAACTCCCCTTTTTCACACATTTTTATATTCAAAAGCCTGGGGAAGCCTCTTGATGACTTGAGGGCACGATTTTGAAGATCAATACAAAAAGAATTGGATCCAAGCATCGATCAAAACATTAGAATGGCGAGTTTCAGAATTTCTGTTATGAGGTATATATTGGATTTTTTTTTTCCGTTTTCTTGAAATGAATTGGTTCATAGTTGATAAATACATATAGATTGGCAATTACAGTCATGTTTTGGGGTATCTATATACACTTAGGGAGATAATTAGAACCATCCCAATTGATGGACATCATCTGGACCATAGGGAGCTCCATCGAAGTAAAACTAGAAGATGTGGCAGAGGTAGTAGGCGTAGCCATGAAGGCACAAATCGCAGATAAGGAGAGGAGATCAAACCAAGGTTGCCAGAGCGGGAATCGAAAGTGGGAATCGAAACGGGTATCGAAAGCGGGAATCAAAGGCTCCCAGGGAAGAATCCTGCTCAACGTTGCCAGAGCGGGAATCGAAAGCGAGAATCGAAACGGGAATCGAAGGCTCCCAGGGAAGAATCCTGCTTCCTTGGATCAAACCACAAAGACGAACAAGGAAAACCACTAGGGAGTTAAACAATCAGCACAACAAAACATCACACGTCCCCGACACAAAAACAGAACATCACACAAGCAACCGACCTTCGACGAATGAAAATTTTGCAACATATGACCGTAGCTTACAACGACAACATAAAAGGAGAGGGAAAAGCGTTCAGATCATCAAAAGAAGAGATTGGCACAAAAGTGGAACCCAAAAGGGGGGTATCATAAAGGTGGAAGGAAGATTGGAGGTTGTGATTCTTTTTACGTTGTTTCCAGCGTTTGAGGGTTGCAAGTGGGCGGAAAGGTATGACTTCAACGGGAATTTTGGGCGGAGTCTTTGGCGGAACTTGTTACCCATGACTGTGGTACTCTCTCTCTCTCTCTCTCTCTCTCTCTCTCTCTCTCTCTCTCTCTCTCTCTCTCTCTCTCTCTCTCTCTCTCTCTGCGCCCTTGTCTCAATAATATCTCAATCTTTCCAATCGAGATCCCTCTCCCCCCCCCCCCCGGCGGCTCCTCGCCCATATCCTTTACCAACATTTAACGAGAAATCTAGTGACCATTTCTCACCAACAATGGTTAGGCTTTTTTTCACCTGGTTAATGGATATCCATTTTAAAGTTTTTTTCTTCTTCTTAATGGCTTTGGATTTGGGTTGTCCTACGATTGTTTTAGATGTGTTAAAGTATAAAAGATTAAATAATGCCATCTCCATCAGCTTAAGCTTTTGAAGTAACTAGTTGTTTCGCATGGTATCAGAGCCAAAGGTCTTGAGTTCAAACCTCCCGGATAGCAAAAATCCACATGCAATGGCCAAACCCTAAAGAAGGGCCACATGTGCCACGTGTAGGCCAACCCTAGAAACAGGAGCCACATGTGAGAGGGAGTGTTAAAGTATAAAAGATGAAATAACGCCATCTCCATCAGCTTAAGCTTTTGGAGTAACTAGTTGTTTCACAAGATGGTCTAGGAAAAAGGTTGAAAATGGGTTGTATCTACCAAAAGAAGGGTTGAGAATGTTAGGTTGGGTTCGTTTTAGATGTTGATGGCTATGGATTTTAGAGATATTTTTATGGGGGTTAATGGATACTCATTTTAGAGAGATTGTTTGGGTTAAGGGATTTGGGGTTGAGAATGCTCGGTTGCATAATCAATTGCACATTGACGAGAAGACTTGCTGAAGCTTTTTTTCCATCCATTTCTGCTACCTATCTGTGAAAAAAATGCAGAGTTTTTTTCTTTCGTTGCCAGGGTTTGGAACCCTAATTCCTAATCTGGTTTTCAGATTTCCAATTCTTAATACCTACCTACCCAAACATTAGAATTGGAATTACGTTTCTGTTTGACAGAAGAATATGAATTGGAATTGGAATGGAATATGATCACAATTCTGACTCCCGATTCTTGCAATTCAAACGCACCCAAAGGGGGTTTCGGTTGAGGGCAAGAGAGGATGGGGCAGCAAGGGGGGTGAAGCAGCAAGTGAGGGAGGGGCGGCAAGTGAGGGTGGGGCGGCAAGGGAGGGTAGGGATGGCAGGTGGGGTGGGGGGGAGGTGTAGAGGGTGGCGACTAGGGTTAGGGTTACGCAAAAAGAAGAAGAGAGAAAAGAAAAGAGAGAAATTTTCTCTTTTTTTGTGTTGTTTCACTACTCCGGAATCAGAACCCAGAGCTCTGATACCATGTTCAATGTAATCTAGTTACCATGGAAGGAGAGGATGGGGAAGAATAATAAGAGTGAAGATGAGAGAGCATAGAGAGTTCTCACATAATATGATATGTGCGTGTGTTACAATAGGGTTACATAAGTAAAGACCAAAATACCCTTCTAACACTCAATACATTTACTTCTTATAGGTGATGATGCAAGCTTGCACTAAATCACCAAAATATAGCATCAACACCTCCATTTTTAATGCACAGGAAATTAAATGAGAGATTTTCCAACATGTTATTTTGTACCTTTTGCAACTTATGTTCAGCAAAGTTTTATAAATGAGGAAATGCCTAGGGAAGTCTAAACAATATTTATATTCTAAATGACAGGAGTAATAAAATTAGACAAGTGCAAAATATCTATGCCACAATAGCAGTCTCTAAATATATTTTTCCATAGGTAATGATGCAATCTTGTAATAAATCACCCATATATTAGATAGGTGCCTTCATATTTCCTTTAAGCAAATTAAAATGATGGATGTCCAACATGTTATGTGTACCTCGCAATCACGTGGCATCGGGTTTACGACAGTCCTGTTTGATAATGTTCCCAAATTATCATTAGAAATGTCATCCCCCAAGACATTCTGTAAAGATTCAGGCGGCAACTGAGGGGCAGAATGCCATTCTTCCTGCTGCACATTTTCGCTAGAGTGCAGCTTAACGTCCGGTGCTCCCAAGTCATGAAGACCCAACGAACACACATGCATTTCCTTCTCATCTCCCACAATGTCACCCTCCTTATTAGTTGACACAATAGAGGCAAAGTCATCAGCAGTCTGATCCACTAAATGTTGATCACATTGGACAGTAGGAGCACATTCTACTAACAAATGAGCCTTGCTAAGACCATTGACACTCCCAGTGACCGTATCCCGACACTCATCAGCTGACCTGCCATCATTATTTTGCTCTGCTATACCAGCCGATGTCACATGTCCTTCAATTTCAACGGCTTTTACTTGGACTGATGATTTTTCACCGCCCAGACCCTCTTCAGCTTTCTCTGACACAGTAATGGATCCAGCCCTTTCAGTCTCCACATCATTATGGAAATTTCCATCACCATCAAGCTTCATGAAGGTTTCTTTGGGGATATCACAGCCAGTTTGTAATGTTTTACGCAGGTCAGTAGCTTGCTTCGGACACGAATCAGGCGAGTCAGCAGGATGGACACACTCCTCCAGGGGATCGGTAAGGTATTCATCAACACACGCTGATGGACTGCAAGGCGACGCTTCTGTAGAGCCCTTGTTGTCACAGTCCTGAGTGCATGGAATCAACTCAACTTTCAATTGGGTGACAGATGGCTGAGGAACACCTGGAGCAGCTGCGATGATCTTACTTCTACCATTGTACTCAAAAGAGAACTTTGCATCAGATGAGTCTGAATATAGGGGGCTGCAACAGAACCAATAGGTTTCAAGGACTATAAACACCAATCAAGCAAATTCGAACATTTGAAAGCATGAAAACAACATAGCCTAGGAGTTACAGGGCACATAACCTTTTTATGAAGCTTGCTTCTCGCTGGATATTAATGCGCGGAGATGTAAATACCGGTGGTGGAGTGGTAAGGTTGAGCTCTGGAAATACATGTCCAGCGTGTATGGACTTACTTGGCTTTATGGGAGACAAATTGCTAAGGTAGTTGAAGAATGGTGAATCCTAGACGAGAAAGGAGAAGCTAGATTAGAATTATGTGGGTAAAGAAAACCCCAAGTCAAAATGCAAGCTGAAAACTCATCCATAAGCAATCCACAGTGTGGCAGAAGGCTGTTCCAGTGAAAACTGTACACAAATGCATGCGTGAAATCCTCAAAATGAAGCAACAAATCGCAACCCATTTACTCATTAGAAAACCCTAAAGTAGTACCCAATAAACTACATTTTTTTTGTTAGTAAACTGGAACTGAACCCATACCTCAAGCCTGAGACAATGTGAACTTTCTGATTGGTACCCAAGATCTAAGAACACATTCAGCATTGTTTGCTAACCGATTAACAAAAAGGAAAATAAAGAAACAAAGACAACAACAACATGGGGATCTACCCAACTAGAAACCTCACCAAAACCCTAAACTAAATAAAAATTCCCTCCAAATCCAGAAAAAGAAAATTAAAGAGAAATCAATCAAACACCAGATCTCACTCCTTCCCTACCTTAAAACCCCCACATTGGGAAAAAAAATCCACCATCAAACCCCAAATTTAACCGCTTAAATGCCAAGAAAAAAAAACCTCACTCCACAAAAACCATCGGAAACAAATGCCCCAAAGAAATTAAATCCTACCACCACGAAAAAAATAGAACAGAAAAGCAGAAGAGGTCCCACATAGATCTACGCCAAATGCATACAACAAACAGAAAAAAAAAAAAAGTTGGATCAAATGAAAGAATATAGAGAGAGAGGGCGATATTAAAAGGTGGAAAAGAAAGAAAGAAAGAAACCTGAAGTGCGGGAGATTTAGAAGAGATTTGGGTGGTTTGAGGAGAATCTGGAGAATCCATGGTTGGAAATCCAAACCCTAGCCCTCCAACACCTTGTACGCATTTCTTTTTTATGTCTTTCTCGGACCCAAAATGGTCCAAGAAGATGACGGCGATAAGAAAGTGGGCATTTTTATCTTCATTTCCTTTTCTTTTTCTTGTTTTTTTCCTTTTGAGAGAGAGAGAGAGAGAGGGAGAGGGAGAGTCTACTACTTAAATCAATGGGAGGAGCGGGAATACAAAAAAACGTATAGTATACGTGTATAACTACACTTCTCTGACCATACGACTAAATACAGGTACTTTTTTTCTTTTTCTTTTTCTTTTTCTTTTTAATATTCGTCACGTGACAAAACATATATGAAGGTAATTTTTGCGTAGGGTGAAAAAATGCTGAAAAAATGAAGCATGTAGTACCGCTGTGTTTGGCAACCATTCGAGCAATTCCCCACTCTTCTCTCTCCATATAATTATATGCCTCCACAAGTCACAACCCAGATTTCCATTTCTAAACTCTAATCTCCTACTTGTTGGTCCTGAGTCGTATTTTAGGTAGAAATCGCAAAACCAAAGTCATTTCCACCACCATTTACACAATCCATCCTCGGTTTAACCCTATTCACCTACTCCAACAATCACCTTGCGACCCTTTTCTCTATGTTATCCAGTATTAATAATGTTGGGGTCAAATTCGAACACCAATTGCACGCTGACACATGGTGTGGGCCCTCAAGAACAACCCACTACGCCCCCATGTTAAATTAAGAGTCCTCCCTCAGCCCGCGCCCCAAACCTTTGAAAAGAGTCATGGTGCAACAAGAACAAAACAAGGTCCTTGGCCGAAGCTCGAATCCTTGACCATCAACGACCCGGACGGACTGAGGTACGATCCGTGATTTCCGGACTGCGTGTCCTGGAGTCCGTACGACGTCCAATCAACTGTCACGAGACCGACCCGCGTATCCTGAAGACCGTACAATGTCTTGTCGCCCGCTATACCATTGACCTGAACATACGGGTGTACCTGTGCTGGCCCCCATACTAGCGATCATATCAACCCTATGCCTTCGCCCCATCGCCAACCCCGTGACTCTCGGAACCTCTACCCAAAGGGAAATCCCCACTCCGATTCAAAGGTACTGACACAATCCAAGTACGCAATGCTGACTCCTCTTCTCCGTTTCTGAGTTCTTCCTTTCTCCCTCAGCTCTTATTTATTGCATTGTCCGACTTGAGGGTCGAAGGTTGTACCCGTAGTTCCGACTCCTAACATTCCTGATTGTGTTCTTTGAGTTCAAGACATCAAGCCGAGTCGACCACCCTTCTGCCAAAGCTAGACTGATGGAGACCCATCCGAGCACCAGGTGGGATATTGAGCAGCAACAATTGCCTCTTAATTTTTTTATGAACAAGTTAGTAAAATAGGGGTATTTGCCAGGGAATTTTGCAAAAAGGTTCACTGCTGGCTTTTATGAGAGAACGGGCACGTCAGATGAAATAAATGACTAAGACAAAATCTGTTGAAAAAAAGAGCATGAGTTGCTGTTCTCTCATGTGAAAGAAATTCCTAGCAAATCCCATATAATAGATAAATAATGAGTTTTTATAGCGTACTTTATACACCAGTACGCCCATATGGTCCATATTTTTCAAAAACCACTGTATAGCCCACACCATAGGATGATCCAAACAGTCCATTTGATGGGCCACAACATAAATAGGTTGTGCCCCAAAAATCATTTCCATAGGATGATCCCAACCTTCCGATTTCTATAATATGAAATTTCTCTATAGATTGGAGGGCTAGGATCATCCTAAGGAAACAATTTTTTTGGGCACATCAAGTGGGCAGTTTGGATCATCCATGGTGTGGGCCATACAGTACTTTTTGAAAAACACGAGATAGTACAGTCTTACGCAGTATAAAATCTCATAAGAACACCAAACCCCTTTCTAAACTAACTTATTTTCAACCTGAAACTATATGCCCGCTAGACACTTATTACCTGCTGGCAACTTTTTAACATAAAGAACAACCTCTCTTAAGCTATGCATATGAGGCCTTTAAACATTGAGATATATTGCCCGATATATCACAACATTTTGAAATACCATCACAAGGCAAGATGTCGAGGTATGCCATTTGACAAATATTTTCTGATATTTAAAAACTTGATGGGATTTCAATTCTCATGAGACAGAGACCATGAGTATCACCTCGTGACCCAAAGAAAAAAAATTGCAATTAAACAGCTTCGGAGAATCAATTGGGATCATAAGTTTTACTGTGTCACTATTGCCGCATACACTAAAATCTGAAATATCATACAGAATCCTGAAATGGTAGAACAAACAGAAAACAAATCCGAAATATTTTACATAATCTTCAAATGGTAGAACAAACAGAAAACAATGTCGATGACCAGATGCTTAATTGTGACTAAAAGATAGATATTCCTCGTCTACTAGCACCTGGATCAGAAATCCAGCAGTCTATCCCCATATGAACTCTTTTCCCCTCACGTACACGTTGATGCGGTCCAACTCCATCTAAGTGGGAGAAGTCATTACAAGTTTCAATCCATCTTCCATAGTTTCAGAAAGTTCGAGGATTATGAGCTTAAGCCGTCACAGCATTAAATAATCTAATCCTCTTAACCAATCAGTTATAATGATGTACCTCATTGAAGATCCTTAAAACTCAATCGAGCTGTTTCGTCCAATCAAAAGGTTCCCATTCTCGTGCAAAGCTTGCTACTGCTTGCTTTTGTGTCTCCATCGACTCCTGCTTCCGACGACAATACATGTCTTCCACTGGCAGACTTAACATGCCTCTAATGACGTCAGGGCCGAGATTGCTTTTAAATTGCCTTTCATCGTCAATCACATGAACAAACCCCTTATTTAAACCAAATTCAATATGGAAATAAGGGAAGTCCTTGGGGACACGCAACCCCTTCACACTTGTGTCAATAAGCAGCTTCGCGTTGTGCTGGCTCCACTCGTCTTCAGCCTCATCAATTGCCTGAAACCTTGTCCTTTCAGAAAACTTGTACACGGGTGAGATAAATACCAGTATCTAGTGCTACACTTTTCCTTTCCTCTTGGTGTTACCGTCTTTAATCCGGTATCTGTGCCACATATGTATGTGATCTATGCCAGTCTCTTGGTAGCATCATGGATGGGCCATAGTCCAAAAAACACAACAATCAGGTCAACCAGAGGATTTGAGGACCACAAATGAGCAGCAAAAGAAAAATGTTGAACAATGATCCACACTTAAAAGATTTAAAAAAAAAAAATTAAAATGATCCACACTTAAATGGATTGAAATCCTCCAATTGGATGATTAGTATGCATGACTGGTGTAGTTTTGGGCTATGTCCCAATCATGATGAGGCTCGCAAGATGAACTGGTATATATCAAGTGCACATATACCATGCATACCAGATCAGAGAAACTAGCAACAAAAACAAGGAAAAAGTATTAGGCACCAGATTCTTTTGCATACTAAAATTTACAAAAAATTATAGAGTATATAGTTAAAAAATAAGTAGCAGAAACATATAGAAGAAATAGTATCAAAATATTATCATTGTCATGGTATAGAAGTTCACTCAATCACTACTAGCTGTTGCTGAATGTGCATGCACATTCAAATGAGGGAGTTTGTTGCCCCTCACATAAGAAGTCTTGATGAACACCCGATTAAAACAGACAGCTAGATCATCCGTGCATCTAGGAATATACATGTAAAGTGAATAGGACAGTTTCTACACAAGTCCTTAACAGAATATTAAGGAAAGCCTAAGTCGAGATTTGTAGAAGTCTAATGGATAAAAGGATGTTGAAGTCTATACATATGCAGATTGAGCCGTTTCACCTTCAGACATAAGGACCACAACAGCTTATTGTACAATTGTTGAAGGTAAAAAAACGAAGAAGCATGTAGTAGCTCGGTCAATCCCCATAAGCATAGTATAAAGCAATGCACATGCCACATGAGAATTGATTTAGTGACATTCCCTTTTTTTAAGAATTAAGTTTCAAGGTCAAGTATCCATCGAAGTTATACTACGCAGTGTTCAAAAACTCCTTGACTCGACAAGGAACTCACCCGAGTCGACTCCTTTTTACCTTGGCCTCGTTCCGCGTTGCACCACATCCACATTCCGCATTTTGCCCTACAGAGTCAATAAACTCCTTCGACTCTCCCGAGTTATGACCGCGTCAACAACATTCTTGGCCACATCCGCGCTGAGTTGACAAGGATTTTTCTTGGTCGCGTTCCGCATCACATCGATAATATAGAGGGTTTGGACATGAGGGATCTTGGAGACTTTAAGTTTAAAGGAGAATATGGATATGAAGGATCTTGGGGACTTATTTTATATTCTTAGTGTTGAAGCAGAGAGGACCAAAAACACATGACTTTGACACAAAAAAATTATAATATAGATCTTAACAGGTTCAGAATGATGAGCTTTTTGGACGGAAACTTACAGGCAACTAACTAAGTGGATTATGAGTTACAATAGAGGCACTCTTGACTCTGGCTTATTTTATGCAGGGCACCAGCACATGAATCTAAGGATTAGGACATTAATGTGAAGATTGAATAGAGGCACTCTTGGTTTTAGTCAGCTTTTTGTAGAGGGCATCCTTTATCGGGTTTACGAAGGAGACATAATTCGCTTCTGGAAGGACAAGTGGCGTGCCTCTCAAACCCTACTAGACATGTTTCCAGAATTGTTTGCCATGACGGTTAACAAGGACGGGGTAGTGAAGGATTATATGGAGAAGAAGGATGGGATTGTGACATGGAAGCCGCTTTTCGGGAGGAATTTCTTCGATTGGGAAATTCCATCAATCGTTAGTTTGATGAAAGTTCTTGTAGAAAGATAAGTTAAATAAGATGGAGAAGACAAAAGAATTTGGAGATGGAACTCTTCGGGGGATTCACTGTCAAATCTTATTATTTAAAAGCCAGAAGTCGCAAAAGTATGGAATATCCAAACCCCCCCTAGAGTGGGAATTTTTGGGTGGGCGGCATGTCTTGGTAGGATACAAACGGTGGACTTTTTTTAGAAAGAGGAAGATGATAATTGTAGATCTAGACAACTAGCCACCTTCTGCTACATTGCAAAAGTGGCGAGAGAGGTATGGGGAAAGCTTCTAAGTAGATTTAGTATAAATTGGGTCATTCCTAGAACGATCATGGAACTATTACAAGGATGGTCCTTTGCTCCATGGAGAAAGAAAGGGAAGATTTTACAGGACGTTTCTTTACTTGCCACTATCTAGATTATATGGAAGGAAAGAAATGCGAGGCTTTTCAAAGGTAGTGCTAGAAGTGCTGCACATCTTTATGTGAAAGTGGTAGCTCTTACGATTACATGGGTGAAGGCTTTGCCATCCTTTGCATTTATATCTTCATATGATATATGGGAGAGATGGAAGAAAATTTGTATGGGGATGGAAATGAAGAAAATTGTGTCTCAAAAGTGGGAAACTTTACCAGCTAGAACCTTAAAGTTAAAATTTGACGGTTCTAGCATGGACAACTTGGGTAAAGCTGGAATATGGGGGGTTTTAAGGAATGAAAAAGGAGAGGTCGTTTGGGCGGGACCCATTGGGGTTACGGATGCGGTGGAAGCAGAAGTACGAGCCACTCACCAGAGCGTCAAATTGGTGGTGTCACATGGACTAAACGATGTGATGATTGAAGGGGCAGAATTTCAACATATCACTGTGACACTATGCGAAAGAGGAGAAATTAAGAGGCAGAGTTTCCACTTGATCAAAAAATCAAGGGGCAGAGTTTTGACACTCTGCTTTTGTAAATTTCACGGTTGGCCACCATATAAATTCTCGCGAAAGAGATGTTAATATTCAACAATAGTTTGGTAAAGGGAAATGATATTCCCCCCCCCCCCGGCTTTGATGGATAAAATCCTCCTTTAACGTTATCTGTTAGCTTTCAAAGCGAGGGAAAAACGTTAATGGGGTGAATTTATCCTCAAGTAGAGAACCATTCTCACGGAAAACGTTAAAGAGGGGGATTTTATCCGTCAAAATGGGGGGAAATATCATTCCCCATTGGTAAATTGCTATTTTAGTCTGCAAAGGAAAAAGACACTCGCTATTTAGTCTTTCTTTCCATCTAACTACAGAGAAATTGCTTTAGATTTCAGTTAATCTTACAGAAGATCTCTGTTTGTTCTGATCTATAATGAAGCTCTTGACACCCACCATTGAAATTCTGAGTATTGCTATTGCCATTGCTGCTATCGGTGCTGGCACCACTTATTTCTATTTCAGCAAGAAGTTAAAGGGTATGATGTTCCTCTTCTATCTCGTCTTCAAATTCTATGAATTATATGTTTAGATTCATGGGTTTTCATCCTTTTTTGGCATTCGATTTGGGTGATTCTCCATATTGATATTTGTTTGTTTCTTTATTGAATATGTTGACTTGCTGTTTCTTTTCTACTGGCTTGTTTAGACTTTAGATCACAAAAGAGAAATTTTCTTTTCTTTTCTTTTGCAATATGGTTACTTGTCCTTCTGATAATTTACTTTTTTTACTTTTCATCAAGTTGTTTTTAACATTTTATTAGAAATGTTACAATAAACAGAATTACAACCGGTGCATGAAATCACAGGATAAATATAATGGTGGTTAGTTTCGGAATTTTGTTATAAGGTTCAATTAAAATCTGAACTTTAAATGATACAGTCTTCTTATTTCTTGGGGATTTTTTGTTGCCGTGAATTTAGACCCTGCGATTAGTGTTAATAGTATTTTGAGATTCTGAAAAACAGGATTGACTCACTCATGTTTGTTATCTTATAAAGAAGTGTTTTTTTTTTCTTTACTTAGTTTTTACAGTTATTCCTTAACAATCCCATGTAGTTTTCTTTTCTCTTTTTCTTTCATTATCAAATAAAATAAATGTTATTAGAAAACAATGTACAACCAAATATTACATCTGGGGCATGAAATCTAAAATGATAGGAGTAATTTTCTAGCAAATCCAGTAATTTTGTATAAGGATTGTTTGAATCCTACAAATTATGCAGCACTGGCTCCTTGTGTTTGCAATTGTTGGATAATGATATCAAGACATGCCAGTGTCAGGGCTATCCCAAACAGCCCTCCTAATATTGTCACATGCATAAAAAAAAGATATCTTGTCATTTTATAAAGCAGATAAGAGCACTTTTTTACATGAAGCTGTAATTAATTTATTGGTGGGCTTCTGGCTTATTAGGAAGGGCTGTTAAGACACGGGTGTGTTTTCATAGCATATCTCTTTAATAATTCTTGCAAAATGTAATGAGACAATTTAGATCCTGACAATTGGTCCCAATTCATTCTTCTTGACATTAACTTAAATGAGAAGTGTTTTGTTACTTGAATTTTGGAGTTATCGGTGTATTGCCTCTTGATAACTCAATGGTTCCAGGTGAAGGAAATTTTTATTAAAAGAGCTAGCCTGTCAATAAATTTGACAGGTGGGTAATGCAAGCCACCTGTCAAATTTATTGACAGGTTAGCTCTTCAACTCTCCAATCTAAGGAGACATCTTTTTTTTTTTTTCCATTTTTTCTAATGACTACAACAAAGCAGAAAAAATAAATGAAAAAGAAAAGTATTCTTCATATTTGCTTAGTCAAACTCAATTGCGAAATTCAAACGACACGCATTGTTTAGGAGCATCTGATTTCTTCAAAACTTTCATGGATAAATGAGGAGTTGAGGACTATCTCATTTTCTAATCATACATAAATAAGTGTCTTAGCTGCATTGAAATTAAATATAGTAGACGAAGACACCATGCTTTAATAAATAGAGATCAAAAAGTGCAAAAATATGGCCTTGAACAATTTTTCAGCAGAAAAAAGAGAGGGAGGGAGCCTATATTTTTTCAAATAAAGCTCAGTTTAAATCTCCAAGTGAAAGAAACAATATCTTAATGAAGTCATCCAACAACAAAAGAACTACCTTGTGTAACTGGCCTCTTCAAAACTTTGGCTCAAAACCGGCAGAGAAGCAGTAAAAAGTAAAATGAAATAATGTTATCGCCTTTAATACCAACTTTTGTCTACGGATACGTGCATAGAAGTTATTGTATGAGCATAAAGACTACCAAGAATTTAGAAACACAAAACGCTTGAGAAGAATCTGCTTAAACTTGCCAGTTACTTTAAAATACTGAGCAAAAAAATGATTCAAGAAAAATAGATCGAGAAGAGAGCAAGGGAAAGAAATTTAAATGAGTATCTCACCGAGTTAGAAAAAAAATCAGTTTATATTTAGCATTTGCTTAAACTTGTAGTAGTTGTGATGTTGTTGTCAGCATATGGTGCAACTAATAATCACATATTGAGGAAACCAAAGCAGTATTCCTATGCCAAGCCTTTCTAAAATGATCGAGATGAATCCTTCATCTTAATATAATGGGAAAAAGTTTTTTAGGTCTATGTTAGTTCAAAGAATCAATTGAAGCCAGAGCTCAAGCAGGTCAATGATTGAAAAAAGAGTATTTTTCGTTTACTCACCAAGGTTAGCTTCAATTTGCCAAAGCCGGATTCGTAGTTTGTTCCCTCACATTTTAATGTTCAAATGGATGTTAATCAAATTTGTCTTCTTATAAAAGGTATTACGTCTATCTTTCTGTTGCAACTAAGAGTACCAATCAGATTTGGGGCTGACAATAGATTGGTGTGTCTCCTTCGCATGGCCATGCAATGCCATGCCAGCTATGATCGTGTTCCAGGCGAGTACGTCTTTGAGTTCTATAGCATCAAAGACTTGGACCGCACAAGGAAGGTACCCACATTTTGCATACATATCTACAAGTGCAGTGCCCGTGATGGTATTGAGCGCAATCTTGTGCCGATCAATGTATTTGTGTAGACGTGCCCCTTGATCCAATGCCCCTAGGTGCGCACAAGCTGATAACATGCTCACAATTGTCGCAACTGTCGGCTTTATTCTCACCACCTGCATCTCCTCAAAGAGGGCCAGCACTTCATTTGATCGGCCGCACTGTGCGTAGCATGCCAGCATTGCATTCCATGACACAACATCTCTCAGAGGCATTTCATCAAACACTCTACGTGCACCCTCAGCGTCTCCGCCAGCGAGTTGTCCTTTGTTGGAGCTCACATTCAGAAATGCTACAGTTTTGATCCTCCTCTTCCATTTGGTCTATCTATTGTTAAACCTATATTGTTAGAGAACACCGAAGCCGATGTGGGGAGCTTTGAGAAGGCTACATTACAAAATTCAAGTAATTTTCAAGCCAAGCAAGAGATAACTTAGTAGAAGAGAGTAGGCATCCCATGTAAGTTCAGAAACCATTAAAGAGGCAAACCAATAAAATGCGTATTTTATATGCTTAGAAGCTTACTTTTATTGGCAACTGAGTTACAGAATATTTTCATGTGTATATAGGCATGAATATGATCTAGGCTGGAAAATAAAATAAATTGCTTTGCGAGGAAAGCGTCTGTGAAGGGAAAAATATTGCTACAAAATTAATTTTTATGTATACAATCTGAAACTATTTCCTTTAGAACTCAACAGCATGAAACTACTTCCTTTAATACAATAGTATAAAACTTCATTGTATTCTATTTATACTGCTACTGAATTAATTTTTATGCATGCAATTTGAAACTATTTCCTTTAGAGCTATTTCCTTTAGAGCACAACAACCTGAAACTACTTCCTTTAATACAACAGTAAAAAAATTCGTGGTATTCTATTTATATTTTTATTTATAATTTAAACATAATTTCAAGATGGAATTTTAAAGAAAAACTGGTTATAAGAGAAATGGTGCGTGATTGAATGGTGGGTGTTATATGATAGATTGAAAAAAATAAAACGTATTAGAACCCCTGAAATGACCATTTAAAAAAAGAGAGAGAACCCCTACAATTTGGAGAGAATTTATTACTTCGCCAATATGAGGAAGGACGCATGGCATGATAAGAAGAAACCTAGATAAGATTTTGGTCCATTTTGGCATGTTTGAAGCAAATTGGGAGAACATGATTGGTTGACTTACAATAACTCGTTCTAAACAAAGTTAACATATTCGTTAAAATCTTGAACTAATGTACGCATGTAAATATACGTAATATGATTTTGAAACTATGATCTCCTACGTGTTGAGGCAACTTAGGATATAAATTGTTCTAAATAACAACCATTAACAATTGGTTTTTGCTACTAAATTCATCTCTCACCTTGAAATTAAGATAGGTTTGTCCTGTGTAAACTCTCACATACTAAAAAAAATGATTTGGGTAGCTACCCAATGTAAATATGGAGTGCAAAACTAAAGCATTCTAAATTTTAGAGCTCTCAAACTGAATATAAAGATTAGAAAGCCCATTTCTGCCATGGATGTGGTTTAACCACAGTGGGACCAAATTCAAATGAATAATACCCACTTGGAAGAAATAGCTCAAAATATTGTCCTCCAAATTGAATGGTACTGAAGAGCTCCGCTTACCATCCTCGAAGAAAAAACCTTACTATCCTCGAGGAAACAGATACAATTCTCGGTGGACTCCAAACCCAATGAGTTCTTAGCGTTGGAGATAGGCAGGACAGTCCAACCTCGAGGACAACTTCCATTTCTAGAAAGAAAGGAGACATGAAAAATACCCAAAACATCCTATTGTATTCGTAAAAAATCAAACTCTGTTTGATTTGAAATTTAAAATCCCAGCTCATGGAATGCACTGAAGTTTCAGTGTAATTACCCCAAAAAATCAATTGGTTCTCATCATGATCAACCTAGCTAAATTGCTCAGACCTATTACCATTTGCTTGTGCATTATCCAAGATCTGACTAAATTGCTCTAAATAATAATCAATAACAATTGATTGCTATTAAATTCATCTCTCAGAAGATCATGCTACTCATATGTAAACTTCCACACACAGAAAACTGGAATTTATTCACTCATAGTGGACAGAGGTAATTGAACTGAGTAACTTTGAAGTGAAAAAAAAAATCTAATCGGATCATGCACAATACAAAGTGAACACATGAATACCATCAGATATTTAACACATGATTTTTTTAATGGAATATCTAATACATGAATAATATCAGATATTTTATGATAGGCAGGTGTCCCATTTTACCTCTTTGAGTTCCTCTAAAACAACTTTAGAGGCATCACTCTTGCTCAAAGAGATCATCTAGTGGCATCCTTTGAACATGAGGTCAGACCGCTGGAATCAAAGTAGAAATAGCATTAGAAAAGGGGGAGATAAACATGCAGAGGAAAATTTTCTTTCTTGAGTAATGACACATAAAGGACAATAATTTTCCTGAGTAATTGTATCTCAAGGACACTTAAAACATTATTATCTTAGAACCAATATAAACTCAACGGTTGGGCACTTACAAAAACACATCTTACCTTCAATTCCATCTTCAATCCCTTCTAAAGCAAACACAGAACACAGGAAGCATTCTCCTGTAAGTGCTTTGAATGAAATTTCAGAAACTGATTAAGAACTGGAAACCAAAAAAACAAGTGTGGAGGTCATGTAATATTGGTTTGAATGAAATTTCAGAAACTGATTAAGAATTGTTTTTGCGTTGACTTCATAAGGAAGTGGTGATTTCTTATCGTCAATAGTTCCTTTCTACATATGATAGGAAATTATCAGCATTTCATCTAATCTACCAAATACATAGACATGCCAAAATGCCTACAACATCACTTATATGTTCTTTTTAGCCGATCTAAATGCACCACGCATATACATGTAGTGAGTGTGCATGTAACAAAGCCAGATGGAATTACATCTCTCCGAAGACTTTACTGAATCTAAGAAATAAATTTGCAGGAAAAAAAAAATGAAAGAACAAAACTGAAGCAAATAGAGGGGATAAAATAAATTTCATCTAATATACCTTTGAAAACAACAAATAGAGGGGATAAAAAAACCCTTCCCTGAAACCCTTATTCTCCACCTTTCATAGCAGCAAACAGAGGGGATAAAATCCTTAAGGTGATTTATGGGTGAGATTTTCAAGGTGGGATTTCTGGGTAGTTCTTGAGAAGAACTCAATGCAGACATAATTCGGGGGGGCGGGGAGGCTTTGTTAAAAACCATGTGGAGTGTGAAATAGGATGCGTAGTGGGTGGGAAAGTTTCGAGGGCGGAGAAAACAACGGGACAGATGAAAGCGCGTGGCTTACATGCGGAGGTTTTTTTACACGTATCTTCTGGGGCAACCCAGCAATGAAATGTCGAAAATGCCCAGGAGAATTCAGGATGTAAGCAGAAAATTAGAAAAGAAGGGCAGGGAATTTGATGAAAGATGGTTGATGAACTTTCAGCCGTTTAGGCTTTTAGAATAGTATGGATGGATTAATTGTTTGTTTATGAGTCTGTGCATGTGTGCATGTGCTTGATTTTGGTGATATTTAGCTTATTAATATAGCCTTCAATTTCTTTCCAGTTATGGTTGTTTATATTCTGAAATTAGGGATTGAGTTCCTCTCATTTAGCAGATTTACGTCTTGGACTTCAACGAGAAGTTACGTACAGTTTTTTTTTTAAATGGCAAGTTACGTACAGTTATACGTAGATTAAACTGCTGATTGGTGTTTATAGGTTGCTTGGACCCTGAAAACTTCAAAGATTTCAAACTTGTGAAACGTATACAGCTCAGCCATAATGTGGCTAAGTTCCAATTTGCTCTTCCTACACCTACTTCTGTGTTGGGTCTTCCGATTGGGCAACACATGAGTTGCAGGTTTGATTCTTCAGATTGGTACTGTCCTCTATGCTTGCTTATTCAAATTTTCAGAATTAATGATATTTGCATTCCGAAAATCTTTACATCCGTTAAAATAGAGGAAAGGATAGCGTCGGCGAAGAAGTTATCAAACCTTATACACCGACTACTTTGGATTCAGATGTTGGATACTTTGAACTAGTTATAAAGGTCTGCATATTCACGTGCTTCCATTCATTCCTACACATAATGAGTTATTGAACATGATAATTTTCCTATTTTAATTCATTAACATTTTAAAATAGACTTCTAAACTTACCGATTTTATGCCCAACTTGATGTGTTTGCTTCCACCTGGTCTTATTAATGTGATACATTTTCCCCCAATATGCAGATGTATCCTCAGGGAAGGATGTCCCATCATTTCCGTGAGATGCGCGTTGGTGATTATTTGTCTGTAAAGGGACCTAAGGTACATATACTTTCTTTCCATGATAAGAGTTAATGCCTTTACAAGTTGCTTTCTGTGACATGCTTGCAAGTTTTCCCTCCGTATTATTCCATTTCTGTTAGAGACTTGCTCTAAGCCCATTCCTGTTAATGATAATAGAAGGTGGAACTTTGTCTTCAAATTTATGTATCCGAATGAGATGCTTCAATACTGTATCGTTCATTGAATTTTTAGTCATTGACCAACTAACTAAGAAAATTAGGTTGAAAATATGATACTATAGTTATGGGCCCAATTCTTTGAGACATCCACTTACTTTATTTAGAATCAGACAGTCTAAGAAATCTCTGCTTTTGAGGGGGGCTGTTTGAACAATACCAAGCCTGAAAATACTAATATAGCACATCCGATGTTATTATCTCAACGATCTTGAAATAAGCTCTTATTTTTCTGATTTTAGTTTGGCCCTTTGGCTTTCATATGTGACACGTAAGTTGCGTGAGATCGAGTGGCATGTGCTATGTGGCGGAATTTGTATGGTGCATGGGCACCGTAATAAAAGGAATGGGTGCATTACCGATATGAATGTACCTATAGATATGCATTGGATGGGTAACATGCACTTAAATGTTGCACCAACACTAGGACCCATTAAGCGTCCAAATCAATAATCCTGAATAAGATGAATATAGAAGAGGGTGAAGAGAAGCATCTGGTATGAATGGAGGAATACCAAGCCTGAAAATACTAATATAGCACATCCGATGTTATTATCTCAACGATCTTGATATTTTTCTGATTTTAGTTTGGCCCTTTGGCTTTCATATGTGACACGTAAGTTGCGTGAGATCGAGTGGCATGTGCTATGTGGCGGAATTTGTATGGTGCATGGGCACCGTTGGCACCGTAACAAAAGGAATGGGTGCATTACCGATATGAATGTACCTATAGATTTGCATTGGATGGGTAACATGCACTTAAATGTTGCACCAACACTAGGACCCATTAAGCATCCAAATCAATAATCCTGAATAAGATGAATATAGAAGAGGGTGAAGAGAAGCATCTTGTTTGTATGGAGGCAAGAAGTGAAATTGATTCTCATTAACTGTTATGGTCAAATGACCAAAGTAATTGTATACATGTACAAGAGAAATAAAAGATACAAATCCTTACTGAAATATTGAATTTTCTGGCACCCCTCCACACCCCCCCACCCCCGTCATCCTCGTCCTCTCTCTCTCTCTCTCTCTCTCTCTCAAGTGGATATGTTTTATCAAAACATTAATAGCTTTTTAACACTTAACCAATAGATTGTAATAATCAACAGCTAGGCCCCTTAGTAAACCCCTCTGCTATCTCATTCTGACTTGAAACATATTTAGGAGTGATATTACCATCTTCCCCCTTTTTTCTCACACAAAATGAAAATCAATTGTAATGTGCTCTGTTCTTGCATGAAGATGGCACTTTGATTGTCATGTACATGAAGTAGGCTTCAAATTCAACTCCATGAAAAATGTCTTAACACACTAGTTTACCGGCAGTTGTATCTATGGCTCATGTTCTGCTTTGTCACTTGAGCATGCTATAGTTATGTATTTTTTCTGTTCCATGAAACTAGAAAACAGTTGATCATGAAAAGATATAGTCATATTTCGTCTTATGTTACAATCAGCGACCTAGACAGCATCCCTATATCCCTGTATATTGAGTTCCACAATGCCTTGAAGTGGACAGACATACTGCAACAGAGTTTACTTTTCGAATATCTCATATTTTTTGGCTAACTGCATTTATTCTTCTCGATGATCATGATGAAACTGACATACTTGAATAATATCAAAAGTTATATCAAGACAAGTAAATTTCAAGTACTGTAAGGCCTCCTATCATGCTCTGATGCAATAAAGAATTCTTTACCTGGTGCTCTTCTTTCCTGTTTCTCTTTATCAAACAGAAATTGGTCCGCTAAAATTTTCTAACAAATCTAAAACTTTCTTTTGGTGTGCCATTCTCTTGCATGTTCTTTCAACTCACTCCTATGAAGTAGGAAGTACTTGATACTTCCAAGATCCTTCATTTGAAGATCTCGTTCCAATTTGTTCTTCAATATAAACTTTCATCATTATCTCATCTAATTACAATCACATTAGCAACATAACCTAAAACAAATATCATAACTGTCGGGTTAACTTTGTAACTGGGCACTAGGGCCCTCTGTTTCTTCTTGTACTCCTTGTGGGACATCTTGTCCCCTCTTTTACGTAGGAATAAAATTATCATTACCTTTCAAAAAAAATAAAAATAAAATCATGACTGTCCTTTTTATTCGGATGAATAGAGAGTTAGTGGAGATGCTCTTGTACCCTTTCCTTGGTAAGGCTTAAGTTATTCAACCAAACTCTTAGTGCTTTCTCTAAACTGTAGATAACCTTCTTGAACAAATGAACATAGTTATGACTGTCAGTTGCTTCAAAACCTTGTGGTTGTTCCATACAAGGTTTTAAATTTCAGTTTCAGTCATCAGTGACAGCGATAATTTCACTCTCAGTACGAAATTTCAGCCGAAATCTTGTAAAATCACGTAAACATTTTGATATGAATTCACAGATGAAATGGTTTTTCTTCTAAGTTTTTGTCCATTTTTTTAGAAACAACTTAAAGGAATCTCGTGGTTCTTCTCTTTTCTTCGAGTGGAGTTAATTTTTCTGTCAGTGCTTCTTTCGAAATGTCTTTGTTTTTTATCTGAAAAGTTGCATATTTCGCATATTTTGACCGAAACATTAATGAAATCCCGAAATTTCGGGTGGAATCTTGTATTTTTCCAAATCCAAGTGGATTTTGTTTCAGTAGCAGCCGTAATCGAAATATTTTGGCTGAAATAAAATATTTAGGTCGAAATTTAGAACTATGGTTCCATATAGGCCTCTTTTAATTTTTCATGCAAGAATGAACTCGTAACATCCATGTGATATAATGTTCATCTATTCAAAATTAAATAGCTGTATTAATCTTCACACTGCAATTGAGTGTCCCATCATAATATAGACCAGATTGCTGACTGCATCTCTTTGCTACAAATCTTGCCTTGTATTGATTTATAGTACCATTTGAGTTTTGTTTTAGTTTACAAACCTTCATGCAACCAATAATATTCTTGTCAACATGTATAATTTTAACTCCAATGTGTGAAAATTGGAGTTACAGGGGAACATTCTTTATAAATTTTGTTTGTCACTTGAATCACATTTTCCCTTAATTTCAAACGCCCAATGACGCCGTATTATAAATTGCTACGGAACACCTTCCCTACATCATGTTGTTCATCTGCTTAAATTTGTAGTTTTGGTGACTTGGTGTATCCTTTTTTTCGTGCTTCCAGGGCCGTTTTCAATATCAACCAGGCCAAGTTAGGGCCTTGGGGATGCTTGCTGGAGGATCCGGAATTACTCCAATGTTTCAGGTAAGTAGTCATTTAAAAGTTCCATGTGGTGGTGATTTTAAAGACTAAACTTCTGTGACTGCCGCATAGGGCTATGATAATCAGCTATCTTTTCTTTTACCATTGTGGATCTTAAATCTTCTTCATTTTAAAAGAAAGTTTACCTTGCTTCTTGATTTTGAAGTTAATTATCCTTCTATTCATGGTTTTGGCTATGCTTTAGGTTACTAGAGCAATATTGGAGACGCCGAATGACAACACCAATGTTCATCTTATTTATGCCAATGTTACATTTGAAGACATTCTTGTTAAGGTAACAGATCATTTCCATCGAGATTATTTATTATTTTTGTTATGATCAATATTATTGCTAATGTTATTGACTTTTGATGGCTTTACCATGGGAACATTCCCTTTTAAAGGAGAAAACAATGGGGATCTCAGGGGCACTCTCATTATTTTGGGAATTATAATTTTTTTATGTAAACAGCCTATTATATTGTTATACATAGAAGTATATGTTGAATGCTTTGCTTATTTTATCATTCATGTCTATGTATTTTGTAATTTGCATTACTTATGAAAGAGAGTATCAGAGTACTGTCTGTAAACTGTGTCCCAGTGGATGTTTTCATAATGTTTCCTATTTCTGTGCACCCCCAACATTTTGTAACTTGTTTCAGTTATAGGTAGTACACTTTCTACTGATGATTGTGAATAGCTGACTACAGCTTAAACATTTATTGTTGATCACTAGGATTTATCAGTTATTAGTCATGGTGTATTTTCAACTAGGATGTAAGTTGTATCTAATGTTCATAGATGAAAATAGTGCATTTTGGATATGTGCAGGATGAGCTTGATACCCTTGCGACCGGCTACCCTGATCGCTTCAAAGTCTACTATGTTCTGAATCAGGTACATTGACAATCTCTTCCTCAAAATCTCTTGTAAAATGCAGAAACTCATATGCTAAGACAGTTATTACTTGTTGTGAGTGTTGCTTTAGTATCAAAGGGAAATTGGATTCTGTTAATCTTCATTTCAGGGAATGATCTTTTTAAAGATTTTCTTGTCAAAAAAACAATCTTCTCTTTATCATTCCAGTTTAGGGCTGGCAACGGGGCGGGGCGGGGCCGGATGTTGGGGTCCCCTACCCCTTCCCCTTTGCGGGGAATTTCCCCCCTCCCCTTCCCCTCCCCTCTGCGGGGATGGTGGGGAATCCCCCTCCCCTCCCCGCGGGGAATATCTAATCCCCTTCCCCTCCCCGCATCCTTCGGGGACAAAATCCCCGCCCCGCCCCGCTCCAACATCACCCCCTCTTTAGTCATTATCAAATCGGGGAATCCCTGCCCCAAACGGGGCGGGGCGGATCCCCTCTTTTTCGGGTGAAATTGCCAGCCCTATTCCAGTTATATCACTTATTCCAAAGAGAGTTGTTTACGCCATCCGTTTTCTCATTTTTTCTGGAAACTGAAGCCAGACTCGCCGAGTATTATTTGTGTGGTCTGGAGTGGCACACTTGCTTTGTAGCTTGGGTGTTTTGCTTTATGTGTTTGGCTTTGGTTTCATCACTTGTGGTGTCATCTGGTTCGATAATACTGCTTATACTAGTGAGTTTGAAATGCCTATTGGGCTATTCTCTCATGAATGTTTAAAAATTTCTCAGCCTCCTGAAGTATGGAATGGTGGCATTGGCTTTATATCCAAGGAAATGATTCAAACTCACTGCCCAGCACCAGCACCAGATATCCAGGTAGGTAGATTCCGGTGCAAAATAAGTCAGTTCTGTTCTATCCTAAGAGCTCAAAAAAATTTACATTTGTTTTCTCCCCAGAGACAATATTTGTTATGGAAACCATATGAATCAGTTGAGTGAGCCTTGATCTGTTGATTTGCAGATTTTGAGGTGTGGCCCTCCGCCCATGAACAAGGCCATGGCTACTCACATTGATGATCTGGGTTACACAAAGGAGATGCAGTTTCAGTTCTAAAGTTTTGGGCCGTTCTTTCTCTCAAGGTACTGAAGAAACGACTTGTTTAATTTTGTAGTTAGTCGCTAGCTTATGTAGAACTTGATACTTTTGATTAGAGTACTAATTCATCTACAGAAAACACATCGACACTAATGGTTATAGAAGGTATTCATAACGTTGAATTTCAAAAATGGTTCAGCACCCATGTAAGTAATAGATTGAACCTAAGCAAATGCTTAGTTGTATGTTCAGATATGTGGTTCTAACCTTTCTTAGATTTTGAATAGGTTAAAGAGTTGCATTACATAGAGAATTAGCATGTCATAGAAGAACTTAGATATTTAGCAAATGGTCCACTCCCTGCATTAAGTATGTGTCACCTTGGGTCCCAAGTATTCAGATAAATAAAAAGAAAATCAGCTTCCACCACCCATCTGTCTGACACTACTACCTTGCGAACAATTCAAGCAAAAAGCTAACGTGGGCCCGGAAGTGAATTGTCCACTCCCTGCATTAAGTATGTGTCACCTTGGGTCCCAAGTATTCAGATAAATAAAAAGAAAATCAGCTTCCACCACCCATCTGTCTGACACTACTACCTTGCGAACAATTCAAGCAAAAAGCTAACGTGGGCCCGGAAGTGAATTGTCCACTCCCTGCATTAAGTATGTGTCACCTTGGGTCCCAAGTATTCAATATGTGCCTGATCATGAAGTCATCTTTCAGGGTTTGTTCAATTGGTAATTAATGATGAGATATTTTCCTTCGTAAATGATTTTCTCAAGATTTGGCACCCCTTGAATTTTTCTAATGTTTTTTGTTAGAAAGGTTTGCTTGAAATTGTTTTTACTTTTTACCTACAAAAAGGCATTACCAAACCTCGGAAAAATGTGACTAATCCAAGGAAAAAAAAATTCATGGTTGCCAAACATGTCCAACGTGGCCACTTTAGGACCTATTGTTGATCATTGTGATGTAATCCCTAACTATAGTCATTTGCATAGTCAAACACGTGAAACTAGAGTCCCTAATCAAAGTATAGCACTATCACCATCTAGACAAGATGGCACACTAGTCGAGTCGACATAGTAGGTAATGTCTCCATTTAATATACCTTCCCAAAGGAGAGAACGTCCATATTCAATTCATGAACCCTATCACATCCCAAATCCAATCCAATGAAATGGGATGAAAAGAGATATTATTTTTCAAGTATATAATTAGGGAAATGATTTCACCGCTCCAATGTTTTGATAATCATGCACTCCACTTGTTTCTCGTGTAGTGTTCGGGGGCTTTAAGAGCTTTTTGAGAACCGTAATATTCGCCTGACAGCCCTTAAAATCGACAAAAAATTGAGCGCATGTTTATTAAAACATTGGAGCGCAGAAATCATTTCCCTATAATTATCTTGAACCCATCCAATGTTTACAAACAGTTACAATGTTTATTAAAACATTGTAACCGTTTCGGACCCCACCAAGCCGAAATTTAAGTCCGAAATTTGGTAATTTGGCTCCAAATTCCGGACCCAAAATTTGAAATTTCATACCGAAATTCCGAAATTTTGTAACACTTTTTTTTATTTTTTTTAAGAATGAATAATATCATTAAATCAAAATTCGGACCGAATGCCTAAAAATTGAATTTCGGAAAATTTCGGTTTCGGATTTGGACGAAATTTAAAACCATGGTCATAATTCATAAATACACTAAAGGGAGTGGCTAGGGAAGAAAAGGGGGTGGATATATCATTTCACTTTTGGGAATCATTGTAATAAGGCTAATAGCCTTTGACAGTTGGTTAAACAATCCAAAACAAGGTGATGTCGTTCCATTATCAAAACATGGTCGTATATGAGTAGTTTGATAGTGATGATGAAGATAGATATTGACAAGGGGAGTGATAAATCGACTCCCCATGTGACTTTCTCTCTCCTCTAGGTTAGAGAGAGAAAGAGGAGAGAGATAGACACATTGGGAGTCAAATTTATCCATTCGGGGAGTCGATTTATAATAATAGTGACAATGATGATGATCGTATGGAAAATGCAAGTATCTACTCGGTTAGCTACTCCATCTAGAAATACTTTCTTATGATCCTTCCAAAAGTTCACTTATTGAGCCAGCTTCTACCACGTTTATATGATTAGATCCGTTGATCCGGTTTAATGATCCTATGTCCTTTATCCATCAATCCTTGTTCAGGTTCTGTCATCAAACACTAAACCATTGATGTTTCTAGTCTTTTGATAGGGAAGTGATATATCCGCCTCTTTTGATCACCAGGAACACCCCCTGTCAGTGTGTGTGTGGCAGAATTCTTCTGACATAAGCACAGCAGCCCCTCTTTGGTCATTGATACACTGATAGGGGGTGTTCCTGGTGATCAAAAGGGGACCATATATCATTTCCCTTTTTTTGATATTATCCATAAGTAACCATGACCATGGCGGTCACCACATGATTGCCTACAAGATCAGTGGTCGAGATCTTTGTATTATCTTTGTTCCTTCGGGACCACCTCGGTTCTGTTTATATATATATATATATATATATATATATATATATATATATATATTCTGTTGCCCTTTTCAAAAAAAAAAAGATCAGTGGTCTTGACTTTCTACAGTGGTACGTTCTCTCTCTCTCTCTCATTTAATCTACCAGTCCACTTGCACCATGTCGGCATGATCCAAACCGTTCATTTGGTGGGCCTTATAATGACAGAGATGTGATAGCTTGAAAGTCTAATTTATGGGGCTGAATCAGATGAGCCATTAAGTAAAAGCAAGGAATGGTCTCTTAAATTGTATGTACTCAAGAGAAAAGACAAGGAAAAGGTCTATTATACTGTACGCACTCAAGAAAATATCTCTCTCTCTCACACACACATGTAACCAACGTATTGAAGTAGTGGTCCTGCCATCCCTCGTTCAAAGGGAAGATTTAGTCGCCTAACTATCAAGTGTCATCTGTCGAAATCAGCGTCATTTTGGAGGACACGAGTCTGTAATCGGTAGAGGACTAAAAGCTATAAATTCAGGTCTAGGGAAGATCAATTTGCTTAACCACTTGAAGAACTTGAAAGAGGGTCTGATTCTCTGCTACCTCCAATTGCTTCGTTCTTGTTGATTTGATTATATAAGGAAGAAATAAATCAATGTCGGGCACTAAGGATATCCAATACAAGGCTGGCCAAGCTATGGGGCAGGCCGAGGCAAGTTTTCTGTTCTTCTTCTTCTTCTTCTTATATCTTATTAGGTATCATGCATATATACGTTATAAGATACAATCAAATGGGTTAATTTGGTTTATATGGGAGCTTTTGTGATATTGAGCGCTATAGATCAGATTTCCATATATTCTGGTACATATATGAAGTCTATTTTTTCATTTATGATTATAGGTGAAGAAAGATCAGATAGTAGACAAAGCATCCCAGGCTGTCCAGACAGTGAAAGACAGGACAAATCAGACAGCCAAGAGTGCCCAAGACTCTTGCCAGGGGGGTAAGGACCAAGCCGCCGGCTTCCTTCAACAGGTACCCACTTAACTATTTCCTTCTATATCCCATTTTTATATATCATATCATGTATAGAGTTTCTCCATATTGTTTAGTCCTCATATATACATATAGAACTCATAAAATCAATGGCTCCTTTCATTTGGCCACTGATAAGTCCATTTCTACAGTACCCAAATGAATTAAGGGCCGTTTGGATACCGCCTATTTTGTATTTGGATTTGGAATTGAGTTTTGAATACAAAATGAATAGATCCGGCAGCTCATGTAGAGGGAGACAGAGAGGGAAGGGGGTACTTCCTACTGGAGGGGAGAGGTTGAGGAGCAAAGAGGGTGAAGGAAACTCCCAGATCTGTGGATTTCCAATTTCTTATTTCCACAACAAATTTAGAAATCTGATTTTTTTCACTGTCAGCTGCTGAATTAGAAATCCGAGAATTTGATCCGATCCAAATTACAATGCAAAAAGGGCTGCAAATGTGAGAAATCCAAATCAAAATCTTCTTGGCATCCAAACAGGCCCTGAAACGAAGTCAATATTTACAAAAATCGTGTACTGGTTATTTCAATGTTTTTTGTTTTTTTTTGTTTTCTATATGGTATCACACCACTTACAAAACTTACAAAACATCATGGCATGTTGTAAGCTATTCTAAACATCCACATATAAGGTAGTAATTTACTTCCTTTTTTCCCCCCTTGCAGACTGGTGACCAAGTGAAAAACATGGCACAAGGAGCTGCTGATGCTGTGAAGAACACTCTAGGCATGGGAGACAACAACCCTACTACTAAGCATTAGAAATGTCATATTTCCTTGCATTTTCGTGTTTATTTCAATGTTTTGGAGGGAATCAGGATTTTATGCTCTTCTTGTAAACCTGGCCTCCTTATTTCTGTTATTCAAAAAGAGAGAGCTCTGAGCACTCACATTTTCAGTTATTTTTATTTAGTTATAACGTCTCTCTTTTTTCCTTCATCTATATTTATCCTCCTAGGCGTCAAAGGATTCTCTCTTGCTAAAAACGGCAGATGATAACGGTACTACTCTCTCTATTGAACTGGCCAAGGTGCCTTTATTTTGACATGATAAATACATAAAAGAAAATGATTGGGAAAACTTCTATAAACACTTTCTAAGTGAGACAAGAGCTTGAAAGCTTCTCCGTAAAGGGAATTCTGTATAATAGCTACACTTTTACATCACAAGACACAGAGATTAAGCTCTCCTACCAGTGGATAGATTTCCTAGGGTTCGTTCCAAGGGGAGCATATATAGGGTAAAACATTCGTTTACCCCCTACAATGATTTTGTGGTTACTCTTGTAGTCATTAATTTTGCAATTTACCCCTTTATAAATCGTAAAAAGAAGAATCCAATCTCCCCCCCCCCAAACACACGTGGATTTGGATTCTGACCGTTAGATCACATCCCATTGCGACTCTATGGTCTGGATCAATCCTACAGCGGCTATTGGTTTGACTAAAACCTCTGATCTCAACCCACAGCCTAGATTGATCCCTAGTGGCTTTGGAATGTTGGTTTTAAATGGACACAACCCAACCGTCCAGATCATAGCCGGTCGGATATTAGATTGATCCCTAGTGGCTTTGGATCACTATCGGATCGAACCGATCTTGATCCCAGGGCTAGGATCAAATCTGAAAAAATTAAATGCTCCAATTGCTCCTTGAGGCTAAAAAAGTGCCCTAGGCCATTGCCCACGCCACGCCGACCCATGGCTCCACCCATTCATGTGGTTCCACCCATGGCCCAATGTGCAATGAAACATTAAATTACCACAAAAAAAAAAAAAAAAAAATTCTTTTCCAAAACACACTTGGAAAATGTTTTCCAGATACTCTATTTTGACTAAAAAACATATGATTTTGATAATGTAATGGATAGGAAAAACTAACCTTCTCCAATGACTCTTTCATTAACGAGAAAAGACCAATCAATAATCACCTATCCTCCTTACCTAGAAAGTTAAGTAAATTGACCGACTATTTCTTGTACTTATGGTATGCAGAGAAGGAACATGATCTTAATAATGAAAAACAAATAAATTTTAAAAAAAGAAGGAGAAAAGGCTTTGGAGAGTTTCTTCTCACTCACAGATCTACATCCTAATGCATGGTGCCACATTTTTAGACAAAGGGGATCTTCTTCTTCTTCTTCTTCTTCAAAGCCTCCTGATGTGTGTCTTCTGCAATCCCTTTTTTCCTTTTTTTTTACCTTGATTGATATGCCCCCCCCCCCCCCCCCCCCCCTACCAAAAATAAAAAAATCACACCCACACGCGCGCGCACTTACAAACTATAGTAGGGGTTTCCTTCAAATTCATCCTTACTATAAATAGTAAGTTCCAGACTTACTAAAAATAGCAAGTTCTTATTATAAGTAGTAAATTGTGAATTTCCTACAAATAGTAGGTTACATGCTTACTAAAAATAGAGTGTTTGCTATGAATCTTTTCCCTCTAAAATAGAAGATAGAGATATTTCTCCTAGAGATAGATATGTTCTCAACAAGGAAGTCTATAATAAGTTGAGGAGAGAGACATCCTCCACTTAGATGTGTTAAGTTACTCTGATGCATATCTTATCCTCTACACATGTGAAATATTCTCTTATATGTAGAACCCCCTAATCAAGGCACACATATCTCTGAGATCCACATGGAGCATAAAAATATCTCTTTCTCATGAAACATGACAAAGATACCTATATCTCATGAAAAATGACTGCCCCATCCTCTCTTACATTTAACTGAAGGGATTCGACATACCGTCCTTGAGTATAGTAATTGAAAATATGGTACATACGAGATTGAGGAATTTTATCACTCTAAGTATCTTATGAAAAATGAAAAATATTCCTATCTCTTCTAAAATAACAATAGTGCCCTCATCACATACATAATAATAAAAATATCCATTTCTCATGAAAAATGACATAAATACCTAAATCTTATGAGAATGACAAAAGTATCCATATTTCATAAAAATGATGAGAAGGATAATATCTAAAAAATGTGAAAAAAAAAAAAAACCACTTCTCATAAAAATGTCCAAAGTATCAATAGTCATATAAAGTGACAAAAATACCCTTATCTCATGAGAAGTGACCAAAATACCCTTGTCTCATAACATGACGAAAGTATCCCTATCTTATGGAAAATCACAACAATACCTATATCTCATTGAAAAATAAACAATGTGCCCACATATCATGAACGATGACCAGAGTGGCCCTATCTCGTATACACTAATAAAAAATACCTATATCTCATGAAAATGACAAAAAATACATACCCATACATAATTACAAAAAATGACCAATATGATCTTATCTCAATTTTTTTTCACGAGAGAGAGGTATTTTAGTCATTTTCTATGAGATAGGAAAACTTTGGTCATTTTTTATGCGGTAGCGATATTTCAGTTGTTTTCATGAGATGAGGGTGATTTGGTCATTTTCATGAGATATGGATGTTTTATATTTTGTACTTTTATAACATGGATATTTTTCATTTTTCTTATGGGAGTATTTTGCTCTTTTTATGAGGAAGAGGTGTTTTGGTCATTTTTTTATGTGTGTTGGGTTACCTTGGTTATTTTTTGTGAGACAGAGGTATTTTTATCATTTTGATAGAGTATGGATGTTTTTGTCATTTTCCATAAGATAGGGGTATTTTGCTGTAGGATGGACGGCTCCAAAAAGTTTTTGAATTTGTTAAACACTAGAAAACAAATGCACCTTGTTTTACCACACACATAGGAACGCCTGAAATTATTTCAAAGGGTAAACCAAAATGTGGTGATCTAACTATCCCGCAATCATTTACCCTATAAAATTTTGGAATGAACCTCTTTGGATGCTTGGTCCTTATTTCCCAGTAGGATTATTTTAATTTAGTGTTAATTGTAGATGTGATGCTAATGCTTCTTTGGAGGTCACTAAAAATATTATTTCTCATACTCCCATAAACAATCATTTGCAAATAGTGGACGACTATGCAGAAATTTGTTGGAAAAAAGTTGAGGGTACTGTTGTTGATAGAAAACAGGAACTTGTTGCTTCAAGGCGTGATATCACTTTCCTTAAGACAAGATTCGCCCCCACTAGTAGTGTGCAAAGGGGATCCGCGAATTGCCTCCAAGATACAATGAAGCCTAGTAGGGAAGCCCTACTAATGTTTGATGACGCGTAGCACTAGCGGAATCAAACCCGAAATGCCTTTCCGAAATTTCAAGCCTTAGAGAAATTTCTAGATACTGTTTCTGCAGAAAAACAGTATCTAGAACAGTAAACAAAAGAAAAACAGTATGTAGAAATACTTGGGGATTTTGTAAGAGTGTAGAAGAGAGTGTAAAGTCTGTCGGAATTGCCAATCCACCTGGTGTCTTTTCAAGTGCAAAGTGCGCCTAAAAAAGCGCCAATAAATCACCACTATGCGCCGTATAGCCCATTGCCCACGCCGCGCGCGCGCGTGCGAACGGTGCGTTGCACCATCCCGCGGGTCCAACCCAATGCGCAATCCACAAGTATTAGAAAAGTGTAGTGCTTTGTAAGCCCTTCTCTTTTCTTTCTCTCATCCGGTACGGGACTATCCTTTCAACTATACTTCTACATCATTTTGTAAAAGCAAATTTTTCAAGAAAATATTTTCTTTTTCCCAAACGCTTTTGATAAAATATTTTCCAAGACACTAAAACATGCAAAATACATAATTTTGAAAATCCAAAATCACTAACAAAATTCACATTTACAATCAATATAAAAGACAATTTGTAAGCTTTCTATTGGGAGAGTATACGTAAAATGAAAACTGTTGATCTTGTAGAACATCATGAGGCGACCGACCAACCCACGTAGTATTAGTCCCATCCCAAATGGAAGGTGGTGTAAGATGATGAAATAAAAAAAAATCAATAGCATAACTTTAAAATTATATATGCAAATAATTTTGAAAGGTATCCAAAGAGGCCCTAAAGCTCCCAGTGGCGACCAAATAATTGTCCAATGCAAACATGTGCTGGTCAAACACTCACGATTTCTTAAATAGGTTGGCATTGTTTCAATACAGAGATATTCACATCTATTAATATGATTTTTTGGTATGGTGAGCAATTATGAGTCCAGCCCATTGCAACCAGTCCTACCATGATCCGATGATCATAGAAACTTTGATCAGTGAGGGCTGCCAAGAGAAAAAGCTTAATAGTCGATATTTAAGGCATTGATCTTACAAAGGGCATCCAGTGTAGATCATGTGGTTGATTCATGGGGCCATACAACGTATTATTAGGCCCCACAAAAACATGAATCACCCCCTGGCCCCTGCTCACTGTCATGTCAAAAATAATATTGATGAGGAGACGCTTGTAAAATCTCAGAGTCACAGAGGCCTCCTCCAAATATTGGGGATATGTTTGTCATTTTAAAAATAAATAGGGGTAATTTTGTTGCTGTAAAATAATTAGTCACTAACTAGTATTGTGCTAAGCGGCCTTATTAGGGAGTGGTGTTAGGAAGCTGTGCGACACTGGCGCGTCTTCCTAACAGCTCTAGAAAAAGATCGTGCGAGAACCTAATACAAACTATCTCCTCCAATTCCAATTTCCAAATACAGAATTGAAACTCGAAGATTCGAGGGGATAAAAAGAAGAAGAAGAAGAAGAAGGAAAAAATGTCGTTAACATGCGTGAAAATGTCGGAGGATGTTTGGCTAACTTGTCTCAACCATGCATTGTCTACAGAGACTGAAGAGATCATGGGTCTTCTTCTTGGTGACATTCAGGTGATCGTAATTCCCAGCCTTTAAAAAAAAAAAAAAAAACTTTTGACCTAGAACTATCCGATTCTGTAATGGGTGATTGGGGCTGTTTGTGTAGTCTGTTGAGCTGAATCGAGTCAAATTGAGTCGTCGGTTACTAGTATTTTCCGCTACGTTTTTGTTTGTGTTTGGATTATAGGGGTTTGGCGTGATTGAGAAATTATCAGGGCAATGGAGTTGGAAGGAAGACTTATGATTCTGTCACATTTGTTTGCTTTGTTAAATGGGTATTTTCTTCTTCTGCTTGGTGCTTCCATTTTTGGGTGGATTTTGTTTATTACTATGGGTCTTCTTCTTAGAGAAATACTAGTGTGCGTAACTTGCTGCTTTTGTGTGTGTTTGTGTTAGGTATGTAACCAATATGCCAAAAGCCCCTGCACTTATGAAACGCTTTTGGCCACGCCCATTAACCCTTATTAGTATTGTAACATTCATTCCACCACGCTCTGCACCCAACTTCTCCTGCTCCCTCTCTGTGACTGCTTTCACCCTGCTCTCCACGTAGCCCTTTTCACAGGTCGCCCCTTCTGTCTGGTGGCCCACTGTGACCGCTTTCACTCTGGTTTCTCTAGTTACCCCTTTCCTTTCGTAGCTTGTCCCTCCGTGCATTGAACACCAGGCGTGGACTTGGCTCTGATACCAAATAAGGTGCTTCTACGAAACAAATCTCCAAGCCTTTCTTTATTGATGAAACAACGAGCTTTGCTTTATTGATAAAGCTTCGTCCGTTTTGTTCTACAAGAGCTCAGGGCTTACTTTGGTTAAGGATTTCACACTCTTCTTGTATGCGCCCAAAGCCCCAAGACTGATGGAACGCATTAGGCTAGGCCCATAAACTACTTTGCATCACAATACTTTCATAAATTCCGTTGCTATCATGGGAATTGGTTCTTTAGTTGGAACTATGTGTAGTTTCTTGAGATGAATTGAATTGCAATGGCAGATATTGCTTATGTGGATTACATATTTTTGTCATGTTATGTATTCTAATGGGTTGATTTATCAGGTTTGGTTGAATTTTGAGAAATTATTGTTGGAATGGATCCGGGAGACTTGTGAGTGTGTTCCTGGGTTGAATGGGTCGTTTTTTGGGCTGTGAGTATTCGGTGTTTATTGATAGATGGATCAACTAGAGTTCAAATAGGGTAGGGCCCGAAACCTCTCCAAGGAATAGTGTTGACAAAATCATGTGCATGTGATTATGGTTATGGCTTGTTCTGTGAAATGATTATTTTTTTAAAACATTTTTGTTTGTTTTTTATTCATAGGTATTGTGTGGCTTGAGGTGAGTTGAATTGATGTTGGGTATTTTTTTTATGTAAATCAAGATTTCACATAAAATTTCTGGCTCGACTTCTAAGGTTTTGGTATCTTTGGCGTGGCTGAAATGATCAAAGAATGCAGTTGGATGCGTTATAGTTCTGCAGACTTCAATCGTTTTACAGAATGAGGTTTTCATTGTTTTTCTCGAATTTATGGTTTCTACGTAGATATGGTGATGAGTAATTGTATTGATTGAGATGAATTAAAAAGAACTATTGGTTATTACTCATGTCCGTTATTTTCAATGATTTTGTGAACTTTTAGATTTAAGTTCTAAGGGTCAAGTTGAAAATTCTCACAGGAAAGATGTTTAATGAGTTAAGATATCTCTCTTGGGTTGTTTTTGAAATGTGCTTCTCATTTCTTGTCTGGCTTGTTACTTTTGTGTGGATTATGTTATGTATAATGTTTTCCTTTATATGAACTAGATTGAATTGCTGGGTTTTGCTTATGTAAATTGAGGCGTTTGCAAATTTTTATTGGTTGTCACTTTTCAGTTAAAGGGTTTTGGTTTGTTGGCTGGGGTTGAATATTTCTCATTAGAATGGAGATGAAGTTTTTATGATTCCATGACTTTGGGTTGTTTTATGAAATGGGATTTCATATTTGTCTACTTTGTGATCATTTTGTGGATCTTTTGATGTGTATTGTATTGCTTTAGACGAATTGAGTTCCCTATTTTTTGATAGGGAACTTGAGAGGATAGCTTGGATTTTAGAGTTGCTTGATGCGTAGTACATCAGTAGTTCTGGGGTGGATACGAGGGTTTGGATTTGGTACACATCTAGGGAATTCAGTGTCAAGTCTTTTTATCACCTGCTCACTCCTTACACGGGATCCCTGCAGGCGGCCAAAGTTTGGACCATTCCAGCTCCTCCTAGCGTATGTGCTTTCGGTTGGACTGCGGTTCCGGACAAGAACCCTAGCGTTAATCATCTCATGACTCGGAATATGTTGATTGTGGACCACTACGCCCTTTGCATTGGGAGACAGTAGATCATCTCCTTTTGCATTGTTAGTTCGCTCGACTGGTTTGGAGTAGGATTCTTTAGAGATTTGGGTTTGAATGGGTGTTTCCTGCCCATTTGTCACGGGTTGTAAGTAATTGGGGTTTTTCCCCTTGGCGAAAGAAAGGTAAGGTGCTTTGGGAGTATATTGGCTACAATCTGGACGATATGGAAGGAAAGAAATGCTTGAGTGTTCAAGGGGCTGGAAAAAAACCCTCACCATACTTCCACTATGGCGATTGCGTTGACCATTGCTTGGGCTAGATCCCTCCTTAGCTTTAAGTTTGTTTAAGCTCATGATCTATGGTTTGGCTGGAGGGATCTATGGTAATCCTGGACTTTCTGGGGTTGGTGGCCTTCTTAGAGACGAGGTGAGAGTCACGTTGTGGGCTTTTTCAGGCCTCATTGGTTTTGCGGACTCTAATGAGGCGGAAATCAGGGCGGCTTTGCAAGGTGTAAGGCTAGCGGAGTCTATTGACTTGGCTAAGCTTATAGTGGAGGGAGATTCACTTAACATCATCAGATGGCTTCAAGGTAAAAAGTTGGTCCCTTGGAGATTTGGGAGTTGGATGGATGAGATTAGGGATCGTATTGGAGGGGCGAATGCAATTCTCCAGCACGTAAAAGGATCTGCAAATGAGGAGGCATATAAGCTTGTCAGGGAAGGAACAGGGAAACAAGAGCTCGAGCTATTCGATTTTTCCCTCCTTGATGTTCTATTTTTGTTCTTTTTTCATTTGTTTTAGCTGTCCTTCTCGGTCAGCTTTCTATATTCTTTTCTTCATTAATGATATCTAGCCATCTAACAAAAAAAATGAAGCACATGGAGCAAAATTGAGATTTCTCATGTTTTTTTTTAATGGTAAGCAATTTCATTAAAGGTGAAAAAAGACCAAGGAGGTCTATGCAAAGAAAAAGCAGATAATAGAAAAGGAAAAACAAATACGAGCCTACCTCGATCATTGTCCGTTCTCATGTTTTTCTTTTTCTTTTTCCTTTTTTTTTTGAATGGTGGGTTATTACAGTAGGGGAAAACCATTTCAAAAAATTACAGTAGGGGAAAAAGCCCAATGACCGAGGTGGTAAAAAAAATACAAACAAAAAAGCTATAATATAATTTATACAAAGCAAGAATAAAAGGACCATCATAACTTCCTCAAGGAGGCTTGCGTTCGAATTTCAAAATCACCTCTGTTAACAGCTGAGTGAGCAGGAGCATCCATTTGCGAGTTCGCCGATAGCCAGATGTTGGCTATTTCTTATATAGATTGATGATTTTTTTGGTGGATGATTTTTTCGCCCCCTCTGTAGCATAATGCGCCCCCCTTGTAACATGAATTGTGGGCAGACTTTAAAGCTTTTTGACTTCAAATCATGTTACAAGGGGGGCGCATTATCCTTGGGGGGGGGGGGGGGTGAAAAAATCATCGCCCTTTTTTTTAGTATTTTTGAGTGGTTCAAATGGATCAATTAATGATGAATTTTATGGTAAAATGCTTTATTATTTCAAGGAACAATATGAGAGAGAAAATAGTAATACATGTATGCACCGCCCTTTCAATAATCCAAGATTTTTGTTTTCTAAGTCTCATTATAGATGGGGAATGCCCTTGAAAATCTTCCCCAATAGTTGATCCCTATTCTTTTGACTTGTAGCCTGCGAATTGATCTTTTCAAAAATAAAAAGCAGTAATCCACACTAGTCTGGAAAATTTCCACAAATTGGCTGTTAGGATATTTGGACGCAGGAAACATTTGGAGTGTAACCCATCCATAATGGAAACCAGAAGATGAATGGTTTGGATCATTGACAAGGTGGTTGCTGCCTATTATTTTGCCTGCCCATATAATTCATTGAGATAATATGGCCAATCACCTTGTAATTCATGACATTTGGTTTCTTTGCAATTTGTATTGATGGTTTACAATTTATCTCGATGGTTGCTAGATTAGAAATACCTCAAATTCATACAGAAGTGGGTTTGAAGAGCTGAGATTATGATGTTGAGACTCACCAAAAAAAAAGATTATGATGTTGATTTTTTTTTGTTTAATTTATTTCTTTCAAAAGAGTTTTTATTTCATTTGTTTATCATTTGAATTCTGTAATTCTTAGATGTATTAGATTGTTTGAAATGAATTGAACCATTGGGTGCGGCTTGCGATAAACTAATGGACTTTTCGATTTCTTGGCGTTCTTTGCTTGAGTTATAAGAGATAGAAGGGGTCTGTACTGAGTTTATGTGATAACTAGAGATAATTAAAAGTTAGAGAGGACTTGTTGGATTGAATAGTTTTAATCTTTTTGTTGTTTGTTCGTCAAGTAATTCTAATCTGTTTTCTTTGTTTGTTCATACTGATGTTGGAAAATTCAGCAACTGAATGATGGGAGTTCCACCGCTCTTATCTGGGGTGCAGCGCCCCAGACGCGATCTGATCGTCGCAAAGACCGAGTTGAGACCAATCCTGAGCAGTTGGCAGCAGCATCGGCTCAGGCTGAGATATCCATCAAATATTTCTTTTGTTTTATCCTTATGTGCTTAGTTAATTTAATTGATTTCTTTTTGTTTAACTTTGGATTGAGGATTGCACTTGGGTTTTTGTATGTTTAGCTTAATTCTGTAGTACAGAATGACATTGGCGACAGGAAGAACAACGAGAGTGATCGGGTGGTACCATTCACATCCACACATTACCGTCCTTCCATCTCATGTTGGTAAGCTATGATTTATGCCTCCATGTTAGTTTTTTTCCCTTACTCATTTTGGAAATTTGATCGTCTACTAGTGGACAAGTAACAGAAGGCATTGCTTTATTAGTCAGAGTTGTGGCTTCATTGATTCACAACTTTAGAATTTAAATTTTCATCTTTTTCCTCAATTGTTTTTCCATTCTGCATTAGGTTCTCAAGAAAAAGAACAGGATGGAAACAAAAATAGTTATCCGATGGATTTTTGTGGCCTATACAATAGGCAAAGGGATGATGTTCCAAAACATCGCTCTTTTCTTTGGTCAGTGACATAAATTTCATCCTGCAAAATATCATAAATTTATTGAGCAAGCATTTGCTGCGCTCGAGCACAGAAACAGGGTAGGGCCACATTTTGGGTGGGATACAAAATATTCATTTGATGGGTCCTTTCATGGGTAGGGTGTCCACCAAAAATCAGCTCCATTGGATCACCTTAGGGTCTCCATTTGTGGGGCCAAAAATGGACAGATCTGTGGACAAACAGTATCTGTCCATTTTTGGCCCCACAAATGGACACCCATTGGTGATCCAATGGAGCTGATTTTTGGTAGGCCCCCCCACCCATGATGGGGCCTTCTAAATGAATGCTTAGGATCACCCCCCAATGGCCCCACCCCACTGTTTCTGTGCTTGAGCGCAGCAACCCTTTTCTCAAATTTATTATGACTCTTGTTATTTTTCCTGTAATTTTGCTTAACCAAATTTATTGCTTCTGTTTTTCCAATTTGAGGACGGGAAGTCAGATACTTTCCCTATCGCCGAACAATGTATCTTTCTAGTGATTTTTGGAGGATTAAGGCCTCATGCGAAGCCTCCGCACCTTTTCTTTGGTCCTAATCTGGGTTATTAAGTTTTCGTATAGTTTGATTTCTCCTGCTTTGTTCTTAGTATTCGGATGTTTAGTGGTTCTCAGGAATGCTTAGCACCCGGAGTTCCACATGAACTTTAGCAAGGAATTTTGCATCACATTGAGATCATTTCAACTTTCTAATCTGATTTAGTAGCATCTATCAAGAATGTTGTAACAAGCTGGAGTGTGTATGGGTATTATTATTATTATTATTATTATTTTGAATAGTTGTGTATGGACCTTTGGTATTATAGTTTTTTGTAGGGTATTATAGTTTTTCACTTTTTTGTAACACGCTGGAGTTGTATGGTATATACACTCCAGCTTGAGGGGGTGTTGAAGGGTGTTATAGTCTTGTTGAAGGGTATTATAGTCTTTGTAAATGTAACCCTAATGTAACCCTGCTTTGGGCTCTTATATATATATATATATATATATATATATATATATATATATATATATATATATCATATTACATGTGAGTTCCCTAGTGGAGACTCAATCTTTTATACTTTAATGAAGAAGAAATAAGGATATGATTCAGCATCAAGGTCCACAATGGTCCATTTTGCCTAGAAATTTCTACAACATAGATAATTTAAGGCAGTTTTGGTGTAATTTTTGGGCCTATTTAATGGGTAGTTGCTCAACTAATCATATGGTTAGATTAGAATGTCTCGAGTTGATTAAAGTTTGCAACTTCTTCAGCAAGAGGTGAAGGTGGAGCAAAATAAGAACAGAGGGGCCGAGGGGGCAATTTAGGGATTCATTTTTTGAAAGAGTTGGTACAGCTCTGTCTATTTTTCTAGAAGAGCTGGAGCACTGTTTAAATATTCATGGGATTTATGTATGGTGCTCACTCACTTAAGTATTTTAGTGTTTCTGGGAGTATATTGATGTGGACGAGGTTTGAGGTTTGGGCAAATCAGCAGCCAACACCTGAGCCAGAGCCATACACTCATGAATATGTCTTCCCTTGACAAAACCAAATTGCTCCTGATAAATAAGATTTTGAAGGATAGGAGCCAAGGGGGCATTAGATAAAAGGAAGTGTAGGTAATGAGTTGTGAAATGGGGTCACAAGTGTAATAAGGCCTTGGTGACATTAGTTGTAATCTCCATGCTTTTGTAGGTTTTAACGCCGAGGGGGGCGGGGGGGGGGGGGGGGGGTGTCTTAAACATGTAATAAGAGGGTAATTGAGTGGCTATGTAGTAGTGGTTTGAATATAAGGGAGGGAAATAAGACTGGTCGTCCACTATAAATAGGGGAGAACTTCTTTCGTTTCGAACTTTTTGATGAATTGAAGAAAATTCCTATACCTTGCAGCTTGGAGAGAAGCTTGCTGATTTGTAAGAGAGATGATGTTAGAGAGAAATTCCTGAAAATACAAAGGCCTTTCATCTCTTCTTTCCAGCTCAAGTTTAGTGCTGAGTTAAGTCTCTTCTTACAGTTTTCTAATACAATTTCTGTTCCGTTCAATCTTTTCATCTTTTCTCGAGCATTTTATTTGAATGTCCTGCATTTAGCTAGTGTTTTACTGCAAATTCAAGCAGCATTACTGTTCATTTCCCTGTTTTGATAGCAGTTAACCGTTTTGAATTTTTCCTGTGCAATTTCATCATTGTTTTACTGTTCTTGCTGGTCATCCTCTGCTCTTGATTGTTTCTTGATCAAGATTTGCATTTCCTAAACCAAATCTATATCAAATTTGGCATCATAGCCTCCATTGAAAGAATTCCCATTTCTTTCTTTTGATCTTGGACAAATCTTGCTCATTTTGTTAGTTCTTTTCTGGAAATTTCGAAATTCACATTGCAATTTGGATTCTTTCTAATCATCTTCATCTCCTACGAGTTTTTTTTTTGTCCAAGAATTCATTTGAATTTGCAATTTGCACGCGATTTTTTAAGATCTACAATTTCCCGCCATTTCAAACGAATTCGAAAGAAATTCTTATTCCTTTCTTGTGAATCTTGACCTTGATCTTGCAAAGTTTTCGTCGGAATTTACTCTTGGATCCAGTCTACGAATTGATCCGTTTTTCCTTATTCATTCCTCTCCACTTTTATTCTCGAAATTGACTGGAGGTCAAGTCATGAGACAATTTCTCATCAGATTTTAAATCCAGTCGTTTTTCCCTAGGAATTTCTGCTTATATCCGTCACTCTTGGTGTCCTTCATTGTCATTTTTCATTACCTTCTTTGAATTCTTTATTTTTTCGTGAAATCGTTTGCTCGAAATTCTCCTTAAACATTTGTGTTTTCGTCTACAAATGGTGATGACTCTCTCTCTCTCTCTCTCTCTGAGCTGGAAACGAATTGCTGACTTGAAACCTCTCTCATCGAATTCTGTTAGGGTCCGCATTGAAGGAGGCTGATTGCAATTAGCTAAGCATCCATAAATTTAAAATCTGCTTGGAGCTTTATATTCATACAACTTGAATTGAGAATCAGTTGTGCCAATCTGATCCAGGAGTGGACGGATTTTTCCATTGAAAAGGACGTGCAATTGCAATTGGAGGAGAATTGTGCCGTCCTTGTCTGATCATGGGTCACCTGAGCAGAAGTTACAACTTCCAGAAGTGGACTGGTAGTTGGAAGTCGGGTACAGGTGTGAATGGTGTTTGGGTTGAAGCGACAGGTGGTTTACTGGCTCGCTCTCCATAGGCAGGTTTTCATGCTAGTAGATCTAGGACTGTGAGCAGTACCATGACTACACTACACAATAAATAAGTAGGAGATTAAGGAGATGAAATTGAAGAGATGATCAGAGAGGGACCTAGGGCGAGGTACCGAAGTGAACGACTAAACCGCTGCTTGTTGCATAAGTAGCGACCTGCACGAATGGTGTAACGACTATCGGGCCGGTGCTACATTGTTCTATATTCATGGCGGAACCGTTCTAAAAATGGCAAAAAGCGGATCGCAACATGGAATATTAACATAATGCTAATCCATGTCCCACTCGCCCAAAGAAGCATCGTTCCTGATGAATTCGTTTCCCTGGAATTGTCAATATGTCTTCCTTCCCGGTCGCATCTGTCAATCGATCACAGCTAAGGAATCGTAAGCTCTCGTCCCTTCTCAACCAGGTATCAATCGAACATGTTCTAAGAAGTATCAGGGAGACTGCACAAATTGAGAGACAGCTGCACCAATACTGGTCACCTGAGCAGTATATATTTGTCTTCAACAATAGAAGTGAGCAGATGAAAGTTGGAGGCAGGTGGAATTCGACTTAGGCGAAAAAGTTATGCTTTGGGCCACAAATCTGGAAAAAGATAAAGTCAAAAGATGACACAAAATACTGATTCAAAGGAATGATGGACCCTTTGAAATCACACGGAAGATAGGCAGGTTGGCTTACAGGCTAAATCTTCCAAGTAAAGATTCATCCAATATTCTATGTTAGTTTTCTGAAGTATCATGTAGATAATACTGACCCAAGCTGAGTTTCCTCTAAAAGAGCACCCCCAATAATAAGGCAGTAGTTTACAGATGTGGCTGAAGAAATCCTTGATCATAAGGTGGAGGGTCAAAGTAAGAAGAACCAAAGAACACACTTTTTTAGTTAAGTGGAAAGGAAAGGCAATGTAAGAAGCTACATGGGAGAAAGACACAACTTTGTGGCCGTTAGAGTGTCTCATCCAGGAGTACTTAGCCTCAATTTCAACGAGGACGTTGGATACTTCTGGTGGGGGAGGTTTTTCAGCCCCTTAAATCGATGGCCTGAACATTGGCTTGTGTTGGCACCTTGCACCCTTGCCAATGTAGAGATTTAGAACATCAAGGTGCGAAGAAGGCCATGGGACCGAGGCATTGGCATGGCAAAAAGCATAGGCTTGTGCGGCTTGGTGGGCAAGCATTGGTGGGAACCTAACACTAGTGTGGGCAGAATACATCGATGGGCATTGGTGGGCAACAATGGCCAGGCGCAAAGGTACCATGGCTGGAAGTACTGGCCATGAGGATAGGACAAACGTGGCACACAATGGACCAGATGCACAATGCGCAATAGGCCAGTGCGCATGAGACAATTGGCCAGTGCATTGGCGTGGCGCCCAGCATTGTACATGCTAGCAGTGGTTACAAACTGGTCAAGACATGCTTGGACGTGGTGGCAATGCTTGAGAACAAGGAAGGCAGTAACATGAGAGCAATTGGGCGGTTGTGCACACTTGGCAGCAAGGCATTTGGCCAAGAGGATGCTGTACATGCATGTTTTGGAGCACCAAGTTCGTGCTTGTTGCACTCTCAACATGGCTGGCTGGTTTTGGGTAGTTATGCCACTTGTTGGCTTCTAATTTGTAAGTGCTCATGCACATGGATTATGGGCAGTTGTATGTAAAAATGGCCTATAAGGTGCCCATGCCCAAATGCAGCTAAGGCATTGTGGGTGAGAGTTCCCTTTGATTGTACTATGGCAAATAGTGAATCCGCCATTCTCTCTCTCTCTCTCTCTATATATATATATATATATATATATATATATATAAGATTGTGCGGTCGATCGCACCTAAGCTTAGGTGCGGTCGAGGGCCCAAACACATGGGTCCCACATTTTTTGTGCTGATCAAAACCATTCATTTGCAAGGCCTCATCATAGATAGGGTGTGTACAAAAAATCAGGTCCATTGGATCATCCTAACCCCTCCAAAAATGAAGGGCAAAAATGGGCAGATTTGTGGCAAACGGTGTTTGTCCATTTTGACCTCCACAAATGGATGGGTTAGGATGATCCTAAGGAGCTGATTTTTTGTACATACCCCATCTATGTAAGGGCCTTTCAAATGAATGCTTTGGGTCATCCTAACAAAGTGGGCCCGCATGAGTTTGGGGCCCTCGACCACACAATCATTTTTCTCATATATATATATATATATATATATATATATATATATATATATATATATATATATATATATATATATTTGAGCATGCATTTGTTGCGCTCTAGCGCAGCAAAGCTTAGCTGCGCTCGAGCACAGAAACAGGGGTGGGGCCAGATTTTGGGTGGGATCCAAAGCATTCATTTGATGGGCCCTTTCATGGGTAGGGTGTCCATAAAAAATCAGCTCCATTGGATCACCTTAGGGTGTCCATTTGTGGGGCCAAAAATGGACAGATTGTGGACAAACAATATTTGTCCATTTTTGGCCCCACAAATGGAGACACCCATTGGTGATCCAATGGAGCTGATTTTTGGTAGGCCCCCCATCCATGATGGGACCTTCCAAATGAATGCTTAGGATCACCCCCCGAATGCCCCCACCCCCCTGTTTCTGTGCTCGAGTGCAACAACCCTTCTCTCTCTCTCTCTCTCTCTCTCTATATATATATATATATATATATATATATATATATAGAGAGAGAGAGAGAGAGAGAGAGAGAGAGAGAGAGAGAGAGAGAGAGAGAACGGTTCCTACACATGTGTAGATAAGTTATCTACACACTAGCTTAAAATACAGTGGTGGCCACATTATTTGGGTGATCCAAACCATTCATTTTTAAGGTCCTCACATAGATAGGGTGTCCATAAAAAATCAGATCCATAGGATCATCCTAACCATTCGAACTGTGGAGGCAAAAAATGGACTAATTTGTGAAGGTTTAAAGACATCCATTTTACCTCCACAAATCGTAGGGTTGGGATGATCCTATGGATTTGATTTTTTGTAGACACCCTATCTATGTGAGGGCCTTTAAAATGGATGGCTTGGATCACCCAAACAATGTGGGCCCCCACTGTATTTTAAGCTAGTGTGTAGAGAACTCTCTACACATATGTGTAGGAACCGTTTTCTCATATATATATATATATATATATATATATATATATATATATATATATATATATATATATATATATATAGAGAGAGAGAGAGAGAGAGAGAGAGAGAGAGAGAGAGAGAGAGAGAAAAGGGTTCCTAAGGGTGCCCTCATATAGCTTATATGAGGTGGCTCTTTAAAAACATAGGGGCCCCACATTGTTAGGATGATCCGAAGCATTCATTTGAAAGGCCACATCATAGATATGGTGTGTACAAAAAATCAGCTCCATTGGATCATCCTAACACCTCCAAAAGTAGGGGCAAAAATGGATAGACACATTTTGTCCACAAATCTGCCCATTTTTGCCCCCACTTTTGGAGGGGTTAGGATGATCCAATGGAGCTGATTTTTTGTACACACCCTATATATGATGTGGCCTTTCAAATGAATGCTTCAGATCATCCTAACAATGTGGGGCCCCTATGTTTTTAAAGAGCCACCGCAGCTAAGCTTAGCTGAGGGCACCCGCAGGAACTGCAAGCTCATATATATATATATATATATATATATATATATATATATATATATATATATATATATGAGAAAACGGTTCCCACACATATGTGTAGATAAGTTATCTACACACTAGCTTAAAATACAGTGGGGGCCACATTATTTGGGTGATCCAATCCATTCATTTTTAAGGCCCTCACATAGATAGGGTGTCCACAAAAAATCATATCCATAGGATCATCCTAACCATTCGAACTGTGGAGGCAAAAAATGGACTAATTTGTGAAGGTTTAAAGACATCCATTTTACCTCCACAAATCGTAGGGTTGGGATGATCCTATGGATCTGATTTTTTGTAGACACCCTATCTATGTGAGGGCCTTTAAAATGGATGGCTTGGATCACCCAAACAATGTGGGCCCCCACTGTATTTTTAGCTAGTGTGTAGGAACCGTTTTCTCTCTCTCTCTCTCTATATATATATATATATATATATATACATATATATATGAGGAAATGGTTTGTGTGCAGCTGCACAGATAAGCTATTTGTGCATGGGTGCACAAACCAATGGGGGGCCACATTTTTGGAGGGATCCAAAGCATTCATTTGGAAGGCCCTTCCATTGATAGGGTGTGCACCAAAAATCAGCCCTTTAGGATCATTCTAACCCTGCCATTTGTGGAGGAAAAAATGGGTAGAAACAGTGTCTGTCCATTTTCCCCTCCAACTTTGTTTGGGTTAGGATGATCCTATAGGGCTGATTTTTGGTACACACCCTATCCATGGAAGGGCCTTCCAAATGAATGCTTTGGATCCCCCCAAAAATGTGGCCCCCACTATGGTTTGTGCAGCCATGCACAAATAGCTTATATGTGCAGCTGCACACAAACCATTTCCTCTCTCTCTCTCTCTCTCTCTCTCTCTCTCTTTCTATATATATATATATATATATATATATATATATATATATATATATATATATATATATAGTGAATCCGTGGAGCTAGGCAATTGTTAGGCCGAACTATATGGCAAATAGTGAATCCGTTGAGGTCTGCAATTGTTAGGCCGAACCACGTTAAAAAGTCCCTTGTGTGTTTCTTGTGTGTGCTTACTTGTGTGGCTGACTAGCGGAGTGTTAGGCCCTCACGTCCAGCCCCTTTGTAAAGAAATTTTCATTTTGGTGAGTTGCCCCGTGACACTAACCATGGTTGTTGCTGCAACCATTGTGGATTCTAGTACTGTGACTAAACTAATGCTGCCACCACCATTTCTTCCACCATTACAAACGTTACATTGCCACCATGGCTAGTATAAAGGACTTCTTTCTCAATGTTTTTCCGATACATGTAGATTGTCCATGTATTCTTCTTTGGACTCATTTTCTTCTTGTCAACTAACTTGTAGGTTGTAGCTACTTTTTCAGGGCCAACTTGGCGTGTGTCAACCACTTCTCTCTGAAAACTGATTACCTGTTGCACACATTGACATGCATGCCCTCTTTTCATGCTTGAACATGCTATTAGAACTTGTCCACTGGCATGACATGTTTGCATGGAGGTGTATTATACGCACATGTGTGGGCAGGAGTGGATTGGTGTGGGATGTGTCCCCCCCAGAATGCATTGTATGCTACGTAGGGAATGAGTGGTGGGTTTTACCATGCGAGGGATGTCAAAACTCCTCCAGTTTTTTTTCCAATAATGGGTGTTATCCGATAGACCTTGAAGGGGTGACAGTACAAATGGACTTCTTTTGGCACTGGAGGAGGATTTGGGACTCGTTACTGCAAGTTGGCTCCAAATGTAATCTCATGTAATCATGATAAAAGGTGTCGTGGACATTCATATAAATTAGCAGGTGATGGGGCCAGTGCTGAGCAGTTATATGCCATTTTCACCGACCGTGGTTTATCCCTTTCGCTTGGCTGATGTTTAGTATTGCGCATTTAATTAATACAGTCCCAAGTTTCTTAAATTGGAGAAAAGAAATAGACAACAATGATGGCAGTTCACATGATCGGAGTTCTTAAATCTCTGAATTTTTGCTCTAGTCCAAGAAATTAATGTTCTGTTTTGTATTTTCCTCCAACAAACAAGGTGTTGCTTTTGGAAAAGGGGCAGTTGATAGGAAAATTCTTACCGTTACCAAGCTACTAGACGGATAGAAATCTTGGCACTGTAACTTTTCTAGACAGAAGAAAGATTAGCCTTGCATCTGCTTATGTGTGATCTGAATCTCTGATAATACCTGTTTTTGAATTCATAAACTTCCACCTTTAGATTTAACTTGAACCAAGTGAAATTGCTGAAATAGTCCAACTCAATCTATTGGGGACTCCCATTATACCTTTATCTTAGAAAAGTTCTAGTGTCATCTTTTAATTGGATACTTGTACAATTTCCTGGATCCACCATTGCGAGGTTTAAACGTGGACCCTACCATTTGCAGATGTGCGAACTCAGGCAATGTATCAGCTTCTAGATTCTGGGTTCATTGGGTTGATATTTTCTTGTTTCAGTGAAGATGCACACAAGGTGTGTATTGAATTATACCGTTTTTCGATAACACAGTTTTTCCTACTATCTCAATTCCCTCATTGAGTATTTATATCAGGTTGGAAGAATCCAGGTCATTGCTTTCCAGTCTTTGGACGGGAAGCAGAGGCATATGTCAAGACCTGTTCCTTTATCCCCAGTTACAAGCAGTTCAGTTATAGAGGTTGAATCATCTTGGTGTTCCTCAGAGAATGTGTTGTCAACATCTGGGTCTGGACGGGATGAAAGCTTTGAGCAGGACACTGGGGATTCAAGAGTAACTCCCGCCATTACTAAGGTATATTTCAATCTATGGTAGTGATGTTTGCTAGAGTGAATAATTACTTTTCCAATGCACTGGTATTGTGTATTGACCTATGAAGCTTGTTCTGTTTGCCTACAATTCAAATGAAATTAGTCTGTATTTTTCAAATTATTGCTGCAAATAGTCCAATAATGTGGTACCGAGAAAGACGATTTGAAGAAAATTCTTCTATTCATTTAGGAAACCTCAATTTTCATATTATTTACCGAATAATTCTAGCTTGTTTTGTATTTATGAACAGTTAACTAAAATTTTCTTAAAGGTGGTGTTGAAGAGGTTATATGGATAAGGCCCACTCTCTTGTACACTCAATTATATGACATTTACTTTTGATAGGGGCTATGATTGGATTGGCTGTTTCATATTATTTACCATATGAATTTTTTCAGGTCTTTTCAAGTGACATGTAGTTTTGATAGGGGCTATGATTGGATAGCCTGTTTCATATTATTTACCGAATAATATTATCTTATTTTTATATTTATGAACAGTTAACTAAAATTTTCTTAGAGGTGTTTTAGAGGTTATATGGATAGGGCCCACACACTTGTACACTCTGTTATATGAATTGTTTTAAATCTTTTTAAGTGACTGATGTAGTTTTTGATAGGGACTATACTAGATGGCCCTAATGACACCTTTTGTAATTTATATAAAGAGCACATCATAAATATGATATATTTGTGGTGTTGGGAGCTAAACCATGGGAAATTCTTTTCTTCCCTCTTCTTCTTCATTCGTAAGCTCAAGCAAGGATGCTGATCTTCCTTTGTATTCTCTAGCAAGGATGCCTAAGTTTCCTTTTAATTTTCTGTCTTACTCTTGTGTTCATCCTTCTTACTATTTGGACTGTAGCCCCGAGGATGCAGCTCTGCATAAAATAATTTCATCACAACTTTGGCATTGGCTTCTTGGTTATCCGTCCCTTGTAGTTTAATGTTAGTTGCTCAATGTTTTGAGTCTATTTCTAGTTTAGATTGTGATTCGTGTCGGTTAGTAAAACATCATTGCATTTCATTTCCTTTTGGACTTGATATTTGGAAAATTGTTCTTTTCTCTGTTTTCCATTTTGATATTTGGGGACTGTCCCGAGTTTCGACTTTATTTGGACATAAATATTTTGTTATTTTTTTGGATAACTGCTATTGAATGGCATGTTTATACTTTATGAAAGAACATTCCAAAGTTTTGTCTTTGTTCTGAGTTTCATGAGATTGAGAGAGGTGAGAAAAGTGTGTGTGTGTGTGTGTGTGTGTGAGAGAGAGAGAGAGAGAGAGAGAGAGAGAGAGAGAGAGAGAGAGAGAGAGAGAGGTGTCTTCTCCCTCTCACAAAATACAATATATAAGTGAGAGGGTATGTAAATTACATGAAAGAACCTGAAGACCCCTAGTAGGGTATGTAAATTACACCACGGCTCTAACACTCCCCCTCAAGCTAGAGTGTATGTGTCATACAACCCCAGCTTGTTACACATATAATTCAACTTTTCTCTTCCTAGTGGTTTGGTAAATATATCAGTTATCTGGTTGCCTGATCTAGTAAAAAACAGTAAATATTTCCCCTTTCTGAATCTTCTTACGAATAAAATGGCAATCTGCCTCAATTTGCTTAGTTCTCTCATGGAAGTCTTGATTTAAAGCGATATGAACAACAGTTTTTTTAACGCAATACAATGATGTTGGAGACGAGGAAGGAAAACCAATCTCAGACAGAAAAGACCCCAACCAAGTCAACCCCCCACACATATGAGCCATAGCTCGTTATTCTGCTTCTACACTAGATCTAGCCACCACATCATGCTTCTTGCTTCACCATGACACTAAATTTCTTCCAACAAAGGTGCAATACCTTGTAGTCGACCTTCCATCTGCAGGAGATCCGCCCAGTCTGCATCGGTAAACCCTTCTAAGTTCATGTGATTATGCCTCTTGAAGAATAAGCCTTTACTAGGAGCTGTCTTCAAGTACTTAATTATTTGGGTAACTGCCACCCAATGAGAGGCAAGGTTTTAAATTTTGATTTCGGTGTCGGTTTCAACAACCACCGAAATTGAAATACTTCGGTTTCAGTGGAAATTTTAAAATATTGGTGGAAATCTTTAACATTTCGGTGGAAATTATGTGAATAAGGGTGAAAATGAAAAGTCGGTTGAAATTTCGGCAAAATTTCGCTCAAATTTTAGTGAAATCCAGTAAAAATTCGATTCATGTTATATTTTGTTTCAACTTGGCCGAAATTTTAAACTATGATGAGAGGTACGTGGAGAGCTCATGAACTGAATCACCACACCCACCGCAAATGAAATATCCAGATGGATCACCATCAAGTAAATCAGCTTGCCAACCAATCTCTTGTACCTCCCTGGGTCCCTTTAACAACTCCCCTTGGTCTAGATCTGGGAACCTCAGCCGGTTTCACCCCCAAGGATCGTGTCACTTCTAATATGTCCAACACATATTTCCTTTGAGACAATGAGAGTCCACCACGTGAATAGGCTACCTCAACTCCAAGAGAGGATCTGAGGTGACCCAGGTGTTTGGTGCAAAATTCTCTTTGAAAGAAGACCTTTAGTTTTAATATACCTTTTCTATTATTTCTTGTGATAACGATGTCATTCACATAGACTATCAAGAAAATGTACCCACCATCAGACAAACTACGAGCTAAAAACTGATTGGTCAACTGCACATTGCTTCATGCTGAAGTGCATAATCTCCTTACTCAATCTCCCAAACCATGCTCTAGGAGACTTTTAAGTCCATAGAGTGCTTTACTCAGACGGTATATAGACAACGTCATCTCCCCCTAAGCAACATACCCTGGAGGTTGCTCCATGTAGACTTCCTCATTGAGGTCACCATGTAGAAGCACATTCTTCACATCGAACTGGTATAGTGGCCAACGCATGTTCACAACTAATGACATCAACACGTGAACAGTTGGGATTTTTGCTACGCAACCGAAGAAAAATGTTTTAGTAAGGGTCAGAGAAGGGCAATGACTCATTTTATAACCCCACAAGTCAAAGTGTACCCTTTGGCAACTAACCATCAGGCACGTATTTAACCGAGACCACCCAACGACATCCAACAGTCTGAGCACCTGGAGGAAGCGAGACCAACTGCCAAGTACCATTGAAACATAGTGCTTCCATCTCAGAATACATGGCAGCATGCCAACCTGGGTGTGTCAAGGCATCAACAACAGATCTAGGTGCAACAATAGAAGACAGTGCATATAGGAATGAATGATAAAATGGTGGGAAACAAAGTGAGAGATCGGATGGGCTACAGAACGGGATCGAGTGCGAGAAGCAACTAGAGAATCAATAGGAATGGAAGGAACATCAACTACATGTGTTCCCAATGTGAATTTGTTAGACTGGGAAGTCGGATAGTCGGGTGGAGGGGGCCTATCCTAATTGAGTCTGCAAGATCCGTCGTGGACCACGAGTGTAAACCTGCAGTGGAGAAGATGAAGTATCCATAGAAACAGATAAGAGAGGAAGAGGCAATCTAGCATCTTGAACAAAACCAGCTGTAGAGTCAGAGAAGTAAACGGTAGCCTCAAAGAAAGTAACATTCGCAGAAACACAGACCTGCTGCCAACGAGGACTGTAGTACTTACCCCTTTCGGGCATGGGAGTAAGTGAGTAACCAATGAACACACATTTTTCAGCATGAGGGTCCAGTTTGTCCAAGCAAGGGGACAAATTATGAACAAAGCAATCAACCAAATACACGTGGGAGAAAGGCAAATGGATTTCCAGTTCAAGACAGAGAAGATGGGTTCAAGACAGAGAAAGGGGTCTGATTAAGGAAGAAATCCGATTAGCCAAGAAGCATGCGGTGAGGACAACATCACCCTAATAAGGCTTAGGTATCTTCATCTCGAACATGAGAGTGCAAGCCATATCCAGAAGGTATCTAAGTTTCCTCTCGGCTACACCATTCTGTTGGGAGGTATACACACAAGAGGACTGGTGAAGCTTACCACGACTCTCCAAGAATGTATGAAACCCATTACATGCAGAAAATATTCACGGGCATTACCAGTACGCAAACATCCAATGGAACATTGATGTTGATTATATATCTTAAAATAAAACGTGTGAAAAGTAGAGAAAACTTTTGAACAATCTTTTATTAAAAATAGCCATGTCATTCTTGAATAATTTGTTTTTTGAATGGTGTTATTCTTAAAAATAGCCATGTCATTCTTGAATAATCATCAACAAATATAATAAAATACTAAAAACCAAATAAGGATGTAGTCCGACAAGGGCCCCATACACCGGAATGAACGAACTCAAATGGGAGGGAGACACGATTAACAACTCTAGAAGGAAATGACACCCTATGGTGTTTTCCTAACTCGCAGACTCACAATGAAAATGACTACGGGACTAGATACGACGATAGACTTTTGAAGCTTCTCCAGGTGGCCCAGTGCTTTTGTTCAATTATTAAAGAATGATTGTGCTGATATCATTTCCCTGAAGATATGATCGCAAATGCATTTCACAGGTCAAAGTTTCTTTTTGTATTGGTGTCAATGACTAAACTATTCATGCTTTGAAGTCATCGTTAACTTGGTGACAAGCTTCATCTGTAATTTTTTTTACATAGATAAGATCCTTATAATTTCTTTTATTGACCTGCCTAGTAAAATTCGATTACTCATGAAATTTTGATGTTAATTTTGTAAGATAAATTATTCTTTATTATCAGGCTTCCATTTGTACCACTACCATGATTGGGTTGAAGCCATGAGAATGAAAAGCCACTAGTGGTTGTAAGATAAATTATTCTTTATAATCAGACTTTCACTTGTGCCATGAGTGGTCAAAGCTATGCTTTGATTTCTTTCCCTGGTTTAATTTCTTCCTCTGTGACGCACTTTCAAAGTGCATGTACTTGATGTGCCAGTTGCAAACTTTATTATTGGATTTGTTATTTGTTTGTTGACACTTTCAACTAAGAGGGGTAAACTTATTCTTATGGGTTTCTTTGTGCATCTTACTTGTAAGATATACTTTCCTATTGTTCTTTTTGATGAGTAATGAATGCCTTGTGGTCTACTAGGGTGGGGAAAGATCTTCAGATTTGGAGGAGTTTTTTGCTCATGCTGACATCAACTCTTTAGGGAGAGAAAAAAAGGGAGCAGACTCTGTACTTCCTTACCATGCAGACAGCTTACAAAATACTGATGTAGACTCCATGGATATCACTGCGAGTATGCAGGAGGCCATGCACCGTTCGAACTTGGACATGAGGTATTACATGTGTATGTACTTGATCACTCCATTGCTTTTTCATTTTTGCTGTTATTTTTTCCTATGCAACCTCTCTAGAGAAGATCCACATGTATGCATGAAAAAGTAGCTAGTCACTTCATACAAAAAAGAGAAAATCATTAAGGTTACCAACGTAAGATTACACACTGTGTTTCTTGGTTGTTTTGCTTGTATTACAATTAGCATTGATTTGAGCTTTAAATCCGATGATGGATAATCTATTTTTTTTTCTGGGCATATGAGATAAATTTTATTAACAAAAAAAATATTTATGCTATGCTAAGAGATACAATCCCGAAAGAGTGCGTTTGTATGGCAAAACAAAAATGATTAACCAATCCCCTAGGGGGGTCTAAAAGAATAAATTAAGCATTTTTTTGAATGGTAAGAATAAAATAGGCATATAATGCCAAGATACAACTTCTCAACTCGAAACCCTAAAATTAGCCAGCCTCCTACATAATTTCCTTCTTGAGGATATGAGAAAACAAACTTTTATAAAATCCCTCAACATTATCTGTTTAAACAATGGGGAGGATGTGTGACTTGCTTTAGCCAGTTATTCACTATCATAGAGTCCCTTCATTTTTTTTTGAATGGTAAAATAGAGTCCCTTCATTCCGAACCTTGCTAAAGCTGAGCTTCATTAAAAATTTCAAACCATACTGTACTGTCCTGAGTTATGTGTTGTTAACATGAGATGCACAAGCAGGACCCACCAAAGCAAAAATTACTGCACCACTAGAATCGGTGATGACCTTCCCAAAGCTAGTGCACCTAATCTCTCGTTTAGGCTTCAAGACAAATTTGTTAGTACCATCAAAAATCATTTTTAATCATTTAGGGGTAGGTTTAAACAATGTGCCCATCCTTTGCATAGTATTTGGCAAGCCCGTACAACCTTCACTCTAATATTAGAAGTTGAAAGAATTCCCTTATGGTGCGTCTTGTCATCCAACTTTGGTGGGAAAGGAAAGGGAAATCACCTTTTTTTTCCTGAAAGACAGAAATCTGGGTGTTTTGTTGAGCCACTTTAGTGGAGTGAGAAAATGACGTGGAGGGAAAGTTGGCTAACGAGGAGGGAAAGTTGAGCGCATTTTCTTGCTTTCAAAATCTGGCTGTGAGGAGAGGATTTTGGGCATGGGAAAAGGGAAATAACTTTTGGGGTTGAATTCTTTTCTTTTTCTTAACACAAAACCGCTTTTTATTCATTTTCCATTTTTAACAACTCTTTGAGCTTGGATTCTTTTTATTTTCTTGACAGCAAAACGATTGCTTTTAATTCATTTTTCATTTTCATTTTCTTTTCTTTTCGTTTCCTTTTTTGCCACCTCATTTTTCTTTCCTTTCACATTGGCGGAGCACAACTGAACGCACCCTTAATGCAATCCAACAAGAAATTCTTGTAGAAAATATGCTCTTTCAGAAAACTCGATTTACTCCAGTAGTCCAGTCTAGCAAAGGATCCCGAAAAATGTCGATAATCCTTTCCTTCCTAATTAAAGGAAGAAAAATGAATTTATTAAAAGCTTTTCTTTCTCGTATCGCAGAGGTTGGTCTATTCCACCTGTTAGATGTATCGTGTTATATTGAGGGTATACTCGTCATTTCACCAGTGTAAACCCTAATCATGTATTCTTATATATATATATATATATATATATATATTTGTGAGAGGGGATGATATACTTTCACTTTCTCTCACTTCTCTTTCTTCTCCTCTTCTCTCTCTCTCTCTCTCACACACACACACACACACACACACAGAGTACATCTAACAGATCTCATAGAGGATTTTCTATCAAAATCTCCTCCTCCCCCATACCATGTGAAAATGGACAAGAAATAATGAAGTCTATATGGTTGAGGAAATTGTAAGACATCCCAAAATATGGGCTTCAAAAAAATGAGTAGCTTCCACTAATTTAGGTTTTATTTATGTAACAGTGTAAAATATGCTGATTAAAGTAAACTAGATCTAACTATCTTGTACAACCCTACTCATAACAAAAATGTATAAAGTAAGCAATTATTGTTTATCGTTAAAAAAAACCCATTATTGTATCTCTCTCTCTATCTTCTACAGTGTTGGTCTGTCCATTGATTAAAATTTCACAATGGAGGCTAGTATACCCAAAAAATTAGACATTGGCACTCATACTGAATTAGGTGAGAAAACCCTTTTATGCTTGCAAGATCAAGAGAAGAGAGAAAGGAGATAAACGTAGAAGAAGAAGATGAAGAATTAGAGAAGTGAAGGAGGTGTTGGAGGAAGGAGAAGAGATGGAAAGAACAAGCTTGACTGCCAGGACATGGGCTTAATGATGCAGATTGTAGGCCCAATAAGAGGCATATTTGCCCATTAGGATTTATTTCCATGTTATTTAGTTTTTAGGATTCTTATTTCTATGTTATTTAGTTTCTAGGATTTTTATTTCCATGTTTTTAGTTTTAGGGCTTTTATTTTCCATGGAATTTTATTTCGATTGCTTATATATAGGCCTCATGTATTAGGAATTATTAATTTTTGATGATTAAAGACTGATTGAGATTTCTCCCCTCTACAAGAGGGAAAAAATAAGAACTTTCTCTTTCTACACTTTCTCTCTCCTCTCTCCTTATTTTCTCTCTCTTCATTCGGGTCGTTTTCGCTTGGATTTGGCCTCGTTGCCAGCACGAAAGTTGTTCGAGACAACTTGAAGAGTCTATCTAGCCCACTTTCAGCAGCCAACAGTGAACACGGGCACTACTTCGGCCAACTTTCATTGTTTGTCCGTTTTCATCTGGCCACCTTCCAGGCCATCTGAGAGTCCGATTTGAGATCCGCGAAAAGCATTGTGTTCTTTTCGACATGATAGGCAAATCAGACGGTTGATTTCATTTTTCGACATCGATCCCGATGGCCCCATCATTTGTTTCATATTTTGATGGGTACGATGATACATATTTGCAAAGCTACACTCCCTTAGCTATTATAAAGATGCATGTCTATGATGGATTGATGCTTTGGATGCATATTATGAGTATTACGGCTATGATTACCGAGTGACCATCTGCCGAGCCAAAGAAACTGTGAGATGACAAGCACAATTGTTCTGGATACACTTAGTGACAGAGCGCCGTAACTTAGGTGAACCTCCATTCCGTCGATGGGAGGAGGTCCATTATGAGTTTATGAGAGCTTATGCGCCAGTGGCTCTTTATCGGTACGAGCATAGGTTGTTGCATGAAGAAGCAGCACGCCGTGAACGAGAAGCCACAGCCCGTCGTGAATGAGAAGGCGAAATTGAGGCGGCGAACAAATATCTAGAGCGTCGCATACGTGAGTGGGACTTATAGAGCCGCGTAGCTACTTCTTCTCCACCATATGTTGATAATGTTAGTTCTCAAGAAGGGGAGGAGGAAGTTGCTAACACTATTGATGGGCCGCATGATGATCCAAACAAGGGTGTTTGTGAGATCGTTATCGACGTTGTGCCCCAGCCTATGTCAAGCATTGACCAGTCAGATGCAGGGCTAAACACGAATATTGCTAGTGGTTCGACATATGATATTGCTGATGAGGCCGATGTCAATGAGCATGACGATTTAGAGATTTTGCCAATGCCGACTGCCGAGCATTTAGAGAGCGAGCTTGACACTTACGTAGTCGAGGCAGATATTGTGGCGGAGCCATGTGAGGCTGATCCATTGACAGAGGACCGAGCACCGTCATGAGTCAGAGGCCAATGATCTGACTGCCGAGCTATTATCAGATACAGATGCTCGAGAGCATATTAGGGAGGATTGCCCTATCGTTGAGCCGGTTGAGCAGATTGTCGAGCTTTGTGCTGGCACAGAGGAGCTTGTTACGTAGATTGATCAGGAGGTCTGAGCATTTGCAGAGATTGGTTCAGCTGGGCAGATGAGACTAAAGAGCAGAGTATTATCGAAAAGTTTTGCCGAGGCTTGCTAGAGATTGACCTTGTAGAGCAGGGATTGATGCTACCCATGATCATCACTCTAGTCCAGGAGGAGTACGTTGCTATATTCCCTGCCACATTACTTGTCAGGGGAGGTTTGTTTCTTTATGGTTCTCCATGGATGATGTCTTCTATGTCACTACGCTCGCGTTCCATACCACTTTCACAGATATCACGAGCATTATACGGCATTCGAGGCTATGGCAGATTGCGACTCATGCTGCTTGAGTGGGTTGTGTACATATTTGATCCAAGCAGACTAGAACTCGAGGACGGGTTCTTTTCAAGAGGGGGACAATGATGCAAATTGTAGGACCAATAAGAGGTATATTTGCCTATTAGGATTTATTTCCTTGTTATTGAGTTTCTAGGATTCTTATTTCCATGCTATTTAGTTTCTAGGATTTTCTTTCCATGTTTTTAGTTTTAGGGCTTTTATTTTCCATGGAAATTTATTTCCATTGCCTATATATAGGCCTCATGTATTAGGAATTATTAGTTTTTGATGATTAAAGATTGATTGAGATTTCTCCCCTCTATTTCTTCTTATTCTTCTAGTTCTCTTCTCCTTCTTCATTCTTCTCCTCTCCTCCTCTTCTTCTTCTCTCCTTCTCTTCTTTTCTCCTCTTTCTTCTATTTGTCTTCCCTGGCCTACATCACTTAATAGTTCCAATTAAACAAATGCATGTGGTGATGACACGGTAATTGCATTGATGGGAGTGGCATTTTGATGGCAGTGAACAATGATTGTGGGGTGCGATGGTTCATATGGTGGTTTAGAATAAAAACCTGTCTTGGTTGTGAACAGAGGAAGATGGGTTTGGTGAGAGATGAAGGTGGTGCATGGGGACTTTGTGTCGTCATTTTTGCAAAAATGTCACTCCTGGTGTCATCTGATGCCTCATCTCTGTGTTATGTCTCTCTCGTTAGGTCTCTCTCAACACTCCATCTAGCATCCCCTTTGTAAAAACCTGCTCCACCACCAACCCCCAACCTTTCTCATGGCACCATCCATACCTCTTTTTGTGTCTCTCTGTCTCGGTCAAGCCCCAAATTGTCATCAAATCCTCTGACGCAATCTGTAAATTTTTTGAAAATAGACTGGGGATGATCTTATGATGAGAGATCTATTACATTTATGTATAAAGGGTATTTTTCCATTTAAGTGAAAAACTGGGTAGGCACCTTTTGTTTCCGTGGCATAATTTTTTTTATTGTAAAAAAAAAAAATTATCACTCGCTCGTAGCTTTTCTTTATCTTTATATTTTCCTGATTTAAACTGAATCTATCGTAATTTATTCATCTATTCATGTGAAGAAATGTATTTGGATGCTGGTCAACCGATAAAACTTAAAAAGAAACTAATTATACATTGCGCATGTACCTCTCAAACAACTGTCCTACAATCTTTTACTGTGTTCCAAAATGCAGACATGCATGTGGAAGATCTTATTATTGCAATACATTAAAATCAAATGACTCGTGATTCATATCCTATAATTTGATTTGAATCCCTTGGGAGACAGTTAATGATTTGTCTTGAAATCTATTTGAATAAAAAGATGAGATGAATGATACAGATTGCTAAAAGACCAAGTGACATATATTTTATTGTTCATGGTTTTATTGTTCTTGATTACAAGGGTCTTGAATAGAATTGCAGGAAGCCTAGTAAACTTCTCTCCATATTGCCTTGACTGCTGTATATGTTTCTTCCTTCCCACGAAATATTGTAACCTGACTAACATCAGGTGGGAGGTTAGAATGTGGTTGATTTGGCCATATCTCATCTTTTTTTGGTTGGTAAGCTGGGATTGAACCTCCGACCTCTAGAGGATCAGTCCTTCCATATCTCATCTATTCATATTTTTATGTATTGTTTCTATTTTATTTATGTTAGACGGAAATAATAAGTGTTTGTTTATGATGAAGATTCTATCCATCCCTCTTAATATATTTTTAATTTATTTGGTTTTAATCTTAAGTATTTTAACAGTTGTCATATCCATGGGAAAAAATTAAAATGATGCATTAATGAGAATGTCCATTTTTTAACTCTGACCCTGTATCTCTTCTATAATCAAAGTTATGCTGTTCCCTTGTAACTGCCCAAAGTAGTTTGCATCTAAGTATTCCAATGCTTCTTCTCTGATTTGATGCCTTGGCTACCAGTGGTGCAGAATATGTCAGGAAGGAAATTCCTCTTCAAGTTTTGCCCACTCAGTCTCTGCTAAAGCTTGAGTGTCCTTTAACCTCATTTACAGAGATGCAACGCATATTGTTTGAGGAGGAGCGAGCAGCATATAACCAAGCCATCTCACAGAACATGCGGTAAGCTCATAAGTTTCATTACTGCACTTTCCATGTTCATTCAGTTTTTTCATCATGTCCCCATTAATTGATTTGGCTGCAATCTTTTTTATTTAGGGACGGAAAAGTGCACCCCCTTGCTTTCATCCATCAAACATCAACATACCAGGCTTCTCTTTGCAAGTTAATAGAATATTGGTGAGAACAAACATTCTGAATCTCAAAACTTCTTTCAATAATTGGGTGCAATTGTCTTGAGGAAAAAAAATTCTTTCAGTAATTCAGTTTTTTCATCGATTTTGCAGTTTAAGTCCTGCTATAAATGCACTCCAGGACCGGTTGAAAGAAAACGAAGTTAGGGTAATTGAACTATGCATTTCCCTTGTGGTTTCATCGACTTTAGCCACCACTGATTCATTTTTTCCAAAACAGTTAGCGCTGCTGATGGAGGAAAGCAAGACTTTGGAGGTTGAATCCTTTCATAGTGGGAGCAGGTCTACTGTTGAGTCTCCTCGACATTTGCCCGCATATGGATCTCGAGGCAGTTTGTCGATGGGTCAGAGGGATTCACATTCTTTGGCAGAATCAGCTGGCATAAAGAGTGGTGCTGGTATTGGTAGCCGAAGCAGGAAGGCGCCTTAATTTGTACAGACGTGTTCAAAATCTCAATCTAAAGCATTTTGTAAGTGCCTCTGTCTGGGTTTTTTTCTCTACATATACAGAAACTTGGTTCAATTTTTGCAGTATGTGTTATCAGGGTGATATAATGTTGAATTGAACTTCTTAATCTTACTCATTGTAAGATGTGCAGCACATTTACATTTCGCATTTTCTAAGTGCCTCTGTCTGGCCTTTTTTTCTACATATACAGAAGCTTGGTGCAATTTTCACAATATGTGTTATGAGGGTGATGTAATGTTGAATTGAACTTCTTCACTCACTGTAAGTGATGTGCAATACATACACAGTTCCTGTGTTAAAATTGTTGCTATAGTTGTGAAATCTCATAATCTACTTGTAACCTTCAGCGGCTCTAGAATGCCTGCATTCCTATGCAGTCAATGAAGTCCACCTTTTTAAAATATTTTCCATGTGGGAAATGTCTGTTTGGCAATGTCAGTGTTTAAGTCACATAAATTCATTTTTATAATTTTGAAGGGTGTTTTTTGAAGTTCGTCAATGAAGTATATTGTGACCGGTTGCGTCAGGAATGTCAAATAAGTGACCACTATGGATGGAATTAAGAATTACTGACTATCAATCACACTCACACCACATAAATTTCTAAAATTTTGAATTAGGGCAGGGGTTGACTATCAATCCCTGAAGCCTGTTGATCGGCATCGATTCATGTAATAAGCATTATTATCCTTATTTTGATAATGACACATAACTCACCTTTTCTTTTCTAATAAGATTCATGCAAAAAACTTTTCCATGAATTGAAAGAAATGTTCCATCTTGGGTGGGGGGTGGCATGTATTGTAATGAGAGTTAAATAAAACAATTTTAATTCATAGAATTGGATTTAATAATGTTTGGGCCAAAAGTTATAATGGTCCTCGATCTCCAGTTAGAAAGAGGGTGGGGGGGGGGTATGTTAATAATGGTCCCCTCTGATGATTCGCCCAGACTGGAAAGCCCGCGTGCGCTTCTGAAACTGACACCACAATCATGAAATGACGAAAATGCCCTCGCCTTTCCCTCTCTTATTCCTTCCCTCCAACCATCATACCATCCTCTACTGTCATTGCAAAATACCTGATACCGATACCAAATATAGAGGCCTAATAATTCAAGCATAAATGATGTCCGCACGCCCTTCTTTTGATAAAGATACTCCACACTTTATTAACTTCTTTTCCAAGTGTAATTTCATTATTGAAATAAGGGAGTGGGCATAATAAATTTCCTAATTCTAATGCTATATTAGAAACCAAATACTGTAATTTCTTTTTGGGAGATGATATTTACAACCCTTTCGTTCGTCGTTTCTGAAAATGAAGCTGTTTAAACAAGATAAAGAGGGCGTGTGACTATCATTTGCCCATAGAAATGCTTTTTATCTTTTCCATTTTTGTAGTGAAGTGAGAGGACATGTATTCATTCATGAGACCAAAGTATAAATGGTAAATGATAACCGGATTCTCACGTTTTGATAATGGCAGTCCTCTCTACATTCTACGTGCACTGCCCTGATTTATTGCTGAAGGTTGTTACAATCCATATAAACCTATCAAACACGGGGCCGGGATTGCATTATTAAAACAAGGGAGTGCAGATACTACTACTCCAGATATGGTTATTGAGAGAAGAGGTGGCAGATACTATCTTTTTCTCTTCTCGTTTATTTTTTCATTAGTGACAACGGCAGAGAGCACATGTACACCGCGTTCTTTACAGTCATCACATGAACTTTCAAGCAAAAAGGAAAAGAGGATAGTGATGGATCTTCTTCTTTTCTTTCACTACCTAAATTAGAGACACAAGAAGAGGTGGAATAGACTGATCTGATTTTCAGTTTTTTTTTTTTCTTTCTGTATTAATAACAAGTGAAGAATGCCATCGATTATTCAACTACCCAAATGAGAAGAGAATAAAAAAAAATCATACAAGAATGAAGTGAATAAAACTTTTATCCCGGATTTTTCTATTCCATTAGTGAGAGAAGAGAAGCGAAGAGAGTAAAGTTAATTACATCCCTTTAGTGTCATCACATGAAATTTGCCCCGTAAATATTTGTTTACAGTTAGAAGTAGTCAAAGTCCTGCTGAGGAATCTGATATGTTGCATCTCTATCTTTCTTGTTTAGCTTTGGAAAAGGGGCTCCCCTAATCTTCTCTAAATCTTTGGGCACCTCAGGAGGCCTCACAGATCTAATCAAAGCCCAATTCACACCCTTAAAGAACCTATGCCTTTTGATCTCAACGGAACCTTTCAAGCTCCCTATCCTCTTCTTAGGATTCTTCACCAAAAGCTTGCTTATGAGGTCTTGAGCCATCACCATCTCTTCGAAATCCTTACTGTTTACAAAAATCCTAGGGAAGTTCAAAGGCTGTTTAATGATGTTAATGAGTGTCTTCTCATTATTTTCACCTTTGAATGGTGTTGTCCCATACAAGAGCTCAAACAAGAACACCCCTAGAGTCCACCAATCCACAGCACTCCCATGGCCTGACCCCGAGATCACCTCCGGTGCCAGGTACTCGTGTGTGCCCACGAAAGACTTAGATCGGGCATTCACGGGTTCGGCCACCAATTCTGGGTCAGGCTCGGGCAATTCACTCTTGATTGCCTGCATCTTCACTTTCTTAAACGTCTTACTTGCATCTTTAGATGTTGAAAAGCATGAGAGTACGGGTTGTAGGGGTGCGGCGCATGAGGAGGCTGAACCCTTCTTGATGTTCTTCTCCATGGCCTTGGGGTCAGGCATGGGTCTTAGGAGCTTTGGGACAACATCGCATTTGAGGGAGAGATCAAAGTCGGAGAGCATGATGTGGCCATCTTCTCTAACAAGCACATTCTCGGGCTTCAGATCTCTATAAACTATTCCCATCATATGGAGGTACTCCAGAGCTAAGAGAATCTCCGCGGCATAGAATCTATCATATATCACATATAAGTAAAAGTCATTTCAATTCTATTATAATAAATTTAAAAAAAAACAAATTAATAGTACAATTTTGAAATTAATTTAAGAAGTCGAGAGAAAGTAAAATAAAAGAGGGACAACTGTAAACATCCAATATAGCTAAGCTAATGAGAGACTTACTTAGCTGAAGAAACATTAAAGCGTTTCCGTTGTTGGCGTTGACGAACGGCGTGTAAGTCACCACCGGGGCAAAACTCCATGACAAGACAAGAATAGCGAGAAGCATCAAATTGGGCATAAAGGGTTGGTAAGAAAGGGTGATCAAGCATGCCCAAGATCTCCTTCTCCATCTCCGCCCTCTGTAGTTTATTCCTAAACGCAAGTGCTTCTCTATCAACCACCTTCATGGCATACAAGCACTTAGGCAACCCGACAATGGGATTCCTAAGGCGACACAGGTAGACATTTCCGAGATCTCCACTTCCAAGCCTGCGAAGGAGCTGGAATTGGTCGAGTCCAACTCGACCGTTGTCAAACCGAAGTCGCCTCATGGCCTCCCATGGGGCTTGGTTAGCCTTGTGTGGTTTGTTACTACCGCATGAACCGAGTAGACTTTCGGCATAGGAGGAGGAGCAGACGGAGATGGAACTGGAGCTGCTGAAGCTGACATCGCTTATCCAGCCATGACCGGAATCCCTTGTGGCGGTGATCGAAGAACAGCTACTATCGTAGTAGTCTGATTCTTCACGACTCGTTCCCATGTTTGTGTGTGACATATATGTAACTATGCCATTCTCAATCCTTAATGTATATATATAGACAGGCATTGCTCCGATCTACTGCCAAACTCTCATTTAACTACTATCAAAGAAAATGCCACCACAATCCTTTAATATTACATCGATGCCACTCAAATTGGGCTACATGGAAAGTGTTTGTAAGTTCTGAAAATATCCAAATTACCACCTCTCCCATGTTCGTTCACTCATTTTCTATGGAAAAAAAAAAATCAGAGTATAAAGTTTTCTGTGTTTTAATGAAAATTGCAAATCTCCGGAATTTCTTTTTCAATGATTTTTTTCTCTCTAAACAACCCTTAACTCTACACAACGCAATATTAATTATGCCCATTTGTTTTCAATTATGAGAACCGCTTGTGACTCCAAAACCTATTAGTGGACTCAAATTTACGTAATTTTGATTCCAATAATAGGTTTTGGACACACAATTAGTTGTTATAATCTTAAATGAACAAGGCCTTAATTTTGAGTCTAATAATCGGTTTTTGACTCACTACCGGGACTCAAAATCTAAAATAAACAGGGCCGGCTACTCCTTTTGGTTGCCAGTTAGATTTTTGTCCCAGGCAGTTTTAGCAAAATTTTGGTCCCATCCCATGTTTGGTTGCCTTTTAGCACTAGGTTTTTTTTAAGGATCAATTACCAATGGGGGACAAAAATTAGGTGGAATTATCAACAAGACCCATGCTTTTCAGAAATTATCAACGAGGGACAAAAGAGGTATTGTCATTAAAAGCTGGACAAAAATGCCCTTTTCTTAAGCAACATGTTTTGCTTTTCCACTTTTCCCTCTTCTCTCATCTTTCCCTTTTTTTTTTTTTGCTTTTTCATTTTCAACTTTGTTTTTTTTTTCAGTCATCTTCTTCATCATTTAGCTATCATTGGAGGTGGGAAAACACGAAAATTTGAAACGTGAGTTCATTCCCATCTATCTCTCAATATCTAGGTTTTGTTTTTCATTTGTTTTAGGGTATTGCATTCTCCTTCTCCCTTTCAATGGAGGATGAGGAAGATGAATCGTACGGTAGAAAGAAAAAAACGTGAAAATGAACGAGTGAAAAAAAATAGAAAGTAAAAACATGTTCATAAGGGATTTGATAAGCCCATTCGGAATTTGGTAACCCCATATTGATACTGGATAACCCCAACTCCAGAGACTTGAAAACCCCCTTCCAAAACTCCAGTACCCTTGGGCAATTTTAAGGGACTTGATAAGCCCATTCGAAATTTGGTAACCCCATTTTGATACTAGATAACCCCAACTCCAGAGACTTGAAAACCCCCCTTTCAAAACTCCAGTACCCTTGGGCAATTTTAAGGGACTTGATAAGCCCATTTGTAAATTGGTAACCTCATTTTGATACTAGATAACCCCAATCCCAAATACTTGAAAACCCCTTTCCAAAACTCTAGTGCCCTCGGCCAATTTTCAGGGACTTGATGAGCCCATTCGGATATTGGTAACCCCATTTTGATACTTGATAACCCCAATCCTAGAGACTTGAAAACCTCCTTCCAAAACTCCAGTACCCTCGGCCAATTTTCAAGGACTTGATAAGCCCATTCAGAAATTGGTAACCCCATTTTTGATACTAGATAACCCCAATGCCAGAGACTTGAAAACCCCCTTCCAAAACTCTAGTACCCTTGGCCAATTTTCAGGGACTTGATCACCCCATTCGGAAATTAGTAACCCCATTCCTTATACTAGATAACCCCATTCCTAGAGACTTGAAAACCCTGTTCCAAAACTCCAGTACTCTCTGCCAATTTTCAAGCACTTGATAAGCCCAGTCGGAAATTGGTAACCCTACTTTTGAGAGTTACTAACCCCCTTCCGAGAGTTGATAAACCCCTTATGCTACAAAACCCTCTGCTTATAGTAACTCTTCTAATGACATTACAATTCTGCTCATGATAGAAATAACAAAAGAAATGGATGTTGTTTTCATTAAATGTGCTTCAAGTATTACATCCCAATTTGTGTATTACAAAAAAAAAAAAAATTTAAGTAAATAAAAAAATGTGTAGCCATCCATTCATGTATTACATCAACTTTTTATTATACAACCACTTGTCTTCCAAAAAAGTGAGTGAAGCCATCCATGCATTATCTCCAGAACTCACCCTAAAAAAAAAAAGCTTAAACCCTAAACAAGATAAATCAGAAACAGAAGAATGAAAAATAGTGTAAAACCCTAAAAAAAAAAAAAAAAAAAAAAACCTAAATACAAAGAGATAGATGGTAAGAACTCAACATTCAAGTTTTCAAAATTTGCCAACAACAATGGTGGCTGAACAAGGAGGAAGATGACTGGTAGGGTAAAAAATAAAAAAAAATTGATATTGGAAAAGTAAAAGAAGAGGGAAGAAGGAAAAACCAAGGTCAAAACGTATTGTAAATGTCAAAGGGCATTTTCGTCCAGCTTTTACTGACAAGACCTCTTTTGTCCCCCATTGATAATTTTTGAAAAGCATGGATCCTGTTGATAATTCTGCCTAATGTTTGTCCCCCATTGGTAATTGGTCCTTTTTTTAATCCCACTCTTGTAATGATTGCTTGTGTGGTGAATTTTTTAATCCCACTTTTGTAATGATTGCCTTTTCATCCCATGCCAAAATAATCCCAGGAACCAAAAATAAGCTTGAGAAATTTTTTTTAGAAATTTTTTTTTCTTCCCAACAGTTCAAGCAACCAAACAAAGTTTTTTTTTTTCCCCACCATAGTCCGGTCAACTAAACATGGGTTTTTTATTTTACCGAGATACTTCTAGGACTTCTTTTTTTCCCACCAATCTCCTGGGATTTTTTTTCTCCCACATAAATCCCAGGAACAAAAAAAAAACCCAGCAACCAAACGGAGAATTTAGTAAAATAAGGGAATTAGTGAGGATATATTCAACCCCTTTCTTCCCAGGCCACTCGCCTCTAGTTTATTCATGGCGGCCCAGGGATGAATAATTTCAGTTATCCTTTTTAAGAAAACATGGGAGACTTTGGAGTGGGTAATTTGGTCATTTTGACATAAATTTTCGTAGTAACGAGCATCTTGGTGGCATTAAACGGCGGAAATAGCTCCTTTTTTTTCTTCTTATTATATGTAGTATGGTTCCCTGCACCTGGATTAGGCTTCTTGGAATTTGAATGATGCTGTAGTAATTGTAGCGACGCTGTAGAAAGTAGTGGTGCATGCACCACCCGTGCCATATTAATTTCCCACCTCTGTTGTAAAATTAATGACCAAAATACCCATGTTTAATGGTTGCATTTTTAAAACAAGAACAAATTGCCAATGGAGGAAATCAAAATACGAGAATCGCCAACGGGAGACACTTTTGAAAAATTGTTAGAGAGGGACAAAGTGGGGGCAATCAAGTCTCTAAAAGGGGGTTATCAACCCTCTAAATGGGGTTATCAAAATCTCAAAAGGGGGTTGTCAACCCTCTTTAACAATTTTTCAAAAGTGTGTCCCAGTTGGCAACTCTCGCATTTTGATGTCACCCATTGGGAATTTTTCCTTAGAACAAATGCGCCATTACCGTTGATATGACGACCGGAATCTCTCCCTCCACCCGATCAATACAATGTTGCAAAGTTTGCGTTAGATTTTGAACCCATTTTCTTTTCTGGAGTCTGGCAGACCACGCTTCACCAGATGGCCAGTCCATTACTTTCTGCCCGATTATCGTCCCATCTCAAACTGGCTATTGCTACGAAATTTTATTCCGCTTGTAGGGTTATTTTGATCATTTTGTTCAAAGCAACAAAGTAGCCCCGACTACCGAGTTTAAATGTGCGGCTTATGCATGCACACCTGCCGATTTTAACACATGTGTTCACAGGATGCTGCCACGTGTGTCTTGGCTAGTAAGCCCGAGAAATGGTTAATTCAAAAACAATTCAGAAACCATGAAGTGTTTGATAATTGGAGACAATCTCGCCATCCATCTGACGATGAACATAAACGACTTATTGATTTTCAAATTAAGTAATGGAATTGCTCTTACACAAACAAAATTTTCAATTTTCTAATTCTTTTCGGTATTTTAGTATTTTTTACGAGTATTTTTTTGCAACGTGAATGATTATGTGTCTGATGATGGTGGCAGTTCTACCAGCTATGCAGACATGTACAAGAATTTCAAGGGTTTAATTGAGCATTTGGATTCAGGAATTCTCAGTAAACTGGATAGTACAACAAGGGGCAAGAAACTTGATACAACCTCCAGGTAGTTTTAAAGTTTTTTGTTCTAGAAATTAGTTGAGTGTTGATATTTTTGTGTTTGGTGTTTCTGAAGAGCATGGCGCGGGAAGGAGCTTGCCAAGGACAACTTTAGGGTTCACAATTAGAGGTGTATAGTCAATTGCGTTGTCTATGAGAGAGGCTAATGGAGACAATCCAGGTACTCTTGCCACATTAATCACAAAAGATGAGTCAAGTTTACACCGTCTTTTTGTTTCATTTCACGCTTCGCAACATGGTTTCAATCATGGTTGCCATGCTCTCCTCCTCCTCAACAAGATATGTTTGAATAAATATACGGGGATATTGTTTGCCGCAAATGCGGTAGATGGAGATGATGATATTTTTCCAGCTGCCTTCGTTGTAGTAGAGGCCGAGACATCTTATAGTTGGAATTGGTTTCTGGTTCAGTTGAAACCCAAAGTATCAATTGCTCGCCCCATGGCATTTGTGTCTAATAAACATAATGGTATGAGTGAGGCCATGCGACGGGTATTTGGAGGGAGTTATCATTGGCATTGTCTACATAACCTTATGGAGGACTTTAAGGACTTAATGGGGTCACACATGATCGTTGATGAGTTTAAATGTGCGGCTTACGCATGCACAACTGCCGATTTTAACGCATGTGTTGATAGAATAAAAAATATTTCACAGGAAGCTTTCGCGTGGGTCTTGGCTACTAAGCCCGAGGAATGGTCAATTCAAAAATAATTCAGAAACCATGAAGTGTTTGATAATTGGAGAGAATCTTGTTGGGTATATAATATAACCCATGTATGTTCTAATATAAGCCCAATAAGATAATGGACCGGTGTAGTGGGCCTTTTTGGGCTAGAGCCCACTAACCTATTAAAACCCTAGTGTATCTAATATATATATAGGGGCTGGAGGCAACAAACTTGGTATTCCAAATTAGATACCTTGGGTGTAATGCTTCAAGCAACCTTGCTTGACCTAATTTCCTCTAACAATCTTGAAGCATTAAGAGGAAAAAGCCCTAATGGTCTTTCGTTTTTGGACGTGAGTTTCTTCTAAAAACCATCTCGTTTTTGGATCGTCTGCCTCTTAAATAAAAAAGGACGAAGTCGGTTCCTTTCTCAATCAAATTCGTTGAATCGATTTTTTGAGCGTGGATTTCTACTGGTCAAAGAATCGATTTGGGCGTGCCTCTCTTGTGAAACAACTGTTTCGATTTGGGTTTGGTTTCAACTTCTAAAACTTACTCTGATTGGGAATTCTACACACACAGAGACGTGTGCCTCTCTCAAACGCTCTACAGTTTTAGCCGTCTCTATCTTGTTCGGATTCTTGGGCGTCTCTCTTGGAATCAAGATTTGGGCGTGATTTTCCTCTAACAAGGAAAAAACGATTTGGGTGTATTCATAATCGGAGTTTCTGAGATTGTCTCTTTCTCTTTCGTTTGATCAAACCCCAAAATCTATTTTTGTCCGAGCTTCAACGGAGACTACGACTGTGGGAGAAATCGATACAAGGAGGAAAGTAGCCTTGGAATCTCGCTCAATCTCTTAGATTGGGTTTACGGTTTTGGAAGGGATCTCTCCACCCTGATTCACAGTTTTTGAAGGGAGTGGATATTGACTCGATTCTTGGAATCGCTCTTGAATTGGGTTCTTGGAGGCTTCGTTATTCACTTCTCTGCAATATTTGGTGGTGGTCTGGGGATTTTTGAACCCTCGATCTTGCTCAGAATCTATTCTTTGGTTGTGAATTTCCTTCCAACAGCAACTCAAATTAAACCCTCTTGGGTTCCTTCTCTTATCGTTTGACATGGGTTTCTTCTCAAAACGTGAGATGTGGGTTCCAATGCGGGTTTCTGCAAATACTCTCTCCAGGCCGTAGATCACTCGGAATTTGGGGGTTTTCTCACGGCTCGGATTGTTGCTCATATTGGGGGTTTACTCACGGCAGTTGGTGTTTTTGCCGCAGGGCTATTTCTGGCAAGAAATCTGGACAAGATTTGCAAGATAACAGCTTTGTAAATCGCGGGTTATACAGAAGGCCAATCTGTTTTGGGATTTGCAACTGGTTCTAGACCAGTTCTTGCCAACTAGTTTTACCGACAATTGGATAGTCTGAACAACCCTCGCCTCGGGTTTCGCCTTGGCTGGTTCTTTGTTCTTGGTTCACCCCCTGTAAATCCCAATAAGTTGGGTTTGGGTTTTTCCCTTGATGGTAATATCTTGTTGTTGGGCTTCATCTTGGATATCTCGAATTCGAGTTTGGATTTGGTTCGCGACTTAGTTGTTCTTATTTGGTTATCGCGCTTCGCAAATCAGGTGCACTCTTTCCATATTTTATTTTGGTAAATTAGACTAAAATGGACAAGACTGCAATTCCCTTTGAGATGGTCAAACGTTAATCGTTTGGACACACCATATAAGGAAGCTACTATGTTGGTAGATAAGGCTGAGCCTAAAAGTTTCACTGCCATGTTGAAAATAAAATAAAAATAAGGCCAGTACTTCTTCAAATTTGTGGTCGAATACAGAAGCCATTTGTCATGCTTACAACTCAAAGAAAATTTTCCCTGGTGTTATCGAAGTAAAGGAGACTGGTACAGTGGCTAGTGGAGCAGACATGGAGGTCACTCACACTGGTACTGTGAACTTGGCCATTTCTTCAGGTAAACAACTAACTTTATAAGATGTTAAAGTAGTTACTATTATTTTGGTATATGCACTTCATTTATATGTGGTAGAGTACCCAAGAATTTTGGTGAGGACTTTGTGACCTACCCTTTGGAGAATGATCCATCATCCTATCAGGAAGTAAAGAGATCTAGGGACTCTTTGTTATTGGCAGAAGCCATTCATGATGGAATGAGCTCTCTATTAGAAAATCTAACTTGACAGCTAGTCGATTTGTCAAAAAGGGCTAAGACTATGGGCTGTAAGTAGATATTTGTATGTGCTTATACAAAATTTTGTTATGGTCTTAATCAAACACCTAAATTGTGACATCAAAAATTTGACAAAGTAGTAACGAGCTTGGATTTTCTAATCAATTACTCGGATAAATGCCTTTACTATCGTTTTGTGTCGAATAAGGTCATGATTATTTGCTTGTATATAGATGTTTATTCTTGTTTCCAATATCTTTCTCTGGTGAGTAGTGTGAAACTAACATTGGGTAAAGAATTCGACATGAAATACCTGGGTGTTGTTGACACAATTCTTGGTATGAAAGTAAGTTTTGACAGGCAAGGGATTTCCCTTAGCCAAGCCCATTATCTTGAAAAACTACTTTCTTTATGTGTTGCACTGGACCAGACATAGCCTTTATAGTTGGCATGCTGAGTCATTTGACTAGCACTCCTGGCCATGAGCATAGAAATGCCCTTATGAGGCTGATGAGATACCTTTCGGGTACTCAAGAGTATGCTCTGAACTACGGTGGCCATCCACTTATTGTGGAAATTTATTCTGATGAATCATGGGGCTCAGAATCAGATGACAACAAATTTATTGTTGTTGTGTGGAAGTCGAATTGGAACTTTATGCCCTAACTTCAGCTATAGATGAAAGCTAAGGGATAAAGAATCTGATTATGGTTATGGCATTCCACTGACCCGATTAAAGATTAGTTCTTTAGTGGGTTAAGGATTAGTTCCTTATGTGTGTTATGTGATAATCAAGCTACAACAATGGTTGTGAAGAACTCACTCTTTAATGGTAAGAGGAGACATCTTAGGCTGCAACAGGCCATATGCTGAATTATCTCAAGAACACGGGATTATCACTTTGATTGATACGAAATCGAAGGATAATAGGCCGAAGCTCTCACAACAGGGACTGACCAAAGATATAGCGGCTGGAGGCAACAAACTTGGTATTCCAAATTAGATACCTTGGGTGTAATGCTTCAAGCAACCTTGCTTGACCTAATTTCCTCTAACAAATCTCGCCATCGATGTGCTGCCATCTGGCGATGAACAGAAGTGACTTATTGATCTACAAATTAAGTAATGGATTTGCTCTGAAACAACAACAAAAAATTAATTTTCTAATTCTTTTGGCTATTTTAGTTTTTTTTTTTTTGCAAAATTAACGGGTACTTTTTTGCAGCGTGAACGATTATGTGTCTGATGATGGTGGCAGTTCTACCAGCTATGCAGACATGTACAAGAATTTCCAAGGTCTAATTGAGCATTTCGATTCAGGAATTCTCAGTAAACCGGATAGTACAACAAGGGCAAGAAACTTGATACAACCTCCAGCTAGTTTTAAAGTTTTTTGTTCTAGAAATTAGTTGAGTCTTGATATTTTGTGTTTGGTGTTTCTTGCGCGGGAAGGAGCTTGCCAAGGAACAACTTCAGGGTTCACAATTAGAGGTGTACAGTCAACTGCCTTGGCTGTGTGAGAGGATAATGGAGACAAATCCAGGTAGTCTTGCCACATTAATCACAACAGATGAGTCAAGGTTTCACCGTATTTTTGTTTCATTTCACGCTTCGCAACATGGTTTCAATCATGGTTGTCGCCCTTTCCTCCTCAACAAGATATGTTTGAATAAATATCGAGGGATATTGTTTGCCGTAAATGCGGTGGATGGAGATGATTGTATTTTTCCAGCAGCCTTCGCTGTAGTAGAGGCCGAGACTTCTGATAGTTGGAATTGGTTTCTAGTTCAGTTGAAATCTGTAGTATCAATTGCTCGCCCCATAATATTTGTGTCTAATAAACATAATGGTATGAGTGAGGCCGTGCCACGGGTAATAAATCACAGCCAACTTAATAAGGGGAAAAAATGAAACCCTAGATGTGTAAAGGCTTCCCAACAGTGAACATGAAACAATAAATCACAAAGGTAACTTAATAGAAGGAAAATAAAGGAAAATAAAAGTAAAAAAATGAAACCCTAGATGTAAAGGCTTCTCAACAGTGAAAATGAAACAAAAGATCTCACAGATAAATTAATAGAAGGAAAATAAAAGTAAAAAAAAAAAAGAAACATGACACCCTACCATACCTAAGACGATGGGGAACACGCTGGAAAAAATGACGACCTCCCCGGAATACGGTCAACGCTAGAGAAGAGAGGTTCGGATTAGCGCAGGAAACCGCCCCACACCAGAGAAAATGGGTTGAGATTCATGCTGGAGACCGCCTCACGCCGGAGAAGATGGGTTGTGGGTGGTTAAAAATGAAAAAGGAGAAAGTAAAGTGAAAAAGAAAGCTTATCAATAGTTAAAAACGAAGAGAAGTTAAAACGATGGGTTTTTTTGCCCTGAGGGGTATTTAAGTAAAAGGCTATGTTAGAAAAAGGTGTTTTGATCTCCGTTCACAAGGTTCCAAACGGGTGTCACCCATCCACAATTTTGTCATTTTCGTGTCAACCATTGACAATTTTTCCTTTTATTTTTACCACTATTTCAATGTACGTTAATGCTTCCTTGTCCCAATAACTAGGCATGTGAAACCATTTATAAAACTAAATAGAAAAAGTATATGGTATTGCTAGTGACACATGCCCCATGCGGTTGCACAACTGGCCAACGCAATATTGGGCCTGCTTGAGATACCCATTATATTTGGGATTAGCTAGGCAATTTCGCAAAAAAACATTTCCTGGCTCACTTTTACAAGGATAGAACAGCCACCTAGCAGCAGATTTTGTCCTATTCATTTATTTCATTTGAGGTGGCTTTTTCTCCTGAAAAAGTGGGCCGTGAAATCGCTTTTTGCAAAATTGCCTAGCAAATCCTTTGATATCTTTCTAAATTTTTATTTTCTCAATTAAATTTTGAATATTAGCTTAGTTGAATTGAAAATATAAGGAAAATTAATGATAGTGTGTTTGTTTGGGCAGTATTGGTAGATTGGGAAAGGATTGAAGTAGCAAGATCACATCGAATCTTCTCTAGTCTTTGGGTGGATTTGAATCCAGAGGACAGTCCTTGTCATTGTATTTTAATATATGTAGAGAGCATCGTTTCATCCTTTTCTCCCCTATCTCTCTGTCTCTTTCTCTGTAGATCTTATCATTCTCCCTTTTGGTTGCAATTCGAGCAACAGCCCCAACAAAGGTATTGGGAAACCCAAATCGCCATCACTTGCTCAGAGACACTTCTTCTTACCGCTGTTTCAAACACCCAATAGCCCATCTTTCAAATCATTCATTTGTATGAAAAATCGGTCACTAATGCCAATAATTTTTTCTGTCTTTGACGGTGGAAGTTAGTATAAGCTATGTAATAGCATTTAAATGGAAGTCATTTATTATGATCAGTAGATGCTTCTATTATCTTTATTCAAGGAACTGTATCATGCTTCTCAAAACAAATATAACTTGTCATTTCTCAGAAGGTGAGCTTCAAAATCCATAAAACTACAGGGTGAAGTTCAGCATGAACCCATATTACAATTTAAATCATAAACTAAAACAAGGAAGCAAATAAAGGAACAGATTCTGAGATGGAAATTTTCATCCCAACAATCATATCTAAACTACAGACTCCTCTTTCAATTATCTGCAGAAAGACTAGACAAACATGGCCCACCTGACACCCCACAACAAATATTAAGTAATAAAAAAACCCAAAAATGGTATCCTAACACGCATACAATATAAAAAAAAACATAAATTTCAGTGAAGGGCCCATTTCAAAGACCTTTATCAGCATCTACTCGAGAACTGTATTTAGTCAGTCTTCCTGCTTCATGATATATAGTATTTGTCTGAGAAGGCATCCATCATGGGCAGTTCCAAGCCATGGGGTCCAACACATTTATTTTCTTTTATTTTATTGATCATTTATATTTATTCTTTATTTTCTGATTAATATGTTTAATCATTCACGCACCTGCGAGCTCGTGACTGCTATTGTTGTTGAGGGAGCATGGAAAAATTAAGCAAAATCCGGGGTCCTTCGGATTTGGATGACTACGAGAGGATCACATAGAAATGCAGTAAAAAAATCATTGGGAAAAAAGCTTCATATTAACCAATATAAATAAGAACTGAACAGAATTATCAAGATCTGATAACAGTCTATAACATGAACAAAAAAAATAGGTGCTGGTCAAATGTTTCTTCACGTCATTTGCATATAGTTCTGGAACAATGTGGAGTTACCGGGGCCCAGAACAGCCAATAAAAGTCTTATTATCCGTGGGTATAACCTCCACCGGCATATGTCATATGATTTATTATCTGCCGCTTAATACGGCATCGGTGATGCCTTTACTGGCTGATAGTAGATGGCTGCTCTATAGTGCTATAGAAGGGTGCCTTATCGACGTAAGGGTATTTAGCCAGTTAAAGATGTATCGTTGGAGAAAATGAGTTGATCATGGAACTTCACTACTCCATGAATTACCCACTTTTTCCAAATACATAACCAGAGCATGGAATAATCAGTGGCCATACTTATCTCCTATTTTCCTGTTAAAACAAGTGGATGGATATAGAATCTCTTCCAATAAATTAAAGATATGTAAACAAACATATGCATTTTTATTTTTTTTTAAAGAAAACTTTGCTAAACTTTTCATTTGATTTGACACCATCAGCCAACGGTTTATGTAGTTGGCTATTGGTTGTTTGTTGAGATTTTTCTATTAATTTTTTTATAGATGGAATGGGAATAAAAAAAATTTGGGTTCTTAATTCAGCTAACAACTTGTCTAGTTGTTTGGGGACACAAATGTAAACAAAGCCAAAAAGAGTTAAGTTGGTTGAATGAAAGGATTGAAGTCAATGACGCTTTTTCCTTTTGTTTTTATCCGTTCTCACAACCAACAAAATCAAGAACACAACAGGAAATCAGAGTTAATCGAGAGAGAGAGAGAGAGAGAGAGTTTTGCAACCATGACCTTAGTGGGGAGAGGATGAAAAATGGGTAAAACCCTGTTGGGAAAACTCTAATCAGAATATACCTTCTTTTTTCCCTGTTTTTGACCCATTTATCACCCTCTCCTCACCAGTACCTTCTCAAGCCTCTCCGTCTTCAACCCTCTTTAGCCCTCTCTTACCAGTTGGTAAACTAATATTCCATGAAAGAAATTTCATGTTTGACAAATATGGCGTGAAAGATTCACAATACATGGAAAATATTTATTCTTCACGGCTCTTCCAACATTTATTAGGTCCTGATGCTTGTAAATTGGGTTATTACACCAAACCCACTTGCAATACAATTAAATTGCTCATTTAAGAGAGACCTACTGAAATGTGAGTGTATTCATCATCTCTCTTTTTTTCCCCTAAGGATGCTATCTCCGATGATTGTTTGCTAACATGGCAAACAACAGACATTAGACTGAGAACTGATGTATGGCTACTGTTTTATTCTGTTTGCAATAACCAAGGTAGGGCCTTACAGCTCAGAGAGGGACCTAATGGTGATAAACTCTAAGATTTCACTAATTCTTTGGATAATTACAGTTCATCTAGAGGTGTGCTTATATAGAGCACATACATGATAAACATAGAATCAAATCTTGATAACTATGGAAATAGATCCTTGAAAGTGAGAAAGATGGAAATCCTAACTACTAAATTTAGCCTAATTGCTAATTTAACCAAGCTACCTAATCTATCACAATTACTTAGTTGCCTAACCTAAACAATTGCTAAATCCACCCCAATCAATCTAAGATATGATTTTATTCTCTAATAAATGGTAGCATTCCCATGAGCAAGCAATGTTGAGAATATGAATAGCGCATAGATGCAACAATGCACATTCAATAACACATGTATGCAATTGAAACTTTGGAATTCCCTTTGTAAAGGAAAGATTATTAGCATAATAACTTGTGGCGAAATCAACAGTACATACACATGAGAATGTGCATTTTATGAGATTTCAAGATGAGGTTGGGGTTCCACTTTTGAAATAGCTCTAGGTCTTTTTTTCCTACAATGAAAAGTTGACTCAAAGTTGCATATTTCTTTAATTTGGACTTTGATTCTTAAGGTGGGGCCAGTCTTTTTCATAAGTTTCCAAAATTTCTTGGACTGCAAACATGATATGGGGGATCTTTGGCCACCTCTTTAGATTTGAACTATGATTAATTTCTTCCACTCTTCTAACTTGTATAATTGGGATTATAGAAGAGAAAAGTGTTCCTGCACTGCAACACAGGGACGTTATCTGCGCTTAAGTGGTTTATACCACCTCCGATTGGTTCGTTTAGCGGGTCCACCTTTGCGGGCCCAGAAAAAGCGACCAATGGGAGGCGTTATAAACCACTACAGCGCAGGGAACTCTCTGCACTGCAGCGCAGAAACACTTTCCTCTTATAGATAATGCTTTAGCACAAAGAACACAAATGTCAAGAGAGATGGGATCCCCTCACTAGAGTCCTCAGTTCCATTTATGGTTATTGAATTGCTTATTGTTTTAACACTACTAATGGTAAGATTGATTCACTGCATTCCTCATCTAATAAAAATGATAAAAATTTCCATTATTAAAACAAGGGATCGAGTGCAGATTTCCCAAAATAAGTTAATAAATATGGATAAATATAGCTAGCAATGGAGAATCCTTTGATACCTAGGATAAATATAGATGAAGAAGAAAATCATTCATTGATGAGTGATAAATTAACTGAAAATGGGAGTGCTCAGCTCTTTTTGAATCACAAAAATAACAAGGCCAGGTCCACAAGAAGAGTATCAAATTCTAGATACCCTCTAAAACACGGAAATAAACATCTAATGCAAGGAAATAGGCATTTCTAGTGCCTACTAGTTGGGTTGTTGTCTCCCATGCCTAGAGTGTTCTTCACAGCATCAGCAGCTCCTTGTGCCATGTTCTTCACTTGCTCACCAGTCTGCAAAAAAAAAAAAAAACTAAATTAATTACTATATACCGTATATGGATGTAGTTAACTTGGAATAGCTCCCAACATTCCCTGGTGTTTTGTAAATGTTGTGATATAGTGCAAAATAACCACGCTATGATAGAAAACAAACAAAAAAAAATCTAAAAACATTTAAATAAGGGATTTGCTAGGGTGGATCGCAAAAGCATTCCGCAGCTGGTCTGTCGCATTTCAGACCAGCCACCTCGTGAATGGAGACAAAAGCTGTTGTCTCCATTCACGAGGTGGCTGGTCTGACAAGCGACAAACCAGCCGCAAAATACCTTTTGCGATGGACGCTAGCAATTCCCTTTAAATAATCAGCACATGATTTTTATTGTCTTTTGTAATTTAATTTAATTTGATATACATATAAGATGGAAGGAATTAAAACCACCAATTCATTGGGTATTAAAGTATTATAGAAAAGGATCATTGTCAAATGCACCATGGGTTACATGGACTTAACAATGGAGAATTGAAATGAGCCATTGATTTGGTAGATTCATATATATATATATATATATATATATATATATATATATATATATATATATATATTTGCAAATGTTGTTTATTTTAATTTTTCTTTAACTTTGATATATAGAGGTATGGGATACCTGTTGAATGAAGCCGCCGGCGGCTTGCTCCTTGCCCTCGTGGCAAGAGTCTTGAGTAGACCGGGCTGCCTGATTTGCCTTGTCTTTCACTGTCTGGGCAGTTTGTGATGCCTTGTCTGCCATCTGATCTTTCTTGACCTATTATCAAAAATGAAAAATAGACTTTGTATATGTAACAAATATATGGAAATCTCTATAGCGCCCAACATCACAAAGCTCCTATATGTATAAGCCAAAGTAACCCTTTTGATTCCATCTTATAATAATGTATATATGCATGATATCTAATAAAAAGAAGAAGAAGAAGAAGAGAAGGAAACTCGCCTCGGCGTGGCCCATAGCTTGGCCAGCCTTGTTTCGGATATCCTGAGTATTGGACATTGATCAATCTACTTCTTCCCAATAATCAAATCAACAAAAACGAAGCGGTTGGAAGTAGTGGAGAATCAGATCCTCGGTGAAGCAAAGTGATCTTCCCTATACCTGAATTTATAGCTTGTAGGAACCTACCCGATTACAGACTCGTGTCCTCCAAATGATACTGATTTCGACAGGTGCACTCGATGATGGTTAGACAACTAAATCTTCCCTTTGAACGAGGGATTGTAGGAGGACTGGTTCAATAAGTTGGTCATATGGGAAGGAGGGAGAATGTTAGAAGTGTAGTCCGTTAATTAAACTCTTACTTAATTAACGGCCAATCTGCCAGCGAGTTCCCATATAAGTTTTGACTTCCAAGCTAGGGCGTCTCTGCCATAAACCCCCAAATGAACGGTTTGGATCATTCACTTTCATGTATCATCCCTCCATAAATGAGAACGACTAGGGTTCGAGTCTCTAGCTCTTGAATTGGTCAAAGGCTTTGTTCCTCGAGATAATCTCGAGCCTCGAGGTGGGAACTTCAATCTTAGCTATACCTATGAGAGAGAGACTTTTAGAATCTTTCATTGGTGACAGATAAGTTTTGGGTCCTACATGTTTAAGTGTAAATGACTCTCTCTAGCAGCTTAAGCTGTTGGAGTAATTGGTTGTTTCACATGATATCAGGTCAAAGGTCATAAGCCCATCCATAAGATAAGACTGCAAATATCAACGGTTTAGCTTTTCTTGATGGAGCCTTAATCAAGGATTAATGATGGATCAAGGACATAGGATAATCCGACCAAGGTTTCTCAATGGCATTTTTTAGGAGGGGAAATGATATATTCGCCCCTCTTTTTTCCCGGCCCATCCTCTTATAGTTCAAAAAGAGTAGTAAATAATAGACTAAAAGGTGGTGACCCGGGGATGAAAGGGGGGGGGGGGGGGGTGAATATATCACTTTGGAAGGTCATTTCTAGCATTTTCCAGCATGTTTGTGGGGGAAAACTGAAATGGTATTTGTCGTCTCGAGCAGGGTTTTTTTTAACGTTACGAAAATACCTTTTTTAATTAGACAAACGAATAAAAATATGAAGGGTAATTACGTACATTTTAGAAATGTTAAGATTTTATTAAACTGGCAAAGCCACGACCGAGACAGTCATGAATCATGACACAACAAGCACAAGAAAAAGATAAAATGATACAAAAATACAGAGTTCAAAGGGGAAGGAAATCGAAAATCTCTAATGTCATTCTTGTCACTTCGATACAACAAACTGGTCCACGTCTCCATTCGCCGACCTCCTCACTTGGTGGAAGCAAACGGGGTGACCCACCACAGGTCAAGAATATCATCCAGGATCTCTGAAAATCTTCAGGGGTGGGAAGATCTCTCATCCAGCCATATATGATAACATTGAGGTTATCTCCCTCCACAATGAGATTGTGCAAATCTCCACCTGCCACCAATCTAATGCCTTCAACAATTGCTCTCACTTCTACCTCATTGGGGTCCTTTATTCCAATCGGCCGAGAAAAGGCCCACTTGGTAGATCCGCTCTCATCTCTAAGAACACCCACAATGCCACCGGACCCGAGTTGCTCAAGCTAGACCCATCAAAATTAAGCTTCAACTATCCCGAGTCAAGAGGCTTCCATCTAGGGGCAACAGTCTCCTCAAGGTCTCTACTTTGGCATATCTCCTTGCAACAGTATTGTTTGATGTCTGTGACCGAGATAAACTGAAACTAGGAAAAACATTAGCCCATGAGATGATTATAGATATAATCAGTGTTTAAGAAAAGAGAGCACTTTTAGATCTATTCTTAAATGTATGAGGATGTCTCTCTTTCCAAAGGACCCAAACAAGAGCCAAAAATGCGAGCTTCGATAGAATCCTCCCCTTGCTAGGCCATGGAACAAAGAGCCAACCCAATAGGAGCTCGGAGATGTGAGCAGGGAAAATCCATGAGATGTTGAACAAATTTAATATTTTGGCTCAAACAACTCTGGTGTGCCTGCAATGAAGCATATGATCCATTGTCTCTCCTGCTCCCACACAAAGTGCATAATGGTCAACAACAAGTAGTCAACACCTTCAGAGGTAATCTATTGTTTGGATCTTGTACTGGTATGATGACCAACCAAATGCACATACTCTAAGCGGGGCTGGAATGCTCTTCCTTCCAACTGGCTAAATGCATTTTTTTCTTGCCGGCACCTTCCCATAAAAATTCTTTTGATTTTGTTCTATCCTTTTTAATAAAACTAATTGGGTATCTGAAAAGAAGTTAAATAATAAAAGATTAAAAGACAAGGTGAGTTTATCCCGTTATCAAAACATGCTAGTGCCATATTATGGGTAGCCAAAAGAAAATGTATATCAAATAGGACAAATTGATTTGGGTGAAAGTGTCTAGTGTCAGAGATGGTAAAAAGAAGTTTACAATTATTGATTTTCTATCTATACAGCTAAACTTACTTTTTTTTTTAAAAGTCACATTTCAAGAAGAAAATCCAAGCGTATCTTCCTCGTATCACCACGTGGTTCGTCCCAAGCGAATCATCTAGAAACCGACTTCCAAGCTCCCAACACCTTCCTGTCGACAAGTGTGGGACACGTGTCCAAGACCCTTAAGACGTGCTAAAATACGTGTCAACATTAGGCAAGCAAGCAGAGGCTATAAATGTGAATGCAGGGAAAATTAGTGCTATATAATATGATCTTTTGGTATATACAGACCTAATTTGTTTCTGAAAATTAAAAGATCAGGTGCTGTGCTCTATCTAGTCTAGTCTGGAAGGTAAGAAGAAAATGGCGTCCCAAGATCAAAGCTACAAGGCTGGTGAAGCAAGAGGCCAAGCTCAGGTGAGAGCTCCATCATCTGCATCCTCCTTCTATGCATCATGTCATGTAAGGATGCATGTTCCTTCATGATGCATGATGGACATGCAATCATATATAACCTAAATCTCACGTACGTGATGTGTGCATGACAATGCCTAGTTATAAAATATGCATGTGTCGCATGTCATGGCTGGGAATTATTATTGCATGATCCTCTAATGAACATTGGATGCATGATGAGGTGGTAGTGTGCATGATGATGATGATGAATTTATGATGAAATTTTGTGCATTGAAATGTTGGAAACATCCCAAATCTCCATATATTGGTAGTAAAATGTGCAGGGTCACTTGTAATATATGGTGGTCACTTTCCTATATATGCAGGAGAAGGGAGGCCAAATGATAGAGAAGGGAAGAGAAAGTGGTGAGGCAATGAAGGATAAGACAAAGGAGACTGCCCAGTCTGCCCGAGAGCGTGCCCAAGAGAGTAAGGAACAGACGGGAGGTTACCTAAAGGAGAAGAGGGAAGCAGCTAAAGACAAGGCATCTGAAACTGACCAAGCTGCCCGAGAAAAGGCGTCTGGAGCAGCTCAGTCTCTCAAAGACAAAACCGGTGGCATCCTTCAAAGCGTACGAGCATTTATATATAATATCTACTGCTGCTGCTCATTTAATTTAATTTATTTGACACTGATCAACTCTCTTTTTTGTCGTATTCAATGTAATTTGCAGACTAGTGAGCAAGTAAAGAGCATGGCCCAAGGATTGAAGAGTACTCTTGGCATGGGAGGGTCTGGAGACGACAATAAGAGCGGTCTCGAGAACAAGGAGAACTAGCTAGCTATAGCTTGAATGAAAATTAATAATATGTAATCTTTATCTGCTTACTTAGGAAAGCTGTGTAGATGCTCTTATGTCGGACAGCTGACTTTGGTTACTTGAAAAGGGTTGAGAGGGATTGAATCTGAAGCTAGAAAATGTAATTTTCTTTGGGATCTTTGAACACGTGGTGTTTGATTGTTCTTAAGGGCTATCCTTCCATATATTATATTAAATACCCATCCGTCATACGCTTGGAGCTTTACGTTTACCATATTTAGTTACTTATTAATCTTGCTCTATGTAACATACAAGTATAACGCTCTCTCAGACAAGAACCTTTGGTGGGGTCTAACAAGTGAATTGTTTAGATCTTTAACCATGGTGGCCCCACCTGTATCTATTCTCAACACTAAGTACTTTTATCTCCTCTTTTATAGACCTGGCAAACGGGGTGGGTCGGGTTACCCGCACCTGAGGGTCATTTTGACCCGCATTCTTACGGATCAGGTGGGTCGGGTTGACCTGCGGTTACACGACTGGGTCGGGTCGGGTTACCTGCGGGTCACGTGGGTGCGGGTCATGCTGGTTGCATGTCAAAATGACCCGCATTCCTGCAGGTCAGCAACCAGGTGACCCTACCAGTGCCGGTCGGTCGACCCATTCCCAGTGCGAGTCGGTCGGGTCGACCCCGGGTTACCCGCACTGTTTTTTTTGGGCGGTGATAAATTCACCCCCTTCAATGTATGAATTGGGTTTAGATCTAGGGTTTAAAAGGGGTTTGTACAGATGGGGAGATGGGGATAGAGATCAAAAGATGATCGGATTCCGGCAAGATTGTGGGAATCAATGGAGGCTTAGGTTGGATTTGACGGAGGAATTAAGAGATCTGGTAGTGGAGGTGGCTGATTTGGTTTTTTCTAGAGAAAAATGGGTTTCGAAGGTGAGATATAGAGATTAGAAGAAAATGAGGCCATGGAACCTGAGGGTAGATCGGAGTTCCAGGAATCTAGCAGGAAAAGAAGATCAATCCCTCCCTCTCTGATTTATTTTTCTTTTGTCGATCTCTACTGATCAATCCCTCCCTCTCTGATTTATTTTTCTTTTGTCGATCTCTACTCTCTGTTACTCTCACTGTATTTCTCAAACGAAGATGAAGGGGGGTGTTACGAACCTAAATCGGTTCGCAACATGATTGATCTTCTAGAGGGAAGATCAGCCACCTGACCCACTTCGAGGGAAGGGTCGTTCCTCCTTTCTGTGCAAAAAATACTATTTTGGGGATAAAATTGCCATTGAACAAAGGCTGCGTACAAGTTATTTATTAAAAATTCCTAATCTAGATAAGCCTTATCTCTAAGACTCCAAACTAACTAAATGATTACAAAGCAAATCTCAAAATAACAAATATCTCCACCAATTTATTTCAGCCAATGTGGGACCCAAATAAGCATGTAATATTCCTCCCCCTTGAAATCAACCTTGTCCTCGAGGTTGGATCATTGGAGAAGATAATTTATTCTGCAGGGGTCCCAAATCTTATTATGCATCATCTTCACGAATAACATAGTTGACATCAATGGTTGAGACAACTCCATCGTGTCGTTCATCAAAGCTCCTTCAATGCTTTTTTTTATAATGATATAGATGATAACGCACAAATGGTTGTGGGTGAGAATCTTTTCAATTACTTGGACATATTAAGGGGAAGATGAACGGTGGACTCTTCGGCGATGACCTCTCTTTTGTGTCTTCTTCACCTTTTCTTTTATCTGCTTTATTTCTCTCTTCTTCCTTCCTCCCCTTTTTTTGTTTCTTCTTTTCTTTTTCGTCACACAAACCTTCTCAACAATGCTCTCAATGAATTTTTCATTCAACTTCTTCAAACATAGGTGCTCTTCTATCTTCACGCCAAGCGAGAGTGTTGTCTTATTGAACTTGGCATTCATAGAAGCTAGGTGCCTTTTGATATCTCTTATCGTCTCATCCAACGAATCCATTGCTCCTCCAATTTTCTTCTCCATTACGCTGGATCGTGCTGCTCTGATACCAATTGTTACGAACCTAAATCGGTTCGCAACATGATTGATCTTCTAGAGGGAAGATCAGCCACTTGACCCACTTCGGAAGGGTCGTTCCTCCTTTCTGTGCAGAAAACACTATTTTGGGGATAAATTTGTCATTGAACAAAGAAAGGCTGAGTACAAGTTATTTATCAAAAATCCCTAATCTAGATAAGTCTTATCTCTAAGACTCCTAACTAACTAAATAACTACAAAGCAAATCTCAAAATAACAAATATCTCAACCAATTTATTTCAGCCAATGTGGGACCCAAATTCGCACGTAATAGGGGGAGTCGGCAATGGACGAATTCCGACCGGCGGCTCGGATGGTGGCCAGATCGTGGCGAATCTGGGGACGAAGGGAGCGGCCTCCTCCCCTTTTGTTTTGGCTTCTTCAATTCTTCACTTCTTCTCAAACAGAAACCGTCAAACCCTAAGTCCCTAACGAATAAAACCCCTTTTGTTTTGGCTTTTGATCATATGATCTTAACCCTTTTTCTCATTTTAAACAAAAATAAATCTATTAAAAAAATCACAAAACCCTCGGGTTAACCCGACCCGACCCATGTTTTGGCGGGTCACCCGACCCGGTGGTCGATTTTCACGGGTCACTAAAACTCCAATCCGTACCCGCAAATTTGAGGCTGGGTCGGGTCGACCTGCGGGCACGGGTCGATTTTGCCAGGTCTACTCCTTTAGCACAAACCCTTGGTGGCAACAATGAGTATGGTCCATATCTTTGAAGTTGGACATCTAATTATCTATCTATATCTATGTAAGTAAAGCTGAATGTCGCACAACGTGGTGCTGCCACGTGGCAGCCCTTCTATACACGCAAGTTCTGCGTATAGCCCCTTTTAAGAGAAAGGGTAATAGACACCGCCCTTCTGTCTATAGAAAGAGAAGTAATTAAAAACGTTAACTGTGTCTCCCTCTACGACCGTATAGTGTTAAGGTTTCCTTTACACTTACGTTTTCGTTAATATATATCCTCTAAAAGAACAAATATCTTCCCCTACAAAAATGCATCACCATCCTAAAATCTCCCACAAAAAGTAATTAGGACGATAACATACCCGTAACTCATTAAAAGGTATGCATATCAGGTTTTCATTCGAGAATCCTCTTGGAGAACTCTTTCGATCCGTAACTTGCCTTTGATCATCACATTCTTCCAAGTTGCAACTACAACATTGCCTTTGATCAGCGTTATGTGGTGGGCTACATGATATAACGCTGGGCTACATGATAACTGGCTATACATCATGTAGTGCGTTTTTAATTGGAAATACTACGGTCTTTACATTTAATCAAGGCATCTTTTCTTTTCTTTTCTTTTTTTGGTATGTTTTTCTTCTCTATTTTAAAGGTTTAACTGCTGATTTACTTTGGTTTAATTAAGTTCATGGCTTAGAGAATTTGTGTTGATGCAACTATTCTTCAGTTAGTAATGCTGTTAAATACTTTTGTTTCACTGATTTTGTCCCTTGGACAAAATTTATATTGAGAACATCCATGACAGAATATAGAGAGAATCCAAGTTCTCACTCATTTTTTTTAAAATAATTGAATTGAGATATATATTTTTTAGTAAAATTATTTTCAGCATCTTATGCAATCTTTATTGATTGATTTCTTCTGTTATTTGCTAGGACTTTCTTTGATTTCATTGCCAAAGATCCAAGGGATCACTAAAGTAATGTTAAGAATAACAGCCCCCACTAAGGGTTTGTGTTCAAAGATGGAAGAGAGTATTGGTTTTGAAAATAGAGTTTTTATATGGTGTAAGCCCGAATAGTCAAGTATTTTTCAAATTGGACTGAACGGCCCACATCATAGGTTGATCCAAACTGTCTATTTGTTGGGCCACGACGTAAATTAATTGTGCCTGAAAAAATCTATTCCATAGGATGATCCCAACCCTCTGATCTATAGATGTTTCTTTTTTTTTTTATGACTGCCCTAATTTTCTTTTCTCACCATACCACTATTTACAGGTTGGATGGTTTAGATTACCTGATCATTGCGCCATTTTTGGATTATAGCCAATCAATGATTTAGATTCTCATACTAAGCCCATGTTTGTTTTGGATTTTGAAAACTAATTGTGAGTGTCACTTGTGAAAAAAATCTCCAAACGATTCTATTTATTCTCCTTTTAAACCGGTGATAAATTAGAATAGGCAAAAAAACAGCTATATTTCTATTTAGGGGTTTTTGCAAATGAAGTCTTCTACTTTGCTTTATTTGCAAAAAGAGTCTTCTAGTTCCACAATTTGCAAATAGAGTCATCACTTTTTCCTCGATTTTGCAAATCAGGTCATGCCATCAATTTATGACCAAAATACCCTTCCTACATTTTTTTACTGTAACCCATGATGCTCATGGATATTTGATAGGGCAGGTCACACCAAGTGAACTCTAACACATGCATCAGGTCGGGCCCACCAATTTGCCTTACATTTTTTTATGGGTTCACAATTTTGAAGCTTATGTTGTGACAGGGTGGGCTCATTTTTTCACACCTATGCATAGCATAAGCCAAGATTGCTATGATTGGGTAGGTCCCACGATCTCCAGCACTCGAGCCCATGTATAGAGTAGCGCCCGTAATTTTTGTCTTTTCATGTATAAGAATGTTAGTATATACAGAAGGAATTTTGGTCTTTTTATAAGGTATTTTCTCTTTTTAAATACAATGACATTTTGGTCTTTTTATGAGTAAAATAAATCTACCACGGGCATTTTGGTCACAAACCAATGAGATGTCCTAATTTGCAAAATTCACTCAAAAGTTACGACTCTATTTGCAAATTGTTGAACAAGAAGACTCCTTTTGCAAATAAAACAAAGTAGAAGACTTCTTTTGCAAAAACCCCTTCTATTTATTCTCCTAGATTTTCTTATTTCGGCAACACCCTCTAACATTCATCACCTATAAACGTTAGACTTCCTTTTGATTTGCTGTTTTTGAAAACAATTGCCATATTCCATATAACTCTTCTTCTTTTAGTCGTATATACAAAAAAAATCTCAAAACGATTTATTCTCCTTTTAAACAGCCGATAAGTTAGAACCAAATTACACTCAGGCCATTCAAATTTGGCAAAAGTGTTTTTATTCTTTCGCCGCGTGCATAGCACAACGTAAAGACTTCCTAAAAATATCAAGACTTGCTAAATGACAAACGACTTTGCTTCTTTGCTTCCTAAAAATTTTCTCATCTAAGTCTAATCCCATCGGTCCTACAAGTTATTAACATTCCTAAAAACTCTCTCAAAGAGTCCAACATGTTTTGAAGACTTAATAAAATTTTCATTAAGGCAGCTAATCTAAAATTTTCATTAAGTCTCATGTATAACTGTGGATATTTTTTTGGTCGGTCCTAATATGAGTAATATTTTGCAACCCAATTAAAGCTATATAGTTTTTAAGGCCTGAATATTGTGTTTATTTTTCGGGTCCAATAATCAATTTTGGAAACAAACAGGGCTTTTGGATTTTGACAACCAATTTTCATTCCAAAGCTGTTTATTAGGTTCAATATTGTGTTTAATTTTGCGTCCGACAATCAAAATTTTTACGCTGCACGGGTCTGCAACTAGTGATGAAGAAAAATCAATTGGGCCTACCTGATTCAAAGATCCGAAGTGTTCTTTTGTTGGGCACACGTAAATAGGCCTTGCCCATAAAATCACCTTACAGAGGATGGTCCAAACAGCCTTGCCTATAAAAGTCCTCAATGGATGGTTTGGATGGTCCAAACCGCCAATCAGCAGCCTCTACAGATCTTTAGGATAATTATACTTTTCATATTGAGGAGTTAGGATTATCATGTGGAGATCATTTTTTGGGGAAATGCCTATTTGAGGGAAATGATATTCCCCCCCTAAATGGATAAATCCCCCCACCGTTTAACTGTTTGTGTGAGAATGGTTCACGAGGATAAATTCACCCCCCCCCCCCCCCCCCCCTTAACGTTTTTCTTTGAAAACATAACGAATTACGTTAGAGGGTGATTTTATCCATCAGAGGGGGGAAATATCATTTCCCCTAATTAACCATTTGGTTGGTAGGCCGCAATGTAAAAACGCCATGACGCAAAAATCATCTCTATTGGATGATCTAACTCTTATGATTTATCATCTGATGGAGCTGATTTTAAATTTTGAGGGCACAGTCTAGTAACAATAGTATCCACAGCTTCAGGTGTGGTTATTTGGCAAAGGAATCAACAACAGCTCTGATGCATCATGAACCCTTACCCAAGAGATTACAGTTTGTTGGACAATCACTTGTGCAGAAAAGAAAAATCAATTTCTAGTTTAATAGTTGGGAAAAATACATTTACACCCCCTCTGGTTTCTGACACATTCAATTCTAACCCTGACTTTCAAAACGTGACAAGTACACCCCCTGAGGGTTTTTTAACATGACGGAGTAGACGGCAAGGCGAAAATGACCAAAATGCCCTCCTCTTCCCCAACTGAAAATTAGGGTTTTCATACTTGAAAACTGAAAATTAGGATTTGATTCAAACCCTGTTTTATTTATCAGCACTAACCCTTGATTTAGGGGTTTTACTTGTCTTCATTCACATCATTATCGTGCTTTGCACATAAACTCTAATATTTTAGGGCTTTTTTGTCTTTATCAATGTTTTTTTCTTGAAATGTAGGGTTTGATGTAGCCATCGAGTGGGGTTTCATTGTTTGTGGTGGACGCGACGGCGGCGGCAGTAGAAAATTGTGTAACCCTAATCCCTTTACAAATGGCTTAAAACCAGTGGACGAGGGTATTTTTGTCCACAAAATGTTAACCCGGGTTAGTTTTAGTCTTTCCGTCAGGTTAAACTGACGGATTGTTGACGGAGGGGGTCTAACTGATACAAATTGAAAACTCAGGGGGTGTACTTGTCACGTTTTGAAAGTCAGGGTTAGAGTTGAATGTGTCAGAAACTAGAGGGGATGTAAATGCATTTTTCCCTTGATGATAAAACCCTTTCTAAGACTTCTAGCTCCTTCTCCTGTTAGAGATTTGTCAAGAAAGAGAAAGTCCTCTATTAGCAAAGCTGATGCCCTGTGTCAAGAAAGATGAATTAGGAAGTCGTGGAGCATAGTCTTTTAAGCAAATATAGATAAATTGATGTGGGCATATCACTTTTACAAGTTATGCATTAATTTTGATTCTCTACAATTCGTAAAACAAAATATGTTTTGTATATCAGTTTAGCTACTAAACAATATTCTGATTCTCTAAGTCAAAATCTAGAAGCAGAATCAAAATCATTACCACAATTGGGGCATGTTTGGCTACCATGAATTTTTTCATGATAAATCGGTGTCTCCAAGCGGAGATGAGGACAGAGTGGCTAAAAACCAGGAACCAAAAAATAGGGAACTAGTGTCTCCAAGTGATAGAAGTGGCTAATAATCAGGAAACAAAAAACTCAACTCAAAATAGTATTGGGTTTTTCTTGATTTTTGGTCACTTCCCATGCGCATCTCGAACGTGCCTCTCAAATCAGAGTTGGCAAATGAAGATGAGATCATTTAAGATATAAACCTTTCCGAGTCTACACTTGCAACAGCTCTAAGGAAAATATGTGAGCAACAACTAGGAAAAAGACATAATAGAGACCTTCCTTAGGAAGTATGGGGAGCAGGTCTCCATCCATTAGAATATGAACAAAACCAAACATAAAGAGGATACAATTTTCAAATAGACAAAATAATGGATTAGACTTTTCACAAAGTTTCTAGTCAACATTTTTATGAACGGCACACTCAACAAAAGAACATGTAATCGATTAAGATACATACATATCCGAGTCTATCACTCTGAGGACTACAAATCAAATATATCAAAAGTACTTTAATTTAGTTAGTATACATACATATTCGTAGACACACCATTTTGACCGAACCCTAAACCTTTATTTCGAATAAAAATCCCTTTAAATTAGTAAACTAGTGTTCCAAATTTTAATATAGAGTGGGTCAGGATCCCAAGTAGGTCTTTGAAAAAATTCAGAAAAATCAAATAAAAAATGTCTAATAAGATAAGCCCAGTAAATGTGTTTGTTATGACATGTATACAGAGTCATTTGCAAGTGTAGAAAAGGGGGTAGATAATCGAGCTGAGGGTGTGCCAATATCAACCCCGTATGCAAAGCAAGGAAAAGAGAAAGTGTATCTTCACTCCTATGCTACCGGGGTCATCATCATGGAAGTGTGAATAGTTATAAAAAAACTCCATAGAGGGGGTGTCCAGTGGGAGAAAAGGAAGTCTGAATATATTATTTTCTCCATAGAGGAGGGGTAATTTAACAAAATCCAGGTGTACCTGGACCAATTTGAGTGCAAGATGATTAGACAGAAGAGGCAAATGAGGGTGCAATTATCAAAACAGGGGCATGCTGATCGAGAGTGGGGTTTGAGAGAGGGAGACAGAGAGTTAGAGAGAGAGAAAAAAAAGATCCTTTGAACCCTAACCCTAATCCCACCATTTCCGACCGATTCGCCGGAGCTCCGGCGAGCATTCCTTCACCGGATTTCTGCTTTGTTATCACATTGGCACCTGTAATGCTAGTTAAATCCCTAGATTCGAAGCTTGGAACCCTAGATGTACTTTCTAAACCTTTTGATCTATCTTTGGAGCTGATTTAAACAATCGAGGCTTAGCTCTAGTTCATCGGATCTGTTGAAAAATAGTTCAGAATTTCAAAGAAGAAAAGGAAAAAGAGGAGAGTAGATCAGAGCTAAAACAAATTGAATAAGTTATGAGGAAGATCCACGATTCAAGAGGAATTAGGGAAAAGGGATCAAGGACTTCGATTGGAAGAAAGCTTCTTCGTTACAAGCTGGAGTGAGTAATTTTCTCTTCGATTTGTTCATTTAGCTCTAATCCTTCTTCAATTGGTCAGGTTTTTCATCTTTAACAGGTAATTCTTCTTACTTATTGTTCAATTTGTTCAATCAATGGTTTATGATATTTTTTTTGGTTAATTATCTGTTCGATATAAGCTCAATGAGGTTTCTTTGGATGATTAACTGTTAAATTTAAGACTTTCGATGATCATCTGATGGATAATCTGTTGGATTAAAAATGTGCAATGTTTCTGTAGATGCTTCTTTGTTTGTCTAAAATTTGTGGTGATTTTCTAATGGAGGACTTGACAGATGTGTAGTTTACAATGTTTTGCATTTATCAGTCTTTCGCTTATTTATGGTGAAAAATTTTGTGTAATTTTTAATCTGAAATTGTTGTGATGAGCTGAGAAAGTGGTTATCCTTTGACAAAGTTTTGTCTAAAAACTAATGGAAATCTTGTTTTCAGGTGTCAGGTTTTTCTTCATGAAATATGTCAACTTCAAAGGATAGGTGTTAGTGATATGTTTGGGCTCTACTTTTGAACAAAGTATTAAGCCAATAAGACGCTTCATGTATGGGATGAGTCTTTTGTTTAAAAATGAGTAGAAATTCTAATGGTATTGTTAGGCAGGAAATTCGAGGGTGGTGTCTCCAATGTATTTGAAAATCCAAGTTACCTAAACCATTCATTTTAAGGGGCTGATGTGTTTAATTGCTAATTGAAATGCCTTGTGGTAGGTCCCTTTTCTGCATTCATTTGGAGAGTTTGCCCTGTTTCAGTGATAATTGCTACCACCTCATTGAATTCTTATACTTTCTGATGTTTACTCATATTTTGCTTAGGGAGCGCCTGTCGATATGCATGTTTGTTATCTAATTTTCTGAATTTTGAAGCAATTCATTTTTCTTGCCTCAGTCCAGTGGTCGTGTGTTTCATAGAGAGGATGAATTAACTTGAAAATGTCAAATTCTTGAGAGTTAGCCTCGGTACTCTCTGAAAATTACAAGTGGATTCTGGAAACATACATGGCTTAGAAGATGAATGGTATATGATAGCATTAGTAAATGCCAATGAATTTAGTCATCTCATTGAACTGGTATATATATATATATATATATATATATATATATATATTCTTTCTTTTGAGAGTTTTTGGTCACTATTGATAAATTGGTTCGAGGTTTTAACAAAGCCTGATCATTTTCTTTTAACAAAAAGGTTCTCAAATTCAGAGGATACCCTGTTTTGTTGCTTATATGAAAAGTTATAAAGGATTTTGGCAGTCCATTAGGAGTTAAGGATAAGTAAGTGTGATTGTTGAGATAGAGTTATGGTGCTTGTATTTTTTTTTAAAAAAATGGTTATGTTTTTGTATGAAATTGGTAGTAATTTTCTCATGAGCTGGTCATTTTTCCTTTTGAGTGGTGTATGTCAGCTAATTCGTTTTGCCTTATGGTAACTTTTTTAGTTATGACAAAAAATAAAGTAGAACAGCATTTGAATCCAATTTATAGGATTAGACTATGAAGGGAAGGACATGTTAAATTGTGATTAGAATCAAAACTAAATTCTTTATATTCATCATGTCTTTTTGTATTGTGTTAGTTACATTTAACCTGAATGTTTTTATCATATAGTAGCACATGCACATTTCTTACCACTTGAATAATCTGGTACATTGGCAGGCTATGTTAAAATAGAAGCATATAATCCTTTGTATTAATAATTACAGCTATTGTGTTTATAGATTTTATATGATGAAGTCAGCATGATTCTTAAGACAGAACAGTGTTTGTTGTTGCAAGTTGAGATAATGACATTGTATTCAAGTGAATATAAGAATCAAGCTTATTTACTTATTTTGATAGATTTTCTTATGGATTTTTTTGAAAATATGGTGATTTAAAAAAAGGGGGGCGTTTAGCATTGATATTGCTTAATTGGTTTAGTACATTAGACATGTTCAGTATTATTTCGAAGTATACAAACAGTTGCATATGTAAGATTTTTTTTATATTCTTTGAATATATAGGTTATTTTGTTAATTCCCATCAGAGTATTGTTCGTGTGGTTATGGTTATATGGGATGAACTATATTGCATGAAAAGTTGATTCAAATTGCATCTTTATTTCATTAAAGCTTATTTGTTCATAGGTTTTTCAATTGATAAAGAACAAGGCGGTTCAGGTTAAAATGGTTCTGAAATCATTATCTGAAACCTGCTAAATAGATATAATGCAAGTATAATTGTATGTTTGGCTATAGAGAATTAGGCGTAATGGAAAACCAATCGAGATTTCCTGCTTTATATACATAAGCGTATAGTCTCTTGATTTTTTTTTTAAAATTTATGTACATATGCATTAGTTCAGGTTGTCTTGGTTGCATTTCTCATAATGATTCCAGTAAATATGGTTGAGGATTGAGTTTTGGTTACTAAATAGCTTAAGGTAGATTCTATGCAACATAAGGTTTGTAGAGTAATTTGATATTACATTCAATGTGAAGACATTTGATTAAGTTGTCTTGTTTTGAAAAATTGAAGTAGTAGGTGATACAGCCCTTGAGTTTAATTCATAGCAAAAAAAAATTTTATTTGCTTCATATATTTTCATGGTTATAACTTGTATTTGCAAATCTTTAATTTTTTTCAGGTGTTATGATTTTCTTGTCCGTTTTTTTTTTAAAGGGTTTTATTATATACATAACTTTTTTTTATCTGATATTAATTTCATCATATTTTATGCACTTTATAATAGTGCGTGCGTTTTTGGTAGGACAAATTTGCAAAGTTTTAAAATTTTAAAATCCCTTTTCTTTGACTTTTCTTGAAAAATGAGGAATTAGATACTTTTAAACATTAAAATAAAGCATATTTGATGTCAACTTCCATATACAGTGTACTTGTAATTGATTTCCTAAACAAAGATAGCATCTTGCTCATCCTTATTGTAGTAGTAGTAGTAGTATTTTGATGGTTTATTAGAAAACCAAAAGTATACTAGACCATCTATGGATTAACGCATGTGTTATTGATGTCATTTCTCCTTGTTATCCTTTTTAAAAAAAAATAGTGTTGACTTTTGCTATTTGAATCACTTATTCAATTTGTTTGGTTCCCAAAAATTAAATTTAAGTGTTTTTGAAGCCATGGTAATGTGCTTGTAAGGGACATTAGTTCACTTCTTTGTGGATCATTTCATTTTGACACTAGTTTACTTGTTTAGGGTTTTCCCTTTAGCCCTAGGGATTTTTGCCCTAGTGTGTTGTTTTGTATGTTCCCTTGGGCCAAAAGGGTGAATCATTTTAAAAATTCAAAAACATCAGAAACTGAAAACTCAAAATATTAAAACATTTTAAAAAAACAAAAATACTTGAAAACCAAAAACTTCAAAAAATCTGAAATGTCAAAAGATTTTAGGAGTGTAGCTAGGAAAGTTTGTTTCCGAACGACGTTGGCTTGATCCTCTTCCACGAGGTACGTAGGCAGTTTGGGATCTTTATCCCAGGTCCAGTCAAACTTTTAAAAAGAAATCATTTTAAACATTTTGAACAAATACTTTCAACTGTTTTTGAAAAGATCTTCCTCTAGAGTTAGGAGTTTGTCTTAAATGTTTAAAGTGTTTTAGGTTAGGAGTTTGTCTTAGAGTTAGGAGCTTTTGTGTGGTCAGTTTGACTATGTAGCTTGGCGCATGGTCTGTTGATGGCTAGAATAGGATGCACTTAGTCAGCCTATCTTTTCCCTAGGATACAGCTTAGTCGCACATAGGATGTAAGACCCACGTGCATTAGTTTAGGGTTTAAAACTTTGCATTTAGTTAGGGCATATAAGAAGTCCTAAAATCCACAATTCACTTCAACTTAATTAATCGTATTCAAGAAGTTTTAAAAACCAGTCCGGTCTTTTAGGTTGAATCTAGTTTAGTGGTCTAGGCACAATAGGCATTGTAGCTTAGAATAGGCCACAGAACTGCCTTGACCTTGATTCCAAAAAGGGGCTTGGATACGTAGGGGGCTTGGATGGCTGGTCATCTTAGTCCAGGTAGTACTGTTGCACATTTTTTATTGTCTTAGAGTTTTAGGGGTTTGTGGTTTGATGCTTGTCGTGACTCCTTGCATAGGTACTTGCTAGTGTGTTTTCTTACTTTGCCTTTAATGTTTATTCTCTTTTGATATATCTCTTGTGTAGTTTTATTTACTCTTTCACCTGTTTAGTATTGATATGCTTATCTTACTTGCTTATTAGCTTGATCACATGCTTAGCTGTAGCACTTTACTACTTTCCTGTTTATCTTATTTTGTTATATTTGCTCATTATACCTGTTTAGCTGTAGCTTTTTATTGCTTTCTTGCTTACTTTATCTTATCTCATTATATCTGCTCATTTATCTGCTATTACATGCTTAGCTGTAGCTATGCATGTGGTTGTTTACCGCTTTCTAGATGTGATGAGTTAGGGCTAGATGTGATGAGTTAGGATTAGTGGAGATAGGTAGCGAGGTCGTCTGATATTGGATTGACTCTAGTTTTCTCCGCCTCTTTGAGAGACAACGGACTCTAGTGTTCTTTCCAATGTCAGGTGACATTGATATCAACTAGGGCTGCACAAAAAACACAAACCGATAAACTAAACCGAACCGGGCCTTTCGGTTTGGTTTGGTTTGGTTTTTCTCGGCATTGGTTCGATCATGGTTTAGAATTTTACCGAACCGATCCCATTGGTTCGGTTCACGGTTTTAGAGTTTTGATCCGAAAATTAAACGAACCGAACTGAGAAATGGAGGAAAAGACGAAATGATTTTGTGACATTATCAAATCTAAGGTGAGTTAATATCATTTGCAAAGAGAAGAGGGTGGATTTAAACAAGGGAGGTGTGTCTATATCAATTCCCTGTATTAAAAAGTAAAGAATACATTCACCCCTTCCCCTTAGACCACCCCTTAGAAGTGTAAAAAGAATAGTCCTAAATACTTAGAGGGGCTGTCCAAGAGAAGAAAGGGGGGGTCGAATATATCATCCCCTTTATAAGGCCCTCGATTAGGGTTAGAGAGGGAGGGGTCTCTTCATTTTTGTTTCTTGAGAGAGAGAGAGAGAGGGAAACATATTTAAACCTTTTTTTTTTATAGATAAACGTATTTAGCTACTTGATTTGGATTTGTACCGGAAAAACCGTGAACCGAACCGAACCGGTCAAAATTGGTTCGGTTATACCCCCGATCGGTTTGGTTATGGTTTGGATTTTCTCCAAACCGATGTGATTGGTTCGGTTAAAAAAAAACTCCCTAAACCAAATCGGACCGAACCGTGTGCAGCCCAACCCTCCTTAGAACTTGGATGTTTTATTTTATTTGCCCATCCCGGGTCATGCATGCTTAGGTAAACGTTTTCTCGGGGATGTTTATTCTCATTTCACATATTTTCGCCCAAAACTCTTCAAAATTAATAAAAAATGGCATAAGAGACCGAGTGCGCTCGGGCGAATGGGGTGCCTAACACCTTCCCTACTCGTAACCAGGCACGGACCCAATTGTTCCTGGTTATCCATTGCAAACAGAGTATATTTTTGGTTCCATGTCCTATACATGAATGGCGACTCTTTCATTGTTTTAGATACGTCTTGGTTTTGAGGCTTTTGTCTCCAGATCAAGAAGTACCTCTTATATCGCCACTCATATTGTGAGAGCACATTTTCGAGAGTTCCTTGGTAGAGCTCTCCTTCACATGTGGAGATCCCAAGGATGAGGGGATCTATATCCTCACCATTCTCCAGATCGGGATCCACAGTATTACATGGTGATACAAGCCATGAGAAGAGAAAGAGAAGAAAGAGGAGAAAATAGAAAAAGAAGAGAAGGAGAAGGAGAAGAATAAAGAAAGAGGAGGGGAAGAAGGGCAGGAGGGGAAGAAGAAGGAAGAAATTAGAGGGGAGAAATTCTTAATCAATCTTATTTCAAAAGCTAAAACTCAAATACATGAGGGCTTCGTATATACATGCAATAAAATTACTTGGAAAATAAAATATCTAAATCTAAATAACATGGAAATAAAATAACAAGTAAATAAAATCTCTAAAAGTCCTATTGGGAAGATGTGCCACTTATTGGGCCCCACGGGTTCCTACGATGCTCATCATTCTCCCCCTCTTGCACCATCTGTTGAAACCCGCAAAAAATTACATCTGACAGTGCGCTGATAAAAAATTCTTGCAGCCTGATGGGGATAATGAGATTCCCAGCAAAAAAACATGAAAAAAATGTAATTGACTAGTACAGCACCAACACTGCACATTTAAAGCAAATAAAATAAAAATATCTAAAATAAACAAATGTCAAGTTGCCACAGCTACAAGTAGAAAAGAAATGGAATGAAAATAACCACAACAGGGTAGGACATGTTAGTGTAGAAGCAGAAGATAAACCGAAGAAAAATAAGCTTCTGAAGTTTGAAATTTAGTATTCTTCAATATATCTCCTTAAAATCCCACCATACATTTCTGTATCGGAGAACTTCTATTACCACAAGACTTAAACCCTAATTTAGAGTATAAATCGTACGCAAACTCAACTTCTAATTCAAGTATATTACTGTGGAAATAAACATATAAAGTTATAAACTAAACCCTCAGAAACTTGAAATAAATCTCACGTAAGCAAGCATTCTGAAGAAACAAGAGCCAACATTTTCTGCTAATCAGGACATGGGTGTACCGTGTGCTGATGGCATGATGACACCATCAGTACAGGCTGTCTCAACCATATGTTTTCTTCTACCTCTTATGGTGAACCTCAGAAAGGGGTAAGGAGAACTAGTTCAGGTATTATTTAGAGTTGAGATGTGTGGGCCACTGACTTTTCATCAGCATTGCTTCAGAGTTACCTTGTTTATTGTTTAATAAAAGTATAAACCAATATAATGCCTTTAGTGGTTTTTTCAAGATTGGATTAAGTCAGAAGTTGTGGGACGTCCGTCCAATGTTGAGGTACTGTTGAAAGTTGAGACATGTGGGCCATTGATTTTGCATCAGCATTGCTTTGGAGTTACCCTTTTTATTGTCTGTGAAAAGAATCTAATAACTTTAGTGACTTTTTCAAGATCAGCCAACAGTAAAATTGTGGCAGGCATACTTTTGGTAAATTACGAGTATTTTTCATGTAAAATGGTTGATCTTTCGATCATCGGAGGTCATATTTTTATGCCGATCACGATGAAAAGTTGTCTTCTCTCCAGGAAGAATCAAACTAAATGTCCAACTTTCTTCTTATAGAGACGCAATGAAGATCTGATTGTAATTTTGGTGGGGATGAGAAGCCGTGAAAGTCAGTTTAACAAGTGGGAAAGCCAACTGCATTAAAAAACTTTGTCAAGATTGATGAAGGTAGTGCTGGTATGGATGCGGAGGCAAGAGGAGACGGCATGAAGGAGGCAAAGACCGGGAGTCTTCCTTCCTGTTTTTGATGCCTATTCATATGGAGGACATTTATAGTGTTTAGATGTTGGTATCTATTCCAACAGATTCTCATGTTGGAACCCACAACTACAGACTGCAACTGGAATTGAATTTTTAATTCCAATTCCTCTCACGTCACTTGAGTGGAGACAAATATCTTAATATTTGCCAAGTTTCATGACTGTGGTGGTCATGAAGTCATCGCCACAATTAATGAGTCCGTGCATTTGATATTAAAAAATATTCATGCAGGTGAAAATGATTAGATCATTCACAGGAGCTGTTTCTCTGGTGTGTCATGTGCTTGACATGATAAGGAGATTTGTTTCAGTATCTGAATCTTTCTATGGCAATTACATTTGTTTTGAACCTAACTCGTTTGACTCTACCCATTCTGAAAAAATGGCCGTATTGACCCACGTAGGCCTTTGTTTCCATTATGATTACCTGTTTTTAACTTCTTATTGTATTCTCTTTCAGGAATTAGTGAATGTGTTGGGAAGACTCTCTCTCTCTCTCTCTCTGTGTGTGTCTGTGTTTCAATTTGTTTCGATGTTCTGAATCTTTATATGGCAATTACATTCGTTTTGAACCTAACTCGTTTGACTCTACTCATTCCGAAAAAAATGGCCTTATTAACCCACCTAGGCCTTTGTTTCCATTATGATTACCAGTTTTTAACTTCTTATTGTATTCTCTTTCAGGAATTAGTGAATGAGTTGGGAAGACAATTTTTTTTTTGTGTCTCTGCCTTTGTCTTTGTCTGTGTCTCTGTGTCTGTCTGTGTTGCAATTTGTTTCGATGTTCTGCCCATTCCTTTTAATGGTGGTTATTTAAATCACAACCATTTCATTCACTTGATTCCAAGAAAGCAACATTTGAGTTGTTCAATTCCTGTAATGAGTAAGTTGATATACCCTTTTGGATATGACAAAACCCATCCTATTTCTAGTATTTGTGCACCTTCTTTCCTGCAGAAATTCAAACATCATTCATTCAGTAGCACATGACACGAAGTCAATTGGTTGTTTGTTGGTTTTTATTTCTGTGGAAGAGATAAACATATGGAATCCATTTTGATTGATGTTATGCTAAAAGTCTTTTAAGTTTCATTCATCCTAAAGTGATGCATATTTTCTCTGTTTAGTTCTCATGTTTGTTTTTTTTTTCGTGGAATCAGTTTCCAAAGTAGGATATTGATAACATGAAGAAAATTGTGGGCGGTATCCCTCAACCATGGCGCATGCTTGGTTATTCTGCTGCTGTTTTCTTTGGGGGAATGTTTACTCTGTCGGTTGCTTCCTCTGCAACCATTCGAATGTTCCAAGCAGTGGCTGATGCTAAGCGGGTGATACAATCATTCTTACTCACATTCAATGTTTAAAACAATGTTCATACACGTGGATTCAATTTGTGTATCAGTCTTTTGATCTTCATGTTTAACTCATCGAAGTCATAAAAAATGCCCTTATTTTATTTTTAAAAAATGACCATTGACGATCAACTTGGACTAGTCAATCAGCATGTTTTGAACACTTGAACATTGTTTTGGGTACTCTGCAACTTGATTCAGCCATGACCTGGTGCAAACTACCTAGTGGGCTGGTTTTTAGTTTTACAAATTCCGTAAAGACTCGTGAACATTGTTTTGGAAACTTTTCTACTTGATTCATCCAGGACCTAGCGCAAGCTACCTAGTAGGCTAGTTTTTACAATTTCTGTAAGGACTTGTGGAGCTTCGGGTGAGGCCTAGAACGCATAAGACTTGACTGAGTCAAGTAGTGACTCACTCAAGTCAACTTCACTTCAGACTCATGTTAGTCTGAGCCAAGTATTTGAGTTTCAACAAGTCTCTCTTTGGGAACCCCTGATTATATTATTCTTGCTGAATCTGCAATTTGTTTTGCTTTGTGCAGAAAAAAGTTGCATTGCCGTGCACACTTTGTAAACAAACAGGGTTCTATAGTTGCAAATTATGCAAAGGGAATTCTACCATAGAATGGTCGCCTTTATACGACCCCATTTTCATAAATCCTTGTATTTGCCCTACATGTGAAGGAAACAGGTTAGTGCAAATCCATTCAGTTTCCTGCTATGATTTGGCCGACACTTTGAATTTATTGCCGACATGTCCAACACGACACCACGTGTCGACACTCCTTTAGACACTTTTAAGTGTACTGCTGGAAGTGTCAGTAACTTTATATATATGTATGTGTATGAGTGTGACACTGTTTCTAGATTTTTAGTGGTTGCCATGTTAGATACCTCATGTCCGTGTCGAAACTCGGCACACGAATGTGTCCAAAAATCATGATTATATGTACTTTCTATTTTAGGCGTGTCCCCATTTCTAAATTTTGGGAGTTCACCGTGTCCGACACTCCGTGTCCATGTCCACAAATCATAGGTTTCCTGCGATTTCTATTGAATTAGTTTTAGAAAAAAATGATTACTTTGAGAATTCTGGTTCAATAATCAGTAGGAGTAAAGTAATCAGACTTGCAAAGTCCACTTGATCAAGAACTTCACCGTGTTTAAGGGTATAGCATTTGATAAGAGAGAGAGAGTGGAAACACCTGATTGATTACTCAAATACCTTGATTAAATACACAGTGACATTTGTTGATTTTTCTGATTGATTTGTTTTCCATGGTTGCAGAATACAACGTTGTCTGAACTGTCTTGGAAAGGGCTATGTCTGATTTACGAAAGTAGGAGGATAATATTTGTAAGTTTCCAGCTTCCTTTGATGTAGATGACCTCTTATGTACACATGGTGTTTCATCCTTTGTATCATAACATAATGAATTTGCTATACATTCTGTTAGACATGAGAGTCGTGGAACTATGGTCTCAAATTACTGTGTAAAAAATCGCTCCTCTAGGTGCATACACTGAGCAAACCCTTAAACATAAATCCAAACAAACAAACAAAAATTTGTTGTTGCAATGCGATCCTTCTAAAAAAAGTTTGTGGTACTTTAGTGATCCACACCAAAGTCTTAATGAATCCGTCAAACACCAGATTATTATGCATTGCTTAATCTGAGCACAATCGATTTGTCAAGATTTTTCTGCATGATTGGTTTTTATATTTCATTATTTCTTAGGGCCATCCAATTGAGAATATAAAATATATGTTGTATTAGTACAGAAAAAATAGCAAATTATGATCAACGCATATGTGAACTGGTGTGAAACTATTCATAATGGAGAATTACGAACCAACAGAGAAAGCTTGATGGTTGTTCAACTTCTAAATTTCAATGAGTTTTCAATTCCCATTGAGGATGTTCTCCTAGGAGATAGCAAAGCAGGGGTTTAGCCTATCTTTGGATAGGCTTGTTATACTCTATTTGCTTCGAGAACACTCCCAACGGCTAGGGATGCAATGCAAGCAGTAGAGGTGGACATGGTTCCGGTTCAACCCGAGGAACCGAACCGAACCGAACCGGCCACTTTGGTTCGGTTCGGTTCCACATTTAAATAGTTCAGTTCCAGTTTGAGATCTTGGAACCGGTGGAAATTCGGTTTGGTTCTGGGTTTGGGATCCCGGAACCGAGAACCGACCCTCAACTGATAAAATCACCTCACCCCCAAACGGTTTCTGATCCCCGCCCCAATGTTTTGCTTTGCCTTTTAATTCACCCCCATTTAATGATTTCCTTTGCCTTTTAGTCTTAAAAGGTTAAAAAACGAATAGAATCCCAATCGTAAAATCCAGAACGTTCTTGTGAATATACATTGCACCTGGGTAAACCCAGAACCGAACCGAACCGGTCAAGTTCGGTTCTGGTTCTAGAGATAAATGGTTCGGTTCTGGGTATTCCCCAAAACCGAACCGAACCATGTCCACCCCTAGCAAGGAGGGTACTCAATCCCATGAAAAACTCACGCAAAGATTTCCATCCCATGGAAAATAGCCCCACTGGTTTTTCAATTTTATTGGGTTTCCAGTTTCAATCGGGGTCCCAATTTCTACTAAAATAATTTTATTCAGGCTGTCTTCGGATTGCAGGAATTTCATTAAAAAGTTCGGAAAGGAAAAACTTATCCAGAATTGCATGGTTTTCTATTGTGTAATTACACATGAAAAAATAGCTTGAACAAGAGAAGTTCAAGTTTTAATTAGAGGGACCAATTTAGGATGATATCCCTTTAAATAACCAATGGCTATATCATTTCTTTGTAAATTGTGAAAAGGAAAAAAATTCCCTAGGAAAATATTTTTCTTGGAATCCAAACAGGGCCTGAGGAATCCAAGATGATGACTTCGTTCTGCCGTTCACCTCGGCTGCGGCGTTGCCTGAAATCAGCCATTCACCTTTTTTTTTTTTTTTTGAAGGGCTGCACTCCACTCCAATCGGCATGTTTTTTAATCTCAGTCTTTCGCTACAAAATGACAGGCTGATTTTCAAGCAACACACAATCCGGAGGTGAAACAATCTAGTCGTTTAGTAGAAAACAATTGAACCCTCACTACGTTTTAGACATTTCAAAGTTTTAAAAATGAAGTAGGCTTCGTCCTTAAAAGGTTAATTTACAAAAGCCCCAAGCTAGAGTGAAGCAAGAAAAACATCGTACAAAATGTGAGTTATCCAAAAGAGAGATGGTGCACATGTGAGCTTTATAGTTGTATGAATCTTATTCCACCAATAGGTTGTAAAATCCACCAAATTTTCACATGTCATAGCTGAAACATAAGGAAGGATGTCCATCGATTGTCCAGGATATTCTGCTTAGCCTCTCTTCGTTTAAGGTTATTACTACCAATCGTGAGTCCAAAACCAATTATTTAATTTTGAGTCCCAATATTTGGTTTTGGACTCACAGTCGGTTCGCATAATCTAAAGTTGTGCTTATTTGGTTGTATGATTATTTGATATGCTACTTTTAGTGGTCACATTTATCTGGTAAAAATGGTAAAAGGACTGCCCAATTAGACTCCTTCCTAACAACCACTATTTGGGGGCCCCCCACATGGGGCATGTAGATGTGATCATTAAACACACATTGATTGGATATTCCAAGCCCCTTCATTCATCAAGCCTTGTAAAAAAGCCAATCTGTCGTTATATTTGCAGGCCTTCATCTTATGAATGCCCTGGATAAACAATAAAGAAAGATGCAATCCCTATCCCCTAAAATTTGTCACATAATGACAACTGTGATTAGATTGGTCGATCAACCTGACTAATTCAAATTATCCTGAGATTTGTTAAACATGAGAAGAGTAGACAACGTAAAGATTTTCCAGCAAACAAGCAACTTCCCATGCTAATATGGAAATCGTATCACAAGGGCAAATTAGCCTAGCCAAGTTTAGGGCCCGACTACTTACCACATCACATGGGTTGCCTTATGATAGTCAACCAGATCAATGGGGTTGTATTAAGTTTGATTGTTAGGATTGCTCTCAACTGTGACTAGCTTTGTGGGATTCACATAGTGATGATGCAAAAATCCGGGTTCTTGATCGTGCGGCCGATAGAGAATCTCCACTTGATACCTACAATCACAGACAAAAGGGGTCAGGGGTCCGGACTTGGTCCCAGACGACCACTTCGACGCCCAAGTCAGATTTTGACCTCAATCAAATAAATGAACCAGCAAAATAATAGAATGGGTAATTAGATTACCGGACTCAACTATGGGTTCTTTATGGGGTATGGGTGATCCAAAGGGGGATTAGGGTCCGGGGGAAGGAGAGTAACGGCATGTAGCACCTCTTACCCTTCTTCTCCAGTAGTTATTCTCGCTCTTAGTGGGCAATTAAGGCCCTTTAATGGTGGAGAATGTTTTCTCTGGTTTTTTGGAGTTGGATCTCTTTGTTGTTTGTTTTCGGTCCCCTTCCTTGTTGTGTTTTCCCCGTATATAAGCTTGTCTTTCACGCATGCAACCTCTTTTGTCATGTGCCACGTGGACTCTCTTCATTCACGCATGCAACCTCTTTTGTCATGTGTCACGTGGACTCTCTTCATCATTTGAGGAAAAAGACACCAGTTCCTTGGATTGGGTGGAATGTTGGTCGCTATAGGAAACTAATAACGTTCGCCACTTGCTTATTCTCTTTTAGAGATAATAGATAACGATCATGATGGGTAATAATGAGGGATCTTTTGGAGATAATTACGGACATGTGGCCTAATCTTACAATTATGCCGTATTTTTCCCTATCATAATACCTCCCTACTCCTTTGGTCCATAAAGTTGGCCAAGGGAGTAAAATCTTTTCTCTGCCATTTAATCTGGTGATTTTCATAATTATAAAGGCCTTGGAATTCGAGAGGGACGGTTAGTCGGATGCATCCTTGAGGGGTTCCAATGTAATTATGGCGCGCCTGTTGACCCTCTTATTGAAAAATGACACGTGGAGGGCGTGTTTTTGTAGACACCCCATTTTGACCAGGCCCTAAAGCCCCTAAGGTAGAGTCGAGATTTCAGAGTTGAGTAGTTCCCAGAGAGAGTGGGCCCGGAATGAGAGGAAAGCTTAAATTTTCGTCAGCATATGGCCCACATTCGTGGGTACAAATTCCCCGAGAGGTCGTTTGTGTTCCCAAGATTATCCCTGCAAAATTTCGGGGCAATCGGGCGAGAAATGGAAAATAAGACAAGCGGAGTGTGTGCAATAATCAAAGATGGATGTGTTGGGGTGAATTGTCCAGGCATGGGTGTGCAAATATCCCCCCCTTTTATTATAAAAGCCAAAGGATTTCTATGGGATTCATTATCTTAAGAAGGGCATTTTTGTAATCCCTGCGTAGCTTTGGTAGGAAGCAACCCCTAAGGCCCCTTAGATCAAATAGAAGGCTAGGATTGTGCAAGAAAAAGGGAATCTTCCTTTTCATATCACCCATATTCTACCCGAGCCACCCCCTGCTAGTATAGAAGAATAGTGATAATGCATAGAAAGGGGCTGCCCAAGTGAATCGGAGGGGGGGTAAATTTATTACTTCCCTTTGCTACAAAACCCAACAAATTAGGGTTTTTGGAAGGACCCATTTTCATTGAGTTGCAAGAGGGATAGCAGAGAAAGAGAGAGAGAGGGAGGAGAACCCATCTCCGACCACCACCACCGTCACTCTCCTTAATCCGGCCAACCACCGAAGCTCCACCATCTCCAACTTCCGGCCGGCCACCACACTCCCTCAAAACCCAACTTCCCCGGCAGCCACCTCCAACCACCTTCCCCGGCCACTCCCCCTCGCCGCCAGCACCATCTTCTCCACCAAAACCCCACCGGAATCCGGCCACCACACCTCCACCTTCCGGCCTCCCCCTCCACTGTCATCCTCCACCCATCTCCAAACCCACCCAAAACCCACTTCGGAAAACCCATTTCTGTGCACCCAAACCCTCTTCCACCACCACTGTCACCCACCACTGCCTCCAGCCACCCACCTTCTTCCGTAAGCCACCACCACCTCCAGCCGAAATCCGGCAAGGATAAACCCATTTCCCTTGCCGTCGGCAAGCTTCCATCCACACCACCATCATCTCGGCACCGGCAAGCTGCCTCCGTCTCCTCCCTCATCTCTTCACTTCCCAACCACTAGCCACCTCTGCGACTCCACCCCCAAACCCATCTCAACAAAAAAAAAAAAAAACAAAACCGAACACCCTCTTCTCCGGCTAGCTTGCTGGAATCCGGCAAGCCCCCATCCACAAACCTTCTTCTTCCTCTCTACCCCATCCATCCACTCCCGCCGGCCGGCCACCGCTCGACCAAACCCACATCTTCAACCTCCACACGGTTTTTTGCAAAACCCAAAACCCACGTTCACCTTCTTCTCCGGCGAGCTTGCCGGAATCCGGCAAGCCCCCAGCATTACCTCCTTTTTCTTCCCTCCATCCTCCTCCACCATATCCTTCTTCCATCCTCTACCACCCCAATACCCATTTTCGGACCAAACCCATTCAAAAAAAAAAAAAAGACAAAACCCAAAAACAGCCGCCCATTTTCTTCCCCATTTCTTCCATCTCCACCACCTCCACCATCGTACCCCACCACCTCTGCAACTACACCCAGAACCCGAACCAAAACCTCCATCACCACCACCCTCGAACCACCTTCTTCGAAGCTCCGACCCCCATCTCCATCGATTCCGGCGACTTTGCCGGAATCCGACCCACCGGCCCTCCTCTCCTCCCTCATCCCCATCGGCCACCATCACCACCGGCCACCCTCTGCCCTTTTCCCCAACCCATTTCAAAAACCCAAATTTCTTCACCTCCCCCACAGCCGCCGCACCTCCCTTCTGTTTTGGCGATATTTATCAAAATAAAAAGAAAAAGAGAGAGAGAGAGAGAAAACAGAGAGAGGGAGGCTCGGCCCGATCGTGTCTTAGATCTGGCACCGTCGCAAGCCCGGAGATGCTCGACCATCATTTCCGGTGCCGGCATTAAAATTTCAGGGAACCCTCTGCATTGATGGTTTGGCTTCAGACAGGTAATGTTGTCTTTTTTTTCCTTTGGCATATGATATTTTCATTTTAAATTCTTTTGGGCATATTCAGAGAACGATTAAATATGCTAATGTTGGGTGACTTTACAATACAATAATATATGATTTCGTCCATTGTAATGCTATTTGCTATATAATATTGCTTATAATATTGCTTTTGCTACATTTTGTTGACCACCGAGTCCTTACAATAGCTTCACGTGTGAGAAGAATTCTAATTTTCTTTTTAGGCTTGATGTGCGCAAAGATTAACTCATATGCATGTGACCATTATACCTTGTATAAATGGTTTTCACACTCTCTTGATATTAATAGCCCTCATGCCTCATTTGATAATGGCAGCCCACTTTCTGTTGATATTGGCAGCCCACTATCACTCATTTGATAATGGCAGCCCACTTTCTGTTGATATTGGCAGCCCACTATCACTCATTTGATAATGGTAGCCCACTTTCTGTTGATATTGGCAGCCCACTATCACTCATTTGATAATGGCAGCCCACTTTCTGTTGATATTGGCAGCCCACTATCACTCATTTGATAATGGCAGCTCACCCTCTGTTGATATTGGCAGCCCACTATCACCCATTTGATAATGGCTACCCACTTACTGTTGATATTGGCAGCCTACTATCACCCATTTGATAATGGCTACTCACTTTTTGTTGATATTGGCAGCTCAATATCACCCATTTGATAACAGCTACCCACTTTCTTTTGATATTGGCAGCCCATACTCTTATTTGATAATGACAGCCCTCACATCATTTTGGTATGTGCAACCCTCTTGCAAATGGTGTTAATACCCTTATTTATCCTCTCTGCTATAGGAGACATGTCATGTCTCATAAGCGTCAGTTGTCATTTTTCTTTTCAGAGACTAACCTAGTCTCACTGGCATTGTTCTCTCTTTTTTATAGAGCTATTGGTTTTAAGCTGTCCTTAGCCATAGAGTCAGTCTTTCAAGAGTCGGTCTTATCATCATAGGGGTTAGGGTTCTGTCCACCCTCTCATCAAGTCATGTGATTTTGTCCGCTCCTGCAAGGTATAGGATGCTGTCCAACCCTTGCAGAGTCGTGATTCTGTTCATTCCCCCCCGCAAAGCATAGGATGCTGTCCAACCTTTGCGGGATATCAGGAGCCTGTCCTCCCCTTGTGATGATAGGATTCTGTCCTCTTGTGTCGAAAAAATCAAAAACATCTGAAAAATCAAAAACTCGAGTCATTAGGAGTAGTTAGGAAATCCAGGTCCGAACTACGGATGGCTTGATCCCTAGCTGAGGGGTACGTAGGCAGCTCAGGTGTGCTGCTGGCATCCTGAGTCCAGTCACCATTTTTTAAATCACCATTTTACAAATATTTCTCATCTTTTCGTCCACCCAAGTTCAGTCAAACATTTTTAATAAATATTTTCAAACATTTCAAAACAAAAGCAAAAATGGGCAAGGATGGTGATTGCTCGGTCACTCGGAGCCCTCTTTTCATTCCATTTTCGGTTTTCATCGTGATTTTCGGCTTCCATCGGTTTTATGATGTTTTATCGGGTTTTGGGACGGGCGATGACGTAGCGTGGCCCCTTTACAGAGATTGCCCTCGCTGAGCCCAACGATAGGTTATGACGATCGCGAGACTTGTCCGATCTTCAGCAGATTAGGATCGCTGGGCTTGATTCCTTTTGAATCGCCCTCTGAGCCTATTGTGTGTTCCATCTTCTTTCCCCTGGCATTTTGGTTCTCACGTGCCGTTGATTTTCCGATTTCTTTCTTTTCTTACACCTTTTAGCTTGTTGTGCGCTTATCTTAGATTTCTTATGCATTCTAGTTTGTTTGTTCTTCTAGCGTGCGATCGATTGCCATTTTCTTAGTCTTATCTCTTGCATAGGCTCGCATGCTAGTGTGTTTACCTTACTGCTTTGATTGCTTAGCTATAGCGTTTATCCATTCGTCTTAGCTTGATTATCTGTCTAAACTTAGATATTTGCTTTCCTTATCTCATTATATCTGTCATTATCTGTTTAGCTGTAGCTATGCATGCGATTGTTTATTGCTTTCTTAGATGTGATGAGTTAGGATTAGATGCGATGAGTTAGGATTTGGATGTTCACTTTCTTTGCCCATCCCCGGGTCATGCATGCTTAGATAGACGTTATCTCGGGGATGATGGTTCCGATTTCACATGATTTTTGCCCAAAACTCTTCAAAGTTAATAATAAATGGCATAAGAGACCAGGTGCTTGCACTTGGGCGAATTGGGGGCGCCTAACCCCTTCCCCATTCGTCATCAGGCACGGACCCTTTGTATCTCTTGTTATCTGTTGCGACAGAGCACAGCATGGGATCCAGGGCCCACTTCCTTGGATGGCGACTCTTTCTTTGTTTAAGGTGCGTCTCGAATCCGGGCTAGTCCCCGAATCGAGAGGCATCTCACTTCACATCGCCGCTCATGCTGTGAGGGGCACTCTTTCGAGAGTTCCTTGGCGGAGCTCTCCTTCACGTGGATGATCCTGAGACTCGCGTGGGGGCACGTCCCCCCGCCCCTCTCGGATCGGGGGTCCACAGGCTGGCGACTCTGCTGGGGATTTCTTGAAACATTGCCTAACTCTGTAAAAATGCCATTGTTACTAATTTTGAGGAAATTTGGGCCAAAATCGAGTTAAATGGGAACTTTATCGTTAGAAATCCAGGGGCACCAAGTAGGCGCGTAAATAAAACAAGGGATTCACACATCGCACATCATACATTGTCATATTCTTTATTTCTTTCATCATTTTCATTATTGGCCTCAGGGAATAGATATGACGCGTACCAGATGGGAACCGTTGTATCTATTTCCGAGCTATGCGCCGGAGCTGCAGCCGTAGACACTGGGTGTGCTGGTGTTCTACAGCAGCCGATGAGCAATGAACATACTTTGTATAATGCTGGGTGTGCTGGCGTTATACATCAAGGGTATGGTCATAGGCATAGTACCCTGCAGAAATGCCCGGGCCCTACTTTTATTTCATTATATTATGTATATATATTAGTTTCTCCCTTTAGAACCAAAATTAGGGAACCCTTGCTAGGACACTATATATATGTACTCATATAGGACGAACATGTGCGACCAGCATATGTAAGCCTAGGATAGAAGTCAGCCTACCCATGTAGTGTAGAAGGGTAAGTCACACCGTGGTTACCCGCCGCGTTATCTAGTACACTCACAGACACTTCTGGGTCAAGATTTTCTTGGCTGCGCTAGATTAGACTAGGGTTGGTGCCCCTGGTTAGGATGTATATATATATATATATGTATATATTTATTATTAGATTAGGGCTTGCTTCTTAGTTAGGTTTCCTTCTAATCTAATCAATTTTTCCCCATCTATCCATTCTGTGGATTATCATCAGATTCTTGGCTCTTTTAGTCATGATCTGTCTTCCGTGAGCTTGATCATTTGATTGATCCTGATCAGACCGTGTTCCACATGTCGATTGTGAGTCTATCTTGCCATTATCATTATCGGAGTGTGTGTTCTTGCTGAGAGCCCTGCTTTATCTTGATCATGACGGCATACTCTTCATGTTTAGTTGCTGAGACCCTCCTAGTATAGCCGTCATGCTGCTGATTCTTTTCAGAACCCTTGAACGTAATCATTATCCTTTTGGGTTCATTGACAAACTATGTGCTTACCTTACCACATCTCCTGGTATAGCCGTTATGCTGTCGAATTTTCTCCAAATACCTTGAGTGTGATCATCATCCTTTTTGGCTTGTTGACAAACCATGTACTTGCCGTACCACATCTTTATGTACAGTTGTTATGCTGTCGGATTTTACCCAACGGAAGGATGTATTGGTGCTACCTTTTGTCTCAACTTGCGCATTGCATTGCCATGTGATTAATTCTCATTGAGCTTAGTGTTTGTGGTGTCCATGAAAGGAGTCTTAGTCACTCGTCTGCCATCAACCCCAAAAGAGCTTTCATTTCTAAACTCGCTTGGTCTAGCCAGTCTGCTGTACCTTTTTCCTCTCACATTGCCCAGATGGCCGAGTACACTGAAAATCTCATCTTGACAGAAATGAGAGAGATGATGATGATATCCAGGACCTGATAGACGGGGATCCCCTCTCTTCTCGAGCTCAGGTGCTTCCAAGAACCCTACACCAAACCGTGTTGCACCTCTTTCACCCACCATGGGAACCACTCTACCCTTTCAACCCTTCATGGATCTCGCCACCTTTACCTGTACCACCTCTGGGCTGGAAATGATTGAGAAGGAAAAAGAAAAATGTCAGAGCTTGAACTCCTTGAAAACATCATACCAGAGAAAGCCTTGCCATGGTCAGGTACTAAAGAACAATTTGAGCTGGGTCAACAGAAACCAAAGAGGCCCTCTCTTCTGAGATTCTAACTCCAGGATTGCTCTCTCCAATCATTATCAATGAAGGCACGTTGTCCTTGAACTTTCAGCGCCAATCCGTTGCCTCTGATGAAGTATCTCATCTTTGAAATTTGCTTTGAAGTGTGTCTACCAACCCTCCTGTCAAAGTTGGTAAGTCTAACCATGTCAATATCAATTCTAAGTATGTTGTGTTTTGTGGTCTCTCTCATTCTGAGCCAATGTCCCATCTTTTGTTGAATTTGATGGAGAGCCTATCGTGGCGCGTCAAAAATCAATGTATGTACTTCAAACATTCAATGCAACGAACATTTGATTCCAGTGTCGTCAGTATTCTTGTATATGTTCACTCTTGGATCTAATGTTAATAAACAAATTAAGACTCCCTCCTCGGACGAGGATGCCGATGAAATTCTCCTCGAGATTTGAAAGATGATCAGACGAGGGGAAGAGCGTCGAGCAAAGCCACTTGAAGATGAAATCGATACCGTGAATAGTGGTACCCAAATCCGAAACCCGGGAAATAAGGATTGGCAAAATCTCCCGAAGAGCGCAAAGAATCGATAAACCTATTTAGAGGGTTCAAAGAAGTGTTGCTTGGTCCTATGAGGATAAACCGGAAGCGTGCCTTGGCATTGTTCAACGTAAGTCACCCTCAGCTTCAGACATCGGGTCGAAAAAGCGAAAATTTCAAACGAAGAATACCAGATATCAAGTGAAGTTAATGAAAAATTGAGAGAAGACTTTCGGACAACAAAGTCATGAGCATAGAACATGAACCCCAAAAAGAATACTTGGGCTATACATTGCGATGTAATTTCAAGTTAAAGCATTCAAGGTATAGGGGCATTCCTCACATCCAAAAAAAAATCAAAAGAAAACGAACATCCAAAAGGAAGAAAGATGGAATCCAGAACAAAAAGGAGAAGGGAACATGCCCCTATGTCAACTCCTTAGAAATATCAGAATCCTGAGAATTGAAGTCTGTTTTAAAGCATCTTCAGCATATAGAGAAGACCCTGAGTCTTAGAATACTGAGCATCAGTGCAAGATCCCAAAGACAAAGTGGGAATTCAATCAGTCAAGTTTGCGCAGTACAGATGAAGTCTTGCCAGGAAATGCCGCCAGACTCCTAAAAAAAAAAGAGAAAAAGTTCAAAGCCATTGAACCGTAGCCACTCAAGAAGCTTGTATGCCAAAACACCAGAAGGCCATCCTTGGACGCCTGAGCCTTAAATGTCAAAATCCCAAGTTTTAAAAAAAAAAATCCTTTTGCAAACACCTTCGAGCCTCAACAAAATCAAACATTATTTTCAAGTACCCACAAACCAGGGGTAGTTCGTTCCGAACTACGTTGGCTTGATCCCTTTCAACAGGGTACGTAGTGCAGCTTGGGATCCACATCCCAGGTCCAGCCAAACCTTTAAAAATAAACATTTCAAATATTCCAAAAAAATACAAAAAAACTTCAAAACCTTTTCAAAAAAGATCTTCCCCTAGAGTTAGGAGTCTGTCCTAGATATTTAGGGTGTTTTAGAGTTAGGAGTCGGTCCTGATTTGTATTGATATGGTGTGTCCTGTCGTGTGAGTGTCCCTAGAGTTAGGAGGCCTCAAGTCGATCGGTTAGACATTTAGTCGAACCGATGGCTAGACTAGGAAGCATATAGTCAACCCATGGTTTTCCTTAGAATGCACAGCCTAGATACACATAGGATATAGGGCCCACCTGCATTAGCTTAAGGCTAATCAACTTGCATTAGTTAGGGCATATAGAGTCCTAAAAATTACAATCCACTTGAATTTAAGCAATCGCACAAAAAGCTTTAAACATCAGTCGAGTCTAGTGGATCGAGTCTAGGATAGCGGTCCTAGAGTTTTAGGCATCGTAGTTTAGAATAGGGCACCGAACTACGTTGGCTCTGATTCTTCCCGAGGCCGGGATACGTAGTGCAGCTAGGATGGATGGCCATCCTGGTCCGAGTCAAGTCCTGCATTAGAATTTTAGGATTTGTCTTGTTGAGTCGTGTGTTGCGTATTTTGCTGTGTTTTCTTATTTTCATGTACAGATCCTATACCTTTAGCTGTAGCATGCATGTGCTTGTCCACCAGAACTTAGACACCAATTAGGCATGGCACTCATAACCTAGCTATTCTTAGGCGACATATCTTTCATTTCTTTTGTGTGTGCTTCTTATTCATCTCTGAGACATGCATGATTAGCTAGACGTTATCTCGGGGATATCCGTTCCCATTTCGCATGATTTTCTCCCAAAACTCTTCAAAATTAATAATAAATGGCATGAGAGACCAGGTGCTAGCACTTGGGCGAATTGGGGGCGCCTAATCCCTTCCCCATTCGTCATCAGGCACGAACCCTATTTTATATCTCTGGTTATCCGTTGCAACAGAGCACAGCATGGGATCCAGGGCCCACTTCCTTGGATGGCGACTCTTTCTTTGTTCGAGGTGCGTCTCGAATCCGGGCTAGTCCCCGAATCGAGAGGTATCTCACTTTACATCGCCGCTCATGCTGTGAGGGGCACTCTTTCGAGGGTTCCTTGGTGGGGCTCTCCTTCACGTGGATGATCTAGAGACTCGCACGGGGGCCCGTCCCCTCACGCCCGTCCCGGATCTGGTTCCACAGTTTTACCTTTCTTTCCCTAGAGTAAGGTTTATTTTGCTGAAACTGCAACCTTCGCTTAACTTGATTCCCACACTTACCCAAAAATGGGACTTTAGGGGGAATCAGAAGGCAAATATGGCTTTTCCCCATGTAATCCAGACTCTTTGCTCAATTTGATCCCTTCCTTTACCCAGGAATGGGATTTTGGGGGAATCAAAAGGCAAGGGAGGGTAGCCTTTACTGAATCCGAACCCTTTACTCAACTTGATTCCTTCCTTTGCCCAGAAATGAGATTTTGGGGGAATAGAGGGCAAGGGATGGTAGCCTTGTTGAATCCGAACCCTTTGCTTAACTTGATTCCCTTCCTTACCTAGAAATGAAATTTTTGGGGAATCATAAGGCGAGGGAGGGTTAATTTGATGAATCCGTGCCCTTTTACCCATCCTTATTCCTTCCTTTACCCGAAAATAGGATTTTGGATGAATCATAAGGTATAGGTGGAGTTAATTTGGGGAATTCGTGCCATTTTACTCATACTGATTTCTTCCTTTACCCAGAAATGGGATTTTGGAGGAATCAGAAGGTAAATGGAAGATTTCTTTTAATGAATACGTGCCCTTTTACTCAACTTAATTCCTTCCTTTACCATAAATGGGATTTTTGAGGAATCAGAAGGTAAATGGAGGATTTCTTTTGATGAACCCGCGCCCTTTTATTCAACATGATTCCTTCATTTACCCAGAAATGGGATTTTGGAGAAATCAGAAGGTAAATGGATGATTTCTTTTGATGAACCTGTGCCCTTTTACTGAACCTGATTCCTTCCTTTACCCATAAATGGGATTTTGGAGGAATGAGAAGGTAAAGGGAGGATTTCTTTTCATGAACCCGTGCCCTTTTACTCAACATGATTCCTTCATTTACCTAGAAATGGGATTTTGGAGGAATCGGAAGGTAAATGGAGGATTTCTTTTGATGAACCCGTGGAGATCGATGCCTTTGTTGAATGCCGTCGACGAGTTCGGAAGATTGATCCTTCTTTACCCTTAGACCGGCTAATGCGTGATTCAGAGAGGCCTATACTTGAGACAACTTTGCAAGAGGGAGCGGTTATCGGTGAGGGAAATAGGGAGGTAGGGGATGGGGAGGCAACAGAGGTCCCTACGAAAGCTGTGCCCCCCTCAGAAAAGGATCAATAGGTATGCATTTCTCTTAACTCTCATCCAACTTTTTTAAGAACTAATGAAACTTTGAATCGGTCCTGTAGCGGCCATTATGAAGGGTCTGTAATAATTTTGGGATATATACCTTGCTTTCCTGGTGGCGAAGTTTTAGCCACAAAACCTTTTTAATTTATGTATGAATGCTCGTCGGTATGTTTTATTATCAATTTTTGTGAGTCCGTGCATTGGCCTTCTTGGTGTAGAAAACGTCAAACCCATCTCTAGATGGTTTATAGGAGAGAAAGGAGACATCTACCGCATCGTCATGGGTGCGGTTTTTTGGTGTTCCTTTTATATGATGATCACCTTTCTCTCGAATGATCAGCTTGGAGTCGGTAGATCTGCCTGTCCTTTGGAGGGACATGTCTTTTACATGGGAAGCATTTTGGGTGTTATCGGGAGGATCATTCTCAATTTCACCTCTTCACTTCCGGACCAGCACATGGCTTGGACTGGAGGGTGGAGATCCATATTGACTCTTTCATAGAGTTGTAGACAAAACCTCATTTCATTGATCTTTATCGTGATTACAGAGTAACGTTGATCCTGTTAAAAGAAAACAAACACACAAAATACATAGTACTTTTCTTAAACAATCTTACCTGCTTACTCTACTGATAAAATTTCCGCAAATTGTCCATACTCCAACTTCTAGGAATATGAGTGCCATTGAGATGTCCAATTGGTAGACCCCTGGTCGGAGGGGCCCTCTCATCTTGGGGCGAGCTTTCCTGAATCTCTAGGGTCTGATACGTCAGAACGTCGCAACACTTGGTCACCTGGTCGAACCAACCGATTCTTTGTCCTTGAGTTGTAATATTGGGCGACTTTCTGCTGGTATGCCGCAACTTGCAGTCAGGCATGTTCTATTTTTTCCAAGGTCGAGGTTATTTCGGAGGAGCTCGGAATTCTCCCGTTCGTCAAAATTTTCTACTCTGAACGACGGGATTCTGACTTCCACAGGGATCAACGCTTCCACACCAAATGTTAAACTAATCGGGGACTCGCCAGTAGTAACCCGTGGCGTCGTCCGGTAGGCCCATAAAACATTGGGTAAGGCGTCGATCCATGATTTTCCTGCCTCCTCCAGGCGCTTCTTCAGGCTCTGGAGCAGTATTCTATTTGTTACTTCCACTTGGCCATTAGCTTGCGGGTGTCCTGATGAGAATCTCTGTTCTATGCTGAGTTTATCCCAGAAATCACGAAACTCGGTATTGGCAAACTGAGTACCATTGTCAGTCACTATGACCCTTGGGATGTCGAAGTATAATTTTCAGGAGCTTGAAAAACGGTTGACATTTCTCAGCTGATTTAGAGATGAAATGACCGAGGGCCGCTACACGTCCAGTCAGTCTTTGGACTTCAACGACTCGGGACTACGGTTCCATGTTTAGAACGGCTTGAATTTTCTCCGGGTTAGCCTCGATGCCCCTTTAGCTAATCATGAAACCCAAAAATTTTCCAGAAGTTACTGAAATGCGCACTTGGTCGGGTTAAGCTTCATCTGAAATTGGTGCAGAACGTCGTAGGTTTCTTGTAGGTCGTCAATATGCTGTTGAGCCTTCAGATTTTTCACTAGCATGTCATCCACATAGACCTCAACGTTTCTCCCAATCTGTTTCTGAAACAGCTTGTTAACGAGCCTCTGATAAGTAGCGCCCAGAAGGCATCCAAAAAACTAAGGAGTTCATGCCCAGAAGTGGCGTCGATCAATTGGTCTATACGTGGCAAGAGGTAGGGATCCTTCGATCAAGCTCGATTTAAATATGTGAAATCCGTGCAGGCCAGCCAACAACCATTAGCCTTTTTTTACCATTACAACATTGACCAACCACTCGGGGTATTGAATTTCTTGGATGAATCCAGCCCGCAACAATTTGTCAACCTCTGTCTTGATGTGGGCCTGTCACTCTACCGCAAAATTTCTTTTCTTTTGCCTGACCGGCTTGTAGGCTGTGTTTACGTTCAACTTGTGAATTGTAACCTCTGGAGATATTCCTGGCATGTCAGAGGCAGACCAAGCAAAAACACTTTCATTAGCCCTTAAAAAATTCACTAGTTCAGAATGTAACATACATGTCAATAGAGAACCTATTCGAATAGTTCTGTCAGGATGAACCTTGGATATAGAGATCGAATCAAGTTCTTCAACCAGCTCGCCCCTAATAGTTCTAGCCCCGTCTCTCGGATCCTGGTTGTCGATGACAAACTTTTCTTCTGGGGCATTGGTCCCTTTTAAGCTAGCATAGTAACATCTTTGTGCGACCATCTGATGTCCTCGTACCTCTCCCACACCTTCCTGGGTTGGGAATTTCATTTTGAGGTGGAGTGTAGATACCACTGCTCCCAGATCCCTCAATGCTGGTCTTCCAATGATGACCCTATAAGCGAAGGGCACGTCAACAACTAGAAAGGTCGTCATGACCATCCTTTGTAGGGGATACGTCCCGAACGTGACTGGGAGGTCAATCTTGCCATTGATCTGCACGGATGCCCCAGAAAATCCGTAAATGGAGTATCCTACCGATCCCAACCTGTCCTCGCCTAATTTCATTTCTTCAAACGTTCCAACATGCAAAACATTTACTGAACTGCCAGTGTCGACCAAAATCTTGCCAACGTCGAAATTGGAGATAATCAGTCGAATAACCAGCGCGTCATCGTGCGGAACCTGCAATCTTTTATAATCTGTATCTGAAAAAGAAATAAGTTGATTTACCTTAGAAGAATCCACCCAAGTCCTTTTTGAGGGCATCTCAATGGAGAAGACGCGTTCAGCATAGGCTCGTCACCCTGCAGTAGTAGGACCTCCGGCCACGGAGCCCCCGGTGATGATATTAATTTTTCCAGCTATGATAGGAGGCTGCTCAGGGTTAGGCGCATTGTGATGGGACCTATCCTCGTGATGTCCTCTCGGGGACAAGTGATGCCTGGAAGTGCGATGGCGATCGAGGGAATGATGCCTATTTCGAGACCGCCAAGGAGAACGGTGGTGGCTTCGTGAGCGACGAGGCGGGGAACGGTGGTGTGCTTCCAACCGAGTACGAGGTCTTTCTATCTTGGTCGGGCTTCTGAGGTACTGGTGCAACTGGCCTTCTTCGACCAATTTCTCGATCTGTAGCCTGAGGTGATAACAATCATCCTTCTCATGACCATGATCCAAATGGAAATCACAATACTTTTCCGGAGAGGCGCTTCTTAGGATCGGTTCTCAACTTCATAAGAGAGGTTAGAATACCTTGGTCCCTTATCAGAAAGAGGACATGCGACAAGGGAACCTTCAAGGGGACATACCCCAATCTTTCGAAAACTGGGACAGTGTTCTTAACAGCTGGCCTGTCATCCTCCCACAGTTTCCCAAGTGGCCTCGGATCTTCTTTCTTTTTCTCCATAATACCAGCCTAATCCATGTTACTGTCACGATTACAAGCTTCTGTGGGACCCGATCCCGCGAGAGGGGTGGTGGCGCGAGAGCCGCCACGCACTATCTCTTGGTCTCTCGTACCCACGCGATTGGCGTGTGCCTTTTATTATTAATTTTAATTCATCTTTTATGTGAACTTGGGATCACTAAGGCAATCCGAATTCCACACAAAAGAGACTGACAGAGTCGCCACCTAGATGTGGGATCTAGGACCCATAATTAACCAGAAATCTAGACTCGCTACCTGGTTACAAGAATGGAAGGTATGGGGATTTATCCACCACATGCACCATTCCTGCCCGATAATCGGTCTTCAATTCCAAAAGTTAACTCTTTTAAATTCATTTTTAATGGCTCATTCAACTCTCTGTTAATGTGCTATCTATGTGACATGCATCCTATGATCTAATTTCGATGTGAATCCTAAATGTGTATCTTGATTTCTTAATTGGTTTGGATTCAATCTAAGTGAAAGTTCTCCTAAAATTCTAATTTCATGGAAAATCCTAAGTGATTTGATTGTTTCAACAGTTTTAAAAGTGATTAGCCCGAGTCCTCAGATGATCTGGTATTCATCCAAAGAAGCCTACGTATCCCCGCCTCCACGAGAATCAAGGCAACGTAGTTCTTCGCGCCTATTCTAAGCTAGGATGCCTAAGACACCTAGACTTCTATCCTAGACTCGATCTAAAAGACCGAACCGGTTATTAAAGTTTCTTGTACGATTATTTAAATTTCAGTGAATTGTGGATTTTATGACACCCTATATGCCCTAACTAAATGCAGATTAGCCCTAAGCTAATGCAGGTGGTTCTTACAACCTATGTGTGACTAGGCTGTATTTCCTAAGGAAAACCAAGGGTGGACTAGCGTATCCTACTCTAGTCATCACTCGGCGATATGGATCGCCGACTGACCGGACGGAGGCGCTCCTATAACTCTAGGACAGACCCCTAACTCTAAAAACAAGCAATCAAACAATCAAACAACCTATCAAAAGAAAAACCCTAACTCTAAAACTCTCTATCTAGGAGAAACTCCTAACTCTAGAGGAAGATCTTTTGAAAACAAGATTTTAAAGGTTTTTGAAGAAAGTTTAAAATATTATTTACAAAAAAGTTTGGCTGGACTTGGGATATAAATCCCAAGCTGCACTACGTACCTCGGAAGAGGATCAAGCCAACGTAGTTCGAAAATCGAACTCGCCTAATACGCTTCTAAAAGAAACACTCAACACTTTAGATTTTTTTAAGGTTTTTGATGTTTTCAAATGTTTTTTGAGTTTTAAATTTCTAATGTTTTTGGATTTTAAAGCTTTTCCAATGCTCAGGACCTTAAAATATTTTTAATCTTAAAGGGAACACGCAAGTAATACCACAAACTAGGGCAAAGCCCTAAAGCAAAAGGGGAAACCCCGAATAAGCAACTAGCGTCTCAAAGAGACAAACCACAACAAGAAAGATGGCGTCCCAAGAAGAGAGAAAATGGTCCAAGATCCTAAGCAAGCAAAGCTCTAATAAGACTGAGTTAGCCTCTAATCAAAAGCGAAGTAATCAACAACTCTAAAGGAGAAACTCCGAACTAACAACACTAAAGAGGGGAACAAATGAGTCAGAGACTCTCTAATACTACAACTTAGAGGAGGAATGAGTCAAAGACTCCAAAATAACGCCAACAGAAGAACCAATGAGTCAAAGACTTCCTAGTAGTACAACAAAAGAACGAATGAGTCAAAGACTCTCTAAAAGAAATGGAAACATGAGTCAAAGACTCCAATAACACCAACTAAAGGATAGATGAGTCAAAGACTCTCTAAAAGAAAAGGAAACACGAATTTGCACATTTGGCAGAGGTAAAACACCCAGCCGGGCCGGACAGCTACCTAGCCCTAGGGTGCAACAAATGTGCAACCCAATACCCATAAGGGTAGGGGTATGGAGCCAAGCCGAGTAGGGCGTTCTTCCAAAACCAAACGGCGCACAAAGAGGACTAACGAGAGAATGAGACCGGGCGGGTCTCCCAAACACACACAAAGATGAAGGTGCTTTAGAGATTTTAAGATGATTTTCAATTAATTTCAATTTTTTAATGGATTTTACCAATTTTTAACCATATGAGTGATTTTACAAGTGAAGCTGTTGCAAACGAACTCGAAATGAGTTGAAACTTCTCCAGCAACAAGATATGATGAGATGTAACTTACTGGAAGATTTTTACAGATTTTTACATTAAACTCATATTTAATATGGATTTAAAAATTAATTGACCAGATTGCAAAAATAACACATAAACTACTAGAAATAGATATCTAAATTCCATGAAATTTCTACAGTAGTAAGAGATAAGTGAAAATAGCATACTGTGAGATTTTCATGAATTTAGAAAACTATTTACTATCAGTTTCGAATTTTTCAACTTTCAAACCAGATTATGAATTAACACTACAGCTCATATGAAACAAGATCCAAATCACTTGAAAATTTTACAGAAGCAAGAAGTATAGAATTTAAGACTACTGTAAAAATTTGGAGAATTTTATCTATGATTTGACGTCAGTAACAATTCTCCCAAAATCTGCTGATTTTCAAAGAAAGCATAAAATTATATACCAAACAAAATCCAAAAATTCTCACAAATTCATGGTAGAATGTATCATTATCATATTATTTTCCCACGAAATTTCATTATTTTTGGAATCTGTTTAGTATATCGTTTAGTTTTCTTTGTTAAAAATCATGCAAAAATCCGAAAATATACCAAATAATTCTAAAAAAATTCCGAGAACGGTGTACCTACCTGTGATCGAAATCCTCGCCGAATCCGAGAGCCGAAAAACTCGAAAATCCCGCCTCCGTGCGATCGCTTCCGCTTTCTTTCTCTTTTTCCTTCTTTTTTTGTTTCTTTTTTCTTCTTTTCTTGTTTCTTTTTCTTTCTTTTTTCTTTTCAACCCCACATAGCAACTTTGTTAGAACACATGATAGAAGAGAAATGAGTTCTTCTTTCCTCTTACTCACCCTCATTGAACCATTTATAGCAAAGGAATGGGAGGGTGGTGGCCACCATTGTGGACTTATTCCATGGTAGGTGGCCACCATTGTGGACATATTCCATGGTAGGTGGCCACCATTGTGGACATTGAATTTTGACATGTGTGTGGCCCCATGCATGTTTTTTAAAGTTCTTTTGAGTAGGTAAAAGATAACCCAAATGGGTCCCATATGTGACCAAATTCCCAATTGTGCATAAAATCATATGCCCCACTCCAAAGTATGATCGGAACCGTTCATTTGATGGGCGACAATGTGATTTAATTTGTGCTCCGCTAATCAATCCTATGGGCTGATCCAAGCCATCCAATAGATCAAAATGTGAATATGTTACCCCATTTTTAAATCACTCCTATTTGATGATCCGAACCGTCCATTTGATGGGCGACAATTGATGATCTTGACCGTTCAAATAGTGGGCTGCGATGTGATTTAATTTGTGCTCCACTAATCAATCCTATGGGCTGATCCAAACCATCCAATAGATCAAAATGTGAATATGTTACCCCATTTTTAAATCACTCCCATTTGATGATCCGAACCGTCCATTTGATGGGCGACAATTGATGATCTTGACCGTTCAAATGGTGGGTCGCAATGTAAATTGGTTGTGCCCCCTTAAATCATTCCTCTATGACGATCCAGACCATCCAATTGATGGGTCCCCTACCTAAGTAGGTTGTGTCCTCCTAAATCATTTCAATGGGCTGATCCGAGTAACTCAACCTGATGATCGAAACAAAATTGGTTGTTAAAACGACTTCTCTGAGATCTTGACCGTTCTCTTGATGATCATCTTTAGGTGTTGGATCGAAGTAGGTTCAAAACTCATTTTTCACTAAAACAATGTGCGGGCCACCCTGTTTGATCCAAATCTAAACAAATGCTCAAGACGGGCCCATCAATCGGATCCAAATTCTCTCTTGTTCGGATTCTTGGGAATAATCTCTCTCAACACTTAACGGAAAAGTGCGAAACATGGCGGAAATGATTGAACGGGATTTCGCCCAAGCATAGCGAACTTGGGTCCGGTCAAAATGGGGTGTCTACAGATGCCCCTCTTTGGCAAAGCGTGTGTAACACACGAATGGCAAAGCTGAACAGACGACACATTTTGGCCGGCCCGAAAACAAAGTAAAACAAGTTTTTTTTTTTTTTTTTTGTTTTTAAAATGATGTTCATCAGGGTAAAACAACAAAATAGCACTACGAGACTGAAAGACTAGAAGCAAAAGGGAGATGACCTCTCACCGACCCTTAACTCGGCAATCACGACATCTCAATGAGATGGCCTCTCTCTAATACTCACAACTCAACTATTTAAATCAATACGCAAAGACTCTATTAAAGCAAACACAAACATACTTTGTTAAAATAAAGCTTTTAAGAAAACGAACCCAATGAAATTACCTCAAAGAAAGCAGACCACTATCGATGCAGACGTAAATCAACCCTTCAAAGAATATCAAATCAAATTACTCAAAGAGTATGTAACACTCATAGAGTCTCAAATCAAACACTCAGAGAGCTTCATAGAAATCTTTATACTCAAAGAGCCTCAACTACCCGAAGAGTCTGTAATACTCAAAGGGGCTTAACTACTCAAAGAGTCTCAAATTAACGCAAAACATTTATACTCAAAAAGTCTCAACTACCCGAAGAGTCTGTAACACTCAAAGGGCCTTAACTACTCAAAGAGTCTCAAATTAACGCAAAACATTTATACTAAAAAAAGGTCTCAACTACCCGAAGAGTCTGTAATACTCAAAGGATCTCAACTACTCAAAGAGTCTTAAATCAACAAAGATCATTTATACTCAAAAAGTCTCAACTACCCGAAGAGTCTATAACACTCAAAGGATCTCAACTACTCAAAGAGTCTCAAATACATCACAAAAACATTTATACTCAAAGAGTCTCAACTAACACTCAAAGGATCTCAACTACTCAAAGAGTCTCAAATCAACAAAGATCATTTATACTCAAAAAGTCTCAACTACCCGAAGAGTCTGTAACACTCGAAGGGTCTCAACTACTCAAAGAGTCTCAAATCATGGCGAAACATTTATACTCAAAGAGTCTCAACTACCCGAAGAGTCTGTAACACTCAAAGGGTCTCAACTACTCAAAGAGTCTCAAATCAACACAAAAAATATTTATACTCAAAGAGCCTCAACTACCCGAAGAGTCTGTAACATTCAAAGGGTCTCAACTACTCAAAGAGTCTCAAACACATGCAAAAATCTTTATACTCGAAAGAGTCTCAACCACGCGAAGACTCTGTAACACTCAAAGGATCTCAACTACTCAAAGAGTCTCAAACGCACACAAAAACATTTATACTCAAAGAGTCTCAATTACCCGAAGAGTCTGTAACACTCGAAGGGTCTCAACTACTCAAAGAGTCTCAAATACACAAAAACCATTTATACTCGAAAGAGTCTCAACTACATAGAGAAACATTTATACTCAAAGAGCCTCAACTACCCGAAGAGTCTGTAACACTCAAAGGGTCTCAACTACTCAAAGAGTTTCAAATACACCAAAATCTATTTATACTCAAAGAGTCTCAACCACCCGAAGAGTCTGTAACACTCAAAGGGTCTCAACTACTCAAAGAGTCTCAAACACATGCAAAAACCTTTATACTCGAAAGAGTCTCAACTACATAGAGAAACCTTTATACTCAAAGAGCCTCAACTACCCGAAGAGTCTGTAACACTCAAAGGGTCTCAACTACTCAAAGAGTCTCAAATACATCACAAAAACATTTATACTCAAAGAGTCTCAACTACCCGAAGAGTCTGTAACACTCGAAGGGTCTCAACTACTCAAAGAGTCTCAAATTAACGCAAAAACATTTATACTCAAAGAGTCTCAACTACCCGAAGAGTCTGTAACACTCGAAGGGTCTCAACTACTCAAAGAGTCTCAAATCAACACAAAAAACATTTATACTCAAAGAGCCTCAACTACCCGAAGAGTCTGCAGCACTCGAAGGGTCTCAACTACTCAAAGAGTCTCAAATCAACACAAAACATTTATACTCAAAGAGTCTCAACTACCCGAAGAGTTTGTAACACTCAAAGGGTCTCAACTACTCAAAGAGTCTCAAACGCACACAAAAAACCTTTATACTCAAAGAGTCTCAAATCAACACGAAAATATTTATCGATCTTATATCGAGTTCATTGATAGCATAGCTATCTCCTGCTGAGAATAAATGGGAGTGCATGATCTTTGCTGAAAGCAAAACTCAAGTAGATTGATGAGATTTTTAGGTGCTGACTCTCTTTAACAGATGAAAAGCATTCTAATGAGGTTTGAAGGATGCAGGAGTAGATTATATACCCCGCTGGGAATTGAAGTTTATGAAACTTTGACTCCAAAAGAAACAACTTGATCAAGGGAATTCAACTCAAAGAGTATGTTCAAGCTTCTCTGGTTTCTATTTGCTAAGAATAGATATCCCAGTTATCATTGTGTAATATCTTTTATGACGCAAGTCATAAAAGATGCCCCTAGTATGATGTGCTTCCATGACAAGGTTTTAAGAAAGCAGAACCAAGGTAAGTAGGAAAAATTTGAGTTTGCATGGGTTCTTTCTTTGGTATAATGGTAAGACCACCTTCACAAAGGCTGAACGTAAGAGTTCTTCATTTTGCTCAGTGCTTGAGGCTTTGATGTTTCAGGCAGGTCTGAATAACAAATCTCTTGCCCTTCTTTGATTCTTAAACCAGGATCTACTCTAGATTTTTCTTTACATTTCGGAAGGTGTACACCCATTCTCTCCAGTGCCAAACACTTTTGATTCTAAAAGAAAACAATGAGAAACAAGGAACAAACTCCTGAGGACTCTTTCAAAGAAGACTTACAATATTCATGGGACTTGACTAAATTTTGATTCACTCTTAAATCAAATGTGTTATTTTTAAATGGTAAGGTCAGCCACTCTTAGAGTAGTCTCAAAAACCATGCCAAAAGGCTCTAGTTTCCTCCATCAGGACATCCGTCATGGTTATACCCCTTCGGATTGCTCGGTTTTAATGCCCCTAGTTTAAAAAGGTGTCAAAGTAAGCCTTGCTGACACTATTCGGATTCCAGGATCCTGCCCATCAGGAAATCAAGGAGGTTGCTTCTCAGTCTCCTTGATTTGTCTTTTCGGAAGAAGTCAAAATTAATGTCTTCCAAGTTTTCAGTCTAAAAGACCACTTATCTCAACTTTTGCTTTCCAAGCTTTCAGTCTAAAAGACTACTTATCTCAATTTTTGCTTGTACTCAAACTTAGGAATTCTACGTAACTGAGGAACTCCTTCTGCTTCTATTCAACTCAACTTTTCATGGGAAGTATTTGCCTCTGACTAGATTGTTTCTTCAAGTTTTCAATCCAGCATACCACTACCCTTACCTTCTGATAAGTCAATCATTTTGCTTGTTGACTTAGCAAGAAAAACGACTTTCACCTTTCTCTAGGCCGCACTTTCGGGTTTTCAACCTAGCGGGTCTTCAGACTCTCATTCTTTTCTTTCTGTTTTTCTTTTCCTTCGCCTCGAACCTTTGCTTGTCTCACCAGAAGGATTTTTTTTAGGTGGGCTCGGGTTCAAAAGGGTTTAATACCTAAGGTTCTAAGGATTTGGACCGAATCTGGTCTAGCCAGATTACCTACGTACCCCAAAAATGGAGGATCAGGTCCGCGTAGTTCGCTTAAGGATTTTTCAAAGAATGGTTTAGCATTTAGCTTCAAAATTTTGAAAAGGGATTTTATCCCAAGGTTTGACCGAACTTGAATTAATCAAGTTGCCTACGTACCCCTGAAGAAATGAGGATCAGGTCCGACGTAGTTCGGGTGCATAAATGCCCCGGATTTATAATGTGTTTGAAAAGAAACATTGGCTTTAAATTGTTGGCCCAAAGGGTTCTCAAAAGGATTTTAGGATTTTGGCTATTAAGGCTCAAATGTCCAATGATGGCCTCCTGATGTATATGATGTACAAGCTCTTGAATGCTGAGGTTCAAAGACTTAGAATTTTTTTTTTTTTTTATCGAGGAGTCTGGCGGTTTTCTGGCAAAACTTCAACCACTGTGCTCCACTCTCATCTCAAAGATCTTGGATTTATGCTCAAGATTCCACAACTCCTTGTCCGAAAATCTTCTCTCAGTATTTCATCAGCTCCACAGGATGTCTGATGCTTATCTCTTTAAAATTTTACTCTTCAACTGGATGTCTAAAGCAGATGAAGTCTTGCTTTGCTCAACGACAGGGCATTCCCCTGGTTTATCCTTATAGGATCAAGCAAGACTACCTCAAACCCCTCTAAACAGGTTTATCAATTCTTTGTGCTCCTTAGGAGATAAAGTTTTTCCAATCCATTTCTCCCGAGTTTCGGATTTCGATACCACTATCAATGGCTTCGATTTCTTCTTTAAGTGGCTATGCTCGACGCTCTTCCTCTCGTTCGACCATCTTTCAAATCTCGAGGGGAATTTCGTCTGCATTCTCATCCGAGAAGGGGGTCTTGTAGTTGTTTTAAACATTTAATCCAAGAGTGAATCATAAAAAAATTGAAGATACAGACTCAAATGCTTTATTGAATTGAAATACTTTGAAGTACATAGATGACTTTGAACGCGCCTCAGTAGGCTCTACATTGAATTTAATCAAAAAGCTAAACACCGACTCTGAACGAGAAAGACTGATTGACATGACACATTTTCTTTTCTTTTTTTAACATCAACATAACTGAACTTTTCCAACTTTGAGAGAAGAAAGTTGATGTACACTCAATGAAAGACAAATCTAAAGACACAGGACACTTCTTCAAAGGTAGTGAACCGGCACTGAAAGTTTATAGGTGATACACCTTTCTTCATGATAATGATAATTACAAAGTTCGATCCCGAAGTAGGAATCCCAGAAAAGGCAACTCCACAAGGTCTAGGTTAAATGGGGCAACAAAAGGCTTATGCTGACAATGTGGGTAAAGCAATAGACTGATGTATCGAATGAATTCAGAAATGGTCAGTCTTTTGGAAGAGGGGCTTTTTGTTGAACACAGACTTTTGACTTAGAAGCAATCACACTATCTCAATAGTCATGGGATAAAAATTCTAAACAAATAGAGAAAAGAGTAATCTTGAAATACATCAACGGGTATGTTAATTTGGAAAGAATCCTCAATCTATTCCTTAAGGTGTTCTTTGGATATAACCGTTCTTCTTTTGGGAATGAAAGAGTCAGGAACGATAAACATCCCTAATCAAAATAAGTTTCGATCTCAGCAACGATCATGCACTCAAAGAATACAGGTAAGATCAAACTTTTCCATTAATGATTTCGATATGATCCAAGGGTAAAAGATATATGATAGGTAAACATTGATCAATGAAAAATCAATGGCTCAGATAATAGACCATGGCCATAAGAATGACAAAAGTAGAGTCAAGGGCCAGATCTAAAATCTGAATGATGGATATCAACAACTGTAGATCAATATGATTAGATCAAGATGAGATGAGATAGCATAAGATTGCTTTCAACGGATGGATCATGAATGACTAATCCTATGAGATCTTTGGAAATGAATGGGATTTACATCCTAACCCCAAAGGAAAAGTTTTTTTTAATCTTCGCACATTTTATCAGTGTTACCTGAAGGCATCAATCCTAACCCTAATCCAGCGGAGTGGAGAGAGGATCTCGACTCATGACTTTGTTTGTGTACCTATGACCGATCGTAGCCATTGGAAGATGAACTACGGCCTAATCTAGACACAAATGGGTAGGATATCCTAAACTAGGCTCACACACGTGATGCACATGTGTTCGTATACTACATGCATGTGTGGGTTAATCTAGGGGTAAGGCCAAGAGTTCCCTTAGCGCGAATCCATGTTCGATATACTGTACCAGTGTCCGGCGTATCAGTACGTGAACAAGAGATCCGTTTACGTACCATAAAGGTACTAGGCTAAGGGTGGAATGCTTCTCTAGCACAGAGGCACCAGGTGATGAAATCCCAGTCAACCATGCTAGATAACACTCCGGGTTCCTAAAATAGGACGTGTGTGCATGTGAGATGCAGGGGTTTAGATGAAAGTGATGTAAGTGTGTGCAATAAGTTCGCGCAATCTATGATGCCTTCAGGTTTTGTTAGATTAAGTTTGAGTAAATGTGATGAGAAAATAAAGCATACAAACTAATCTAACAAGCATAAAAGAGATAGAGTTTTCATGAGCCAGTTGAAATAGATTCAAATGAGTAATCCTTTGGAATTGTAATGAAGTTAGGTTGTCCCCAGCAGAGTCGCCAGTCTGTGGGACCCGATCCCGCGAGAGGGGTGGTGGCGCGAGAGCCGCCACGCACTATCTCTTGGTCTCTCGTACCCACGCGATTGGCGTGTGCCTTTTATTATTAATTTTAATTCATCTTTTATGTGAACTTGGGATCACTAAGGCAATCCGAATTCCACACAAAAGAGACTGACAGAGTCGCCACCTAGATGTGGGATCTAGGACCCATAATTAACCAGAAATCTAGACTCGCTACCTGGTTACAAGAATGGAAGGTATGGGGATTTATCCACCACATGCACCATTCCTGCCCGATAATCGGTCTTCAATTCCAAAAGTTAACTCTTTTAAATTCATTTTTAATGGCTCATTCAACTCTCTGTTAATGTGCTATCTATGTGACATGCATCCTATGATCTAATTTCGATGTGAATCCTAAATGTGTATCTTGATTTCTTAATTGGTTTGGATTCAATCTAAGTGAAAGTTCTCCTAAAATTCTAATTTCATGGAAAATCCTAAGTGATTTGATTGTTTCAACAGTTTTAAAAGTGATTAGCCCGAGTCCTCAGATGATCTGGTATTCATCCAAAGAAGCCTACGTATCCCCGCCTCCACGAGAATCAAGGCAACGTAGTTCTTCGCGCCTATTCTAAGCTAGGATGCCTAAGACACCTAGACTTCTATCCTAGACTCGATCTAAAAGACCGAACCGGTTATTAAAGTTTCTTGTACGATTATTTAAATTTCAGTGAATTGTGGATTTTATGACACCCTATATGCCCTAACTAAATGCAGATTAGCCCTAAGCTAATGCAGGTGGTTCTTACAACCTATGTGTGACTAGGCTGTATTTCCTAAGGAAAACCAAGGGTGGACTAGCGTATCCTACTCTAGTCATCACTCGGCGATATGGATCGCCGACTGACCGGACGGAGGCGCTCCTATAACTCTAGGACAGACCCCTAACTCTAAAAACAAGCAATCAAACAATCAAACAACCTATCAAAAGAAAAACCCTAACTCTAAAACTCTCTATCTAGGAGAAACTCCTAACTCTAGAGGAAGATCTTTTGAAAACAAGATTTTAAAGGTTTTTGAAGAAAGTTTAAAATATTATTTACAAAAAAGTTTGGCTGGACTTGGGATATAAATCCCAAGCTGCACTACGTACCTCGGAAGAGGATCAAGCCAACGTAGTTCGAAAATCGAACTCGCCTAATACGCTTCTAAAAGAAACACTCAACACTTTAGATTTTTTTAAGGTTTTTGATGTTTTCAAATGTTTTTTGAGTTTTAAATTTCTAATGTTTTTGGATTTTAAAGCTTTTCCAATGCTCAGGACCTTAAAATATTTTTAATCTTAAAGGGAACACGCAAGTAATACCACAAACTAGGGCAAAGCCCTAAAGCAAAAGGGGAAACCCCGAATAAGCAACTAGCGTCTCAAAGAGACAAACCACAACAAGAAAGATGGCGTCCCAAGAAGAGAGAAAATGGTCCAAGATCCTAAGCAAGCAAAGCTCTAATAAGACTGAGTTAGCCTCTAATCAAAAGCGAAGTAATCAACAACTCTAAAGGAGAAACTCCGAACTAACAACACTAAAGAGGGGAACAAATGAGTCAGAGACTCTCTAATACTACAACTTAGAGGAGGAATGAGTCAAAGACTCCAAAATAACGCCAACAGAAGAACCAATGAGTCAAAGACTTCCTAGTAGTACAACAAAAGAACGAATGAGTCAAAGACTCTCTAAAAGAAATGGAAACATGAGTCAAAGACTCCAATAACACCAACTAAAGGATAGATGAGTCAAAGACTCTCTAAAAGAAAAGGAAACACGAATTTGCACATTTGGCAGAGGTAAAACACCCAGCCGGGCCGGACAGCTACCTAGCCCTAGGGTGCAACAAATGTGCAACCCAATACCCATAAGGGTAGGGGTATGGAGCCAAGCCGAGTAGGGCGTTCTTCCAAAACCAAACGGCGCACAAAGAGGACTAACGAGAGAATGAGACCGGGCGGGTCTCCCAAACACACACAAAGATGAAGGTGCTTTAGAGATTTTAAGATGATTTTCAATTAATTTCAATTTTTTAATGGATTTTACCAATTTTTAACCATATGAGTGATTTTACAAGTGAAGCTGTTGCAAACGAACTCGAAATGAGTTGAAACTTCTCCAGCAACAAGATATGATGAGATGTAACTTACTGGAAGATTTTTACAGATTTTTACATTAAACTCATATTTAATATGGATTTAAAAATTAATTGACCAGATTGCAAAAATAACACATAAACTACTAGAAATAGATATCTAAATTCCATGAAATTTCTACAGTAGTAAGAGATAAGTGAAAATAGCATACTGTGAGATTTTCATGAATTTAGAAAACTATTTACTATCAGTTTCGAATTTTTCAACTTTCAAACCAGATTATGAATTAACACTACAGCTCATATGAAACAAGATCCAAATCACTTGAAAATTTTACAGAAGCAAGAAGTATAGAATTTAAGACTACTGTAAAAATTTGGAGAATTTTATCTATGATTTGACGTCAGTAACAATTCTCCCAAAATCTGCTGATTTTCAAAGAAAGCATAAAATTATATACCAAACAAAATCCAAAAATTCTCACAAATTCATGGTAGAATGTATCATTATCATATTATTTTCCCACGAAATTTCATTATTTTTGGAATCTGTTTAGTATATCGTTTAGTTTTCTTTGTTAAAAATCATGCAAAAATCCGAAAATATACCAAATAATTCTAAAAAAATTCCGAGAACGGTGTACCTACCTGTGATCGAAATCCTCGCCGAATCCGAGAGCCGAAAAACTCGAAAATCCCGCCTCCGTGCGATCGCTTCCGCTTTCTTTCTCTTTTTCCTTCTTTTTTTGTTTCTTTTTTCTTCTTTTCTTGTTTCTTTTTCTTTCTTTTTTCTTTTCAACCCCACATAGCAACTTTGTTAGAACACATGATAGAAGAGAAATGAGTTCTTCTTTCCTCTTACTCACCCTCATTGAACCATTTATAGCAAAGGAATGGGAGGGTGGTGGCCACCATTGTGGACTTATTCCATGGTAGGTGGCCACCATTGTGGACATATTCCATGGTAGGTGGCCACCATTGTGGACATTGAATTTTGACATGTGTGTGGCCCCATGCATGTTTTTTAAAGTTCTTTTGAGTAGGTAAAAGATAACCCAAATGGGTCCCATATGTGACCAAATTCCCAATTGTGCATAAAATCATATGCCCCACTCCAAAGTATGATCGGAACCGTTCATTTGATGGGCGACAATGTGATTTAATTTGTGCTCCGCTAATCAATCCTATGGGCTGATCCAAGCCATCCAATAGATCAAAATGTGAATATGTTACCCCATTTTTAAATCACTCCTATTTGATGATCCGAACCGTCCATTTGATGGGCGACAATTGATGATCTTGACCGTTCAAATAGTGGGCTGCGATGTGATTTAATTTGTGCTCCACTAATCAATCCTATGGGCTGATCCAAACCATCCAATAGATCAAAATGTGAATATGTTACCCCATTTTTAAATCACTCCCATTTGATGATCCGAACCGTCCATTTGATGGGCGACAATTGATGATCTTGACCGTTCAAATGGTGGGTCGCAATGTAAATTGGTTGTGCCCCCTTAAATCATTCCTCTATGACGATCCAGACCATCCAATTGATGGGTCCCCTACCTAAGTAGGTTGTGTCCTCCTAAATCATTTCAATGGGCTGATCCGAGTAACTCAACCTGATGATCGAAACAAAATTGGTTGTTAAAACGACTTCTCTGAGATCTTGACCGTTCTCTTGATGATCATCTTTAGGTGTTGGATCGAAGTAGGTTCAAAACTCATTTTTCACTAAAACAATGTGCGGGCCACCCTGTTTGATCCAAATCTAAACAAATGCTCAAGACGGGCCCATCAATCGGATCCAAATTCTCTCTTGTTCGGATTCTTGTGAATAATCTCTCTCAACACTTAACGGAAAAGTGCGAAACATGGCGGAAATGATTGAACGGGATTTCGCCCAAGCATAGCGAACTTGGGTCCGGTCAAAATGGGGTGTCTACAGCTTCTTATGCTCGGATAAGCTTGCTAGTTTTAGATTCCAATTCCTGTAAGTCTCTGGGTGGTTTGAGCGCCAGGTGAACCTTCAAGTTTTGATCAGTGGTAGTATGTTTCAGAGCAGCAGAAGCTATTTGAATATCAATCTTGGCGAGTTGGGATGGCTTAGCATTGAACCTAACCATGAAATCCCTTAAGGTCTCATTTCTCCCTTGTCGGAGTGCAAGGAGGGCATCCGCAGGGTCATGGTGAAAATGATTATTGGCGAAGTGCGTCGTAAACTTCCTGCTGAACTAGTGAAAAGAACCAATAGAGCCAGACTCCAAGCATAAGTACGAGTCGCTAGCACTTTTTCTCAACAAGGAGGCGAATGACTTACACATAAATCTGTCTGATGCATCGCGAAGAGACATTATCCTCTTAAAAATTTGTAGAAACTCAAGCGGATCAGTGGTGCCATCATAGCATCCAAACTGTATTAGATCTATCGTTGCGTCGATGGGGGCCCGGGTTATTCCTGGAGTAAAAGGGGAAGAAGTCTCCCTTTCCCACTCGTCCAAAATGTCGTTCGTCTAAGGCTTTTTTATCTCTCGCTTGACCTCTCGGATCTGTCTTTGGAATTCAACAAATTGGTCCATACCGAACAGTTGGGCAGAGGTCGCCACCTCCTCTTCACGAGTGCGAGGCGGCCCTTGGGGTTGGTTTGTACGGATGTCATTAACATGGTTCCGCGTAACCGGCCTTGAGGTGAGTGGTTGAAATCCCAAAGGGCAACATAAGAGGGGGGTGAATTGGGTGTTTTTACAAATTTTTCTGTAAAACTACAAGTGAGTGTGAAATTAACCTAGGTAGTTCTAACCCTTGTTCAAATAATATTGCAAGTAAAGGAAAGAGATTACCAATACACCATAAGAAGGGAGATGAAGAGTAAGGAGACTACACAATGATGTATAGTGGTTCGGTCACAAACAGACCTACTCTACTACCCAAGTACTTGGTTTTTTCTTGAAATTTTCCTCCACTATTGTGAGACTCCACACAACGAATCTCCGAGCTTCACAATAAATATCTCCTCCAAAGAGAACAAACCCTTGTTGTACAATCCGCCTCCAAGGACGTTAACCTTATTTGCACACCGCCTTGGAAGGTATAACTCCTCTTTGCAAATACAAGAAGTAAAAAGAAAGAAGAAAAACTCTCATGCCTCTTAAAGGCAAATACACAGCTCTCAGAGCTCAATAGCACTCCCAATGATTACAACTAAATGCACTTTGGAGTGCCTCTTGACAAGAAGTAAATGCACAAATTTAATGCTCAAGAGGTTGAATAAGAATCCTTTTGATTTTGAGGGTTAAAGGCTCTAGGGTTTCATAAATGATCTTTCAAAAGGTTGTTTAGAAAGTCTTTGATAGTATATTTATAGCCCTAGCAAAGATATTACCGTTTGGGGGCAAAACCGTAATAAACAAGCCAAGAAAAGGTAAGTCGCGTAAGCCCCAACAGCTATATTGCCAGTCCGGGGCGGTTGACCGGGGTGTCGTGGTTGCCCGCCCTTATCAGGCGCTCTTTTTTATTTTCAAAATTTAAACTTCCACGGTAGACCGTGGTAGCCGCGGTCGCCTGCCGTGGGCTTTCTGTTCATTTAAAAGTTTTGTTCCAAAAACTATCTACGATCGGCCGAGCCTATGGCGGTCGACCGCCAAGACCTTTCTGGATGACTTCTGGATTTTCAGAAGCCTATCCGCGGTCGACCGGCCCGCCTTTGTTGGGTAGATGCTGAGCTTTCAGCATCCATCCCACAGTCGATCGACCCTGTTTTGAAAACTTGGTTTTAAATGTTTGATCCTTAGGGCTTTGGGCTTTTGACTTGTGCTTTCAAATACATCTTAGAGTTTATTAAAATGATTTTGAAAACATTAATTCATGCAAGTACTTAATGACAAGATGACTCTAATGCATTCTAGGAAGTGAGGAACCTTGAGTCTTTTTTATTTCTAATCTTCTTGGGCGCTCGCATGAGTTGTTCCTTGACTTGGGATAGTCTTCAATCTTGCTTTTGCGCTTGTGGCTCCCTTGATTCTTTAATAAACTTTAAGAGTTGTAGGAGGACCACCGAGGCTTGACTTTCTCCAAGATGAGCCCTTGTTCTTCTTGTTTCAAGTGTTGACTATGATAAATCCTATCTAAATCACAACACTAGAGAAGCCATTAGCAAACTACCATCAATTTGGGTTTGTTGATCATCAAAATATTTGTGGGTTGTACCTTTGGGCTTACTGTGGTCGACCTACTTTGGTCTGCCGGGCTCCCCCATTGAGGGGTGTAGGAACGGTCGGTAGAAGGAGAGGCAGCATCATCTTGTTCCCACAGTCGTCGAGGGTGGCGGTCTACCTGCGATTCCCCGCATCTTACTTGTATACTTCAGTATGCCCGTGAGGGGCAGGGGGATTTTCTGGAGCCGGAGGCGCGGGAGTGTGTAATCGCGAAAGGATGTCTAGACGGAATTCGTTAAACATCTCCATGGTAAGGACCATTTGGGGAGTACTTGATACGGGTAAATTCTGCCCCTAAGCTCGTGAAGCTTGTTCCCTAGAAACGGAAACGTCCATGGTTGCGAGTTGGGCTCGCTCCTAGTTGTCACACTATCTTCTTGCTGGGGAAGAGGGTTTCTCATTGCCACAAAAAATGTTCTAGCGAAAGGGTCCCACGGATGGCGCCAATTTGATGATGCCAAAATCCGGGTTCGTGATCGTGCGACCGATAGAGAATCTCCGCTTGATACCTACATTCACAAACAAAGGGGGTCAGGGGTCCGGGCTTGGTCCTGGAAGACCATTTCGACACCAAAGTCGGATTTTGACCTCAATCAAATAAATGAACCAGCAAGATAATGAAATGGGTAACTAGATTACCGGACTCAACTATGGGTTCTTTATGGGGTGTGGGTGATCCAAAGCCTCTTACCCTTCTTCTCCAGTAGTTATTCTCACTCTTAATGGGCAATTAAGGCCCTTTAATGGTGGAGAATGTTTTCTCTGGTTTTTTGTTTTCGGTCCCCTTCCTTTTGTGTTTTTCCTGTATTTAAGCTTGTCTTTCATGCATGCAATTTCTTTTGTTGTGTGCCACGTGGACTCTCTTCATCATTTGAGAAAAAAGACATTAGTTCCTTGGATTGGGTAGAATATTGGTCGCCATAGGAAATTAATAACATACGCCGCTTACTTATTCTCTTTTAGAGATAATAGATAACGATGATGATGGATCTTTTGGAGATAATTATGGACAGGTGGCCTAATCTTACGGTTATGCCGTATTTTACCCTATCACATAGCGTGTCTTGGTTGCTTTAACGGGCAAAGAAAGGATGATTTCAACTTCAACCTAGTTGCTCAGTAGGGCGAGGAAGGGCAAGAGTGAAGAGTAAGTTTAGGGCAGGGCGCATTTACTAGTTGCTCAGTAAGGCGAGGAAGGGCAAGAGTGCAGAGTAAGTTTAGGGCAGGGCAGTGATAAATGCGCCCCGTCCTTTTAACGGAAGGGTTTTGCTAATGAGTAGGGCTTCTTAAAATGCAAATATTTGAGATTTTTCTAATTAAAAGATGTTAAGAAACGAAAGAATCGGGTCCCTTTATTTATTCCAACAACGCATTTAATTGGCTTTTATATTCCTTAATCCAGATGATTCGGAAAATACGTATAATGAGATTTTGGGGTTAAGTTCTACCTGCAGTCTCGTTTTTCACCTCCCATCCTCCTCCAACTCTCACCCACCTCCTCTCTTCGTCTCTTCTCTTCTCTTCCGCCCGATCAACGGACTAAGCCCACGGAAATACAAAAAGGTACGCTCTCTCTCTCGATCTCATGCCCTGAACCTTAAAAATTTCATTTCCTGAAACCTAGAATATACTCTCTCTCTCTCTCTCTCTCTCTCTCTCTCTCTCTCTCTCTCTCTCTCTCGCCCAAACCCCCTCCTTCATATCTCATTCTCGGCCATATTTCTCTTCTCCGATCTGACTGTGATGAATGTTCCAAACATCTCAATCTCTCAATCCAGTACATGTTTAAATGCTTGCCCTATCTTTCATATGTTCTTGCATAAACAGACCCCTGAAAAATCCTTTGTTTAGGAATTCTCCAATTAGGAGTTTTGCTATGCCACTTTATAGTTTAAATATAAGTTTTTATTTTCATTGAATTTCTTTTTCTTCTTTTTAGTTTTCATGATGTATGTTATTTGTGGTGGAGATTAGTCTTTTTAAGGAGTTATTCTTTGTCACAAACACCCTGCCTATTTGTTTTTAGTTTTTGCTTAAATTGCTCTATGAGATGCTCTTATACTTGTTATTCTACCAGAATAGATATAACTGTCTTGGACTTATCAGAGCTTTACTATGTCTAGCTAAGGTTAGCTGTGACATTAGAGTTTTGGAATTGGTATTCCACATTCAAAAAATTAGGGTTTTTAATATGAGATCCCCTGCTTTTCTTTTGACGGTGACCGGAAAGCTGGAACAAAACCCACCTAAGAAAAAGGCAGAAAACAGAACCAGTTATGCCATGAGTTGATGGTAGATACAAGTAAGCTACAGAACCATAACCAGAAGCTTCAGTTTCAGATCTACAAGGACGACGTTTGATTCCGCATAAAGAAAACAACAGAACCAGAAGCTTTGGTTTCTGAACCAAAAGCGTTGGTTTCTGAACCAGAATCGGTTATACTTTGGTGGCTTTCTTTCTATTCATTGTTTTATGATACATGTGATTAATTGTAGGTAATGGAAGGATGTGGTTGTGGAATTCATTGTATTTTGTCAATCATCCTATGATTTAGTCAACACTTCGAATTTATTGATGACACACGTGTCCTGCCCTGTTCGACACGACGCGCGTGTCCACCCGTGTCGACACACCTTTGGACACTTTTCAATGTACTGCCATAAGTGTTAGACTTAATGTGGGTGTGTGGACACGTATTTGTGCCGTATCAAGTGTGACATTCTATTTTATTATTGCATATTGTGGTTGCCTCTTTTATTATTAACTCTTCTTTAATTATAGGCTCTTTTTTAGCTCTTCTTTAATTAATATTTGCTGTTGTATCATATATATACTTTCTATTTTAGCCGTGTCCCCGTTTCTAAATTTTGGGGGTTCGCCGTGTCAGACACTCCGTGTCCGTGTCCACAAATCATAGCAATCATCTGGTTAAACATGTATTTGTTGGATGCATAGGATCTCTTGATCAATGGGATATTTGTCTCTGCTAATTCTGCTAAAAGAACAAAATAATTTATTTTGGATGTGAGTTTGCCGAACGCCATTCTATTGCCAGAGGCATTCAACAAAAATTATTTTGATTCTTGATTCCACAATGAGAATCAAGAGAATGGTTGTTGGGCATCTCTCTCTCATTCTCTAGAATTTTAAATGCCAAAATACTCTAAAAAATCATCCACATTTTCTAGAACAGACGGTCCTTCCTTGTCCTCTATATCATTAAAGTGACAAAAATGCCAACAATTTGCAAGGCAAGTTATTCAATGTCCCTAACAAATACAAAGGAACTTCTCAAGAATAATCACCAGTGTAAAATATGAGATATCCCCAGTTCATGGGAATCTGATGAGTTTGTTGACATCTTATACCCATTGGTCTGTACCCTATTTCTTCCTATCATCTTGCATCCGTCCATTTTATCGCAATCCCTAGTCTTAAGATCTGAAATCGACCTTGAGGTCTGGGTTGAGCCTCTAGCTCAATGGTAAAGGCTTTGCTCTTCGGCCTTGAGGTCTGAGGTTCAATCCTAGCTCACCTACCGAAAAAAAAAAGATCTGAAATCTCCTCCTACTTTCTTTCCCCTTTGGTTCTGATCATTTTTGGTATCAGAGCTATGAACTTGTTTTCTTTCCTTTTGGCCCTGTATCAATATTAAGGACATAAATATCCCCCTTAATCTCGCAACCAATTTCAGGGTATGAACTGTCTTTCATCAAAAGTGACTTGGCGTCAGATTTGAATCTTACAGAACGTGAATGAATATCGATGGTAGCCCTTGTGCTCGTCATTGGATCCAACAAACACGCACATGGCAACTTTATGAAACTTTTTGTCAATGGCGGTGATAGTCGATAGATACTTGGACAAAACAAACTCAACAAATGCCTCCCCCAATGGAGTATAAACCCTTACAGAAATCCACAATTTCCTTTACAATATCTTCCTTGCCCTCCAGAAGACGACCTCCTACCTTTAGAGCACCGACCCGATTACCTCTTCTTCTGGCATTGGCTATTCTATGATAGTATGCAATGTTTTTACCCTTAAGCCATCGCGATCTAGACCTCTGTCTCCAAAACCTCTTCCTACAGAATTATGCCACTTCTCGCTCACTAGGGGACCCAACTTCATCTGCTTTGTTAATCTCCTGAATTCGTGAGAGCAACCATGTGATGTAGGACCTGGAAGAGAAATAGAAGAAAGGGGAGAAGAAGAGAAGAAGAATAGGGGAAGAGAAGAATAGAAGAAGAATAGGAGAAGAGAAGTAGAATAAGAGAGGGAAGAGTAGAAGAAGAGAAGTAGAAGAATAGAAATCCTAATATCTGCATCACCATGTCTTTCTTTCAACCCCATTTCTTTGATCCTCTTGATTCCACTGCTTAAGCTTGCTCTTCACATAATGAAGTTTCTGACTTATCACCACGTCAGCTGGTCCAGTTGCTAGCGCTTCCGTCCACCATCCTCACCATTCAAAAAAATTGTGGTGATATTTCTTTCTTTATGATTGAATGAGATCATGCCCGAAGGCGTAGTCCAGCAGCTCTGTGTCAAATTCAAGTTCATATCAGATATCTACCAAGCAGTAAGCGATGAGCTGCTCCTTGCTAGTGAGTATTGTAGAAACTTGGTTGAATTTGGTGATGTTGATTGGGCTCTCATGAGGGGAACTCATACATTAGTCTCTACAATGCACACCAAAAATTTTCAGTGTGCCATTCAGAGTCTACTTCCTTATACGGATGTGGGAGATCCATATGGGCTGCAAGCTGATGATTCTTGAAAACATGATAAATAATGCCAAGGCAGGAGAGAGGCTTTGAATTCTCCATTTTACGTTAACTTTTTTGGCTGAGTTTGTCAATTGGGACCCTTTAGTCAATGCTGTGTGTTTCAAGAACTTGTTAGCCTATCCGGGACCACTGATCTCCCTGAACTTGTTATCTACACTAATGTTGATGCATAGTTCTCCAGAAGAATTGATCAAAACCACGTAAAACTCCTATTGGCTAGTGTGACTGTTCAGCACATCTTGGTCTACCCCAGGACATGGGCTTTGATTTTCAACCTCTATTTGGAGAACTTAACTTAATAGATTGAACTCTGTTACTGTTCTTGTCTTTAACATTTATACAATGGTTTCCCTTGGTTGCTTCACAAGTGTTGATTCTTGCAAGTGACGAACAACATCATTGAAGCAACGCGTGCTCTCAACTGAAGTTCCAGTGATGAAAAGAGAAAATTGAATCTCTCGGACTTAATAGATTGAACTCTGTTACTGTTCTTGTCTTTAACATTTATACAATGGTTTCCCTTGGTTGCTTCACAAGTGTTGATTCTTGCAAGTGACGAACAACATCATTGAAGCAACGCGTGCTCTCAACTGAAGTTCCAGTGATGAAAAGAGAAAATTGAATCTCTCGGCAATGGTAGTGGAATCTCTTTTGACAACCTCCAGAGCTCTGGAAATCTGATGGATTATGCAGCATCGTCGAGAGGAGTTCTTGATCGGGATCTGGAATTAGGGTAGGGTTCTTGCGTTTGTTGAAGAAGCAAATGGGGTTTCTTCCATTATCCTGCGGCTCATTTCTGCCTCCACGAGAAATTAACCCTTTATGTTAAAAAGGCATTAGAGGCGGCAAATGCCGACTAGAACGTGGCGACAGCCGTTTATTTATCCTGTAGAATAGTTGTGGCATTCTTGTTATTTGATTGGATTTTAGAGGGAAATCTTGTCCCAAGAAGCATGACATTCTCGTTATGTTATTGAACTTCATAGTTGGTTTTGCCAAGACAAAAACCCGCAGGTTGAGATATAAATAGAGTGAATTGAATTAGGGCTTCCCACGCCAAATTTTCTCGGGTGAGGAGGAATCGAACAAGAGGGAATTGAACTAGGGCTGCCCAGGGTTACCAAGGGCGAGGAAGGGATTGAGATTCGTGTGAGAACGATCTCTCTTTTCATGACTGGGAAGGTGAACGAGAGGGCAAATGGAAGATCTATCCATTGCACTGCTGTGATTTGCATTTTTTTTTGATGGGTAACTGTGCTGTGATTTGCATTGATACAGCCTAACATGTTTGGCGTTCAGCTAATAGTGAAGTTGACTATTTAGGTTGCTAAATGTGAGTTAGAGACCTTTGATTATCACCTGCCTTGATTTATATTTTGTTTGTTGTTTCTTCCTCTTTTTGTTGGGCTTGCTTTGACCATCTCGGTTGCTAGGCTTTGCCCATTTTTCTAATAAATCATTACCATTGAAAAAGAAAAAGAAACCCTCGGTTTCATAAATGACAAAGTTACCCTTGATTAGAAGTATGCAATTAAACTGTACAAGTACATGTATCCCAAAGGACCTAAACCTCTCAATATTCATGTAGACCAATGTGTGAGACTTTGGCAGTCACTTTAGAATTGGCATATTCTTTTCTAATGCAATTTTCAAACACTTCATTTGTTGCTCTTATTATTTAAGAATTCCAAATGTCTCACTATTTTCATTTGAAATCTTAATGCTGATATGACCATGCACAACTCTACAATCTGTGAGCATCATCTCGCTCCAATTTTCCATCAATGACCTGTTATGCAGACTTACTGGTTGAATCTTACGATCTTCTTGGAAACATGGCCTTGAATTTCGTTTTGGACATTTACCTCATAACACTTATCAATTGAATTTTTTTGTAATTGTTAGAATGAGCTAGGGTTAGAGATAGAGAGGAAGAAGAAGAGGAGTGAAGGTTGGAGAGTCTCCACTAGGGAGCTCCTCATGGATATGTTGTATATATAGGCCCATATAGGGCAAGTGATGTACAATGACAACAATACCCTCTCTCTAACAAGTAATGACTAAACTAACCCTAATACATGTTATTCAACACTCCCCTTCAAGCTGGAGTGTATATACTATGAAGCTCCAGCTTGCTACAAAGAACTACATCAACAACTAAAAAAGTACAATAAGCTCAACACATCCCGCTTGTTATAACACTCCTCAAGCCGGTGTGGTGAATACATAATGAGAGCATAATACTAAAAAGGACAGCAGTGGCCACAATAAACATCATCAAGATCAATGGCCATAAAAAAGAGCAGCTCCCATGAAGTAGCACAACAACGAGAGCGATCAAACAGGGCATCTCCTTGAATGAGAGCACGGCGAACAGATCCACAAATCGCTAGCAATGAAGGCACCATGACAGGAACAACTACGATCCAACAAGCAAAAGGGGCACACCAAAAGTGTGCACATCGAACATTGGCGAAGCAGCACAACGCCAAGTGAAGAGGATAACAACCGATGGGCAAACCATCGGAGACAAGGTCGGCGGAGAAACCGTCGCCTGGAGAGAAGGGAGAGAAAAAGGACAATCAACCAACGATGGGGAAACCATCGTCTGGAGACTAGGTCGACGGCATGAACATTGTCGCCTGAAAAGATAAGAAGAGGATTACCAACCAGCGATGGGGAAACCATCGTCTGGCGACAAGGTCGATGGCATGAACATTGTCGCCTGAACATAAGAAGAGGAAGATAACCAACCAACAATGGCGACACCATCGCCTGGACACAAGGTCGACGGCATGAACATCTTGCCTGAAAAGAGCCGACCAGCGATGAGGAAACCATCGCCCGGAAAAGATAGGTCGACGGGAAAAGACCGTCGCCTGTAAGAGAGCCGACCAACGATGGATATGGAAGCCATCGCCCGGAGAAGGAGGGAGAAGATAAGGCATAAAGCCGAGAAGATGGAGACTGACTAGGAGCACAACAACACTCCCCCTCGGCGAAACTACATGAGCCCGGAGATGATAAGACAAGAAAAGGCAACAAGGAAGACGATAACAATCACTAAAGGGACGAACGAAGAACGTAAAAAGAAGACGATAAAACTCTCCCTCAAGAAAAGACACAACCACAAGAGAAAGAATAACACTCTCCCAAGAAAACAATACTAAGACAACATTAATACTCCTCTCAAGAAGACAATACTAAGAAAAAGACAACACTCCTCCAAAAAAAAGGACACAAAGAACTACATGAGAACACTCCCTCTCAAGTTAAAGGCCAAATGCCTTCAACTTGCAACAAAAAGAAGACATTTAAGGCACCAAATCTCTCTCGGACATTTCATCGAACACTTGGTGTGTGCCTTGGAGAAGACAAAGAGGCGAAGACAAACAAGGCACTACACCTCTCTTAAATATTTGAGCAAACACTTGGTGTGCGCCTTGAAGAACTACGTAAAAGATATAGAAAACAATACATAGAAGACAATGTAAAGGAAGAGATGCCATCAACAAAAAAAATAAGAGAACCACAAAAAACAATACAAGACAACACTCCCCCTCAAGTTGAGGCCGAAGGCCTTCAACTTGAAACGAAAAGAAGACTTTCAAGGCACAAAACCCCTTTGAGGCATTTTATTAAATACTTGGGGTGCACCTTGACCATGAGATGAGAATGACAAAGGCCATAGGCCAAAAAGTTATAGAGGAGAAAATAAAGAGAGCTATAGGCCAAAAAGTTATAGAGGAGAAAATAAAGAGAGCTTTGGAGTGGAGGAGAACCCAATATGGGTTTACACAAGTAACACATACATGATTTTTTTTTGTTGAGATATACGACATAGGGAAAATGGGTTAAACACGAAATGGGATTGATGAAATGAGAGAGAAAGAGTGAGATTTTAGGGAGATTTTGTGTTCTCGGCAAAAAGGAAACGAGCAAGAGAGTGATTTTCTTCAAAAATGGGTTTTACAAACAAGGAAAGAGAGAATACGAGAGAGATATTTGAGGGCTTTGAGATTTGAGGGAGAAAAAAAAAAACATGGGATTTGGTTTTCACAACACACAAACTTAGAGATAGAGAGAACAAAAAAATATTGTGAAGGCGTGAATGGTGTGGAGGGAGATATTCTTCTTCTTTCCTTCTTAAGGATCAACCCATTGGCTCTGATACTATGTTAGAATGAGCTAGTGTTAGAGATAGAGAGGAAGAAGAAGATGAGTGAAGGTTGGAGAGTCTCGACTAGGGAGCTCCTCATGGATATGTTGTATATATAGGCCCATATAGGGCAAGTGATGTACAATGACAACAATACCCTCTCTGTAACAAGTAATGACTAAACTAACCCTAATACATATTATTCAACAGTAATGTTTGATTATTGTGATCTACTTTTCCATGGTTTGACTCGGGTATCACCGTGAATCTGACAGGCATTTTTCGATACTCCTTTTTCTCACAACATGCACGGGTATGGTACATAGAATATTTGCTTATTTGTTTATTCCGGTCTTGTTATTTTTCTGCCATGGGCCCTGGTATTAAATCTATGTTTTGGACTTCATAGACCTTGGTTGAATTTTCCGTCGTATTAACTATCCTTCTTTCCATAACATGCAGACCCTGCATCGTGATATAGGTTTTTACGAGAAAACCATGGCATCAAAAGGTCCTAGGTCTAAACTTGATCATGAGACAAGGGCTAGGCGTCAGAAGGTTGGTTTCTGAACTATATCGTGCAATCATGTTATACCTGTGATACTCTTGATTGTACATGGATCTCGCGATTATTTTCTTTCTGCACTCATTGAATACCTTGACTGCATCTCCTTTTGGAAACTGGAATTTTGTGCATCAGTTGTAAATCTGGTATGATGATAGAATTCAGCTTTACTCTTTTGGAATTCCGTTAGATACATGGATAATGTCATATTATCGTTATTTCTTTCAAATTGTTTGCTTACCATTGTTTCTGGTTTATCAGGTGGGACCCCAAACATTATGTAGCCTTGTGTGGCCATATTGTTAGTCCATATAAATGTGATAGTAATGTAAGAAAATATAATTTAACAAATATTGGGAACTATCCTGCTTAAAAAAATGCTGCATGTTGTTGCGCCATCTCCGAAAAGATTGTTCTTAATCTAAGCTTGTTGATCCATCCAAAAATATACTTTCTCAATTGTGAGTGTCTTTTGGATAAATTGTCAATTTGGACCACGAAACCTTTTCGCAAAGGTTCTAATAAGTGGACTACAAGAGATTCATGCTCGTGTCAAAAGTGACACTGAAAAACTCAGAGTCGACAGGCACTTGGCTATTTGACAGAGTTGAATCAACTCTTTATGTCTGAACCTTGAGTTCCAAAGTGCTCAAAATTTAAGCATAAGCCCGGAGATTCTTGAGTCTTGACTTGGATTAAGTTTGTGAAGTACCGGACTTGAGTTACCGGGTGAATCTAAAATCTGTAGGCGGTTGCAGCAATATCTCACATTGATTTTAATCATGTATTGGTTGTGGACTAGTCGGGTAAAAGTTGGTTACACCTATAAAAACAAAAAAAAGTTAGTTACAGTGAACCATCTTGATGAATATTTGCCATTAGTGTGGGCTGTTACGATAAAGTTTCTTGTGATAGCGGGCAATATCTCTCTTAGTAAGAGGGGTCTTCTTCAATTCAAGTCAAAGAAGAGAGTAAGAAGAAAAGAAAAGAGATATAAAAGGAGGAAAAGTAAGCAGGGGTATTTTTTTTTTCTCGACAAGCCACCTAACTGACTCAAGTGGCCCCGGCCCTATCCTTTAAGTAATAAGATTAAATAATGTTTTCTTTTGTCTGTATTGTTTGGTTTGTCTGTTTTGTGTCTTAAGAAGTCCAACTTTAAGTCAACGTTCCTAAGGTATCACTTGACAGGCCTGCAAAATCAAAGGTAAAGTTCCTTCCTCTTTAGGTAGTGTTTTGCTTTATGGCTTGATCATCGTAGATCCTCTTTAATGTCAAGGCATACAATATGAGATTTTTAGTTTTTTATTGATATCGTAATAATTATTCTTATTATGTTAAGTGCGTTGTCAAAACCTCATGAATTTTACCAGCCAATATGCTCAAGGAGATTTTGGTTTGTATTTTCTTGTATATGATTTTCTTAAGTAGGATTTTAAAAAAAAAAACAGGATTAAGTTCTTTAAGGTTTAGGTGTAGTGTTGTGATAAATTAAGGGTCAAAAAAATTATTAATGAAGAGAAAGAGAAGAAACACCCTACCAGAGGTAGGCGGATACAAGAACGGGCAATGGTTTGCCTTTCTTTTTTCTTAGTATTCTCAGTGTCTCTTTTCTTTCATGAAGTTTTATACTGGGTAAAAGATATAAAAGATAAGAAATAAGTTATAGGGCTATTTTGCTTCATTGGCTCGTCATATGTGTTGGCCTGTTGGGCTCCATGTTTCATCTTCTAATCTTCTTTACTTTGATGATAAGACATCCCATCTTTGATGATAAGTGATGCCAGATGATCGAAGGAAGTGGGATATGGAGGGTTATTCTAATATTTTGCTCTGACACCAAATCTGATGTAGGACCAATGCCTATGAGAAAGATTCCAGACCTCAAAGAGGACTTTTGCGTAGGTTTAGAGGTATGCCGACATAAACCAAGAAGTTGTCAGATGATGCCGGGATGGTGTAGACTATTGTGGTAGAGAATATGAGTGAAACAATTGTGTGAAAATTAAGGGTTTGGGTGATAAAATATGTGATTAGATTGGGGAAATAGTCCTACGATGTTTATGATGATTTGAAGGGGTGCTGACATATGCTGGGAAGGGGTAAAGTTAGATTTTAGAAAAAAATGAGGTATGAATGAGTTTGAATAGTGATTCTGTGGTTGGACAATTTTTTTATGGGTATTTTAGGAGTTTTGGGTAGAAGATAGGTGAAAAAAGTAATGCAAGAGAGGTTTTGGGTGAGATTATTGGGGGTTTAAGGTTCCTGGAATGGTGGTTTATGGGAGAAAAATAAAAAGAGAAGAAAGAAGAATAATAAAACAATAAATGCCAAGTAATAAGTATACTACTTATCGCAAGGCTTCACACCATGAGTTTCTTCAGCATCTCACCAAAGAAGAAGATGACAATGAAGAAGGAGCATTTTTTTCTTCTTCAAGAAGCTCTCAATATCAATAGCAAGTGAATGTAGTGTTCTGTTTTTACAAACCCAACATAAAGTATTTATATCAAACCCATAAAAACGCTAAGGACTAAACTACCCCTTTCTAAGGACTTAAAGACTTGCTCCCACTTAAAATCCCATAATACATGTGTGGGGCCTATTTGAAATACCCATAACCCAAATAACTTAAGCTATTTTAATGTAAAAAGACTTTAATACCCTCTATGACTTAAAAAGACTCAAATAACACTATAAATATTAAATAAAAATCTTTTAACGCTAATGATGGGACCCATCTTTTTAACTGCTTGATTCTTCGTATCATCTTGGATGGTCCCCATCAATAAGTCCTAACATATTCAGATTGATTACCATTTTGTACGCCTTTAATGTCAGGATGGGATGCTTTGACTTCAATGCTTATCATCTGATCCCATCTAACTAACTTCTTGACGAGCCTCATACATTGGTCTGATTTCAGTATCTGCTTCACTATCTGTGGTGTTCTTTCTTTCCTGGTCCATTATGAGTTTGCGTGGGGTTCTTTTTTTTTTTAATGATATTGTCTGGGGTTGATATATATATATATATATATATATATATATATATATATATATATATATATATATATATATATATATATATATATATAGAGGAATAAGATTGTGCGGTCGACCGCACCTAAGCTTAGGTGCGGTCGAGGGCCCAAACACATGGGTCCCACATTTTTCGTGCTAATCAAAACCATTCATTTGCAAGGCCCCATCATAGATAGGGTGTGTACAAAAAATCAGGTCCATTGGATCATCCTAACCCCTCCAAAAGTGGAGGGCAAATATGGGCATATTTGTAGCAAACGATGTCTGTCCATTTTGCCCTCCACTTTTGGATGGGTTAGGATGATCCTATGGAGATGATTTTTTGTACATACCCCATCTATGTAAGGGCCTTTCAAATGAATGCTTTGGATCATCCTAACAAAGTGGGCCCACATGAGTTTGGGGTCCTCGACCACACCTAAGCTTGGTGCGGTCGACCGCACACTCCTTTTCCTCATATATATATATATATATATATATATATATATATATATATATATGAGAAAACATTACCTACACACTTGTGTAGGTAAGTTACCTACACACTAGCTTAAAATACAGTGGGGGCCCACATTGTTTGGGTGATCCAAACAATTCATTTGAATGGTCCTCACAGAGATAGGGTGTCCACAAAAAAACAAATCCATAGGATCATCCCAACCCTACGATTTGTGGAGGTAAAATGGACGTGTATAAACCTTCACAAATTAGTCCATTTTTTGCCTCCATAGTTTGAATGGTTGGGATGATCTTATGGATCTGATTTTTTGTGGACACCCTATCTATGTGAGGACCATTCAAATGAATTGTTTGGATCACCCAAACAATGTGGGCCCCCACTGTATTTTAAGCTAGTGTGTAGGTAACTTACCTACACAAGTGTGGAGGAAATGTTCTCTCTCTCTCTCTCTCTCTCTCTATATATATATATATATATATATATATATACTGTTGGTGAGCTTAAGCGCACCATTTTTTTGGTGCGCTTAAGTTGTTATAACGCCTCCCATTGATGCGCTTAAGCGGGACCCAAACATTTAAACGAATGGGAGGCATTATGACAACTTAAGCGCACCAAAAAAATGGTGAGCTTAAGTTGTTATAGCTTATCTGTGCAGTTGCACACAAACCATTTCCTCATATATATATATATATATATATATATATATATATATATATATATATATATATATATACACACACACAGAGAGAGAGAGAGAGAGAGAGAGAGAGAGAGAGAGAGAGAGAGAGCGGTTCCTACACACTTGTGTAGATAAGTGATCTACACACTAGCTTAAAATACAGTGGGGGCTACATTGTTTGGGTGATCCAAGCCATTCATTTTAAATGCCCTCTCATAGATAGTGTGTCCACAAAAAATCAGATCCATAGGATCATCCCAACCTACGATTTGTGGAGGTAAAATGGACGTCTTTAAACCTTCACAAATTAGTCCAGTTTTTGCCTCCACAGTTCAAATGGTTAGAATAATCCTATGGATCTGATTTTTTGTGGACACCCTATCTATGTGAGGGCCTTAAAATGAATGGTTTTGATCACCCAAACAATGTGGGCCCCCACTGTATTTTAAGCTAGTGTGTAGATAACTTATCTACACAAGTGTGTAGGAACCGTTTTGTCTCTCTCTCTCTCTCTCTCTATATATATATATATATATATATATGAGGAAATGGTTTGTGTGCAGCTGCACATATGAGCTATCTGTGCATGGCTGCACAAACATTTTTGGGGGGATCCAAGGCATTCATTTGGAAGGCCCTTCCATGGATATGATGATCCTAAAGGGCTGCTTTGCTGCACACCCTATCCATGGCAGGGCCTTCCAAATGAATGATTTGGATCCCCAAAAAAATGTGGCCCCCCCATGGTTTGTGCAGCCATGCGCAGATAGCTAATCTGTGCAGCTGCACACAAACCATTTCCTCTCTCTCTCTCTCTCTCTATATATATATATATATATATATATATATATATATATATATATATATATATATATATATATATATATATATATATATATATATATATGAGGAAAGGGTTTCTGCGGCTCTAGCACAGAAACCGGGGGGGGGGGGAGGGGCACATTTTTTGGTGGGATCCAAAGCATTCATTTGATGGGCCCTTTCATGGATAGGGTGTCCACCAAAAATCAGCTCCATTGGATCACCGTAGGTTGTCCATTTGTGGGCCCAAAAAATGGGCAGATAGTGGACAAACAGTATCTGTCCATTTTTGGCCCCACAAATGGACACCCTATGGTGATCCAATGGAGCTGATTTTTGGTAGGCACCCCATCCATGATGGGGCCTTCTAAATGAATGCTTAGGATCACCCCCAATGCCCCCCCGTTCCCTTGCCCTGTTTTTGTGCTCGAGCGCAGAAACCCTTCTCTCTCTCTCTCTCTCTATATATATATATATATATATATATATATGAGAAAACGGTTCCTACACATATGTGTAGAGAGTTCTCTACACACTAGCTTAAAATACAGTGGGGGCCCACATTGTTTGGGTGATCCAAGCCATCCATTTTAAAGGCCCTCACATAGATAGGGTGTCTACAAAAAATCAGATCCATAGGATCATCCCAACCCTACGATTTGTGGAAGTAAAATGGATGTCTTTAAACCTTCACAAATTAGTTCATTTTTTGCCTCCAAAGTTCGAATGGTAGGATGATCCTATGGATCTGATTTTTTGTGGACACCTTATCTATGAGAGGGCCTTAAAAATGAATGGTTTGGATCACCCAAATAATGTGGCCCCCACTGTATTTTAAGCTAGTGTGTAGATAACTTATCTACACATGTGTGTAGGAACCGTTCTCTCTCTCTCTCTCTATATATATATATATATATATATATATATATATATATATATATATATATATTGGTTTTTACCCGGAATTTATCTAGGAACTCGGGCCAGCAAAGGTACAAGAGGGGGACATACCACCTTAGCTCTGAATTAAAAAACAGACTCAACTTTGCACCTCTTGGTCTTTTAGGAAGATCTCTCCAAAATCTGAAGAAATTATTACATTATTGACATTATTTAACATATACATTCTGTTTGGTTATTTCAGGCCCTTGAAGCTCCCAGAGAACCTCCTCGCCCCAAAACTCATTGGGATCATGTTTTAGAGGAGATGGTTTGGTTGTCAAAGGTAAGCTACTAGTACTTTCTATAACATCTGAGCTTAGGTACAAGCTTTTTCTTCACGTTAAAGGTTTTCATTTGCATTGTGTGATTCTTCTGGGTTCCTATTCTGATTAATTTGATGACTATTTGTTGACAGGACTTTGAATCAGAGAGAAAATGGAAACTGGCTCTGGCAAAGAAAGTTGCTATAAGGGCCAGTAAGAGCTTGCTGGATCATGCCAACAGAGGAGAAAAGAAAGTCAAGGTTCAGTTTTCCATTTAAAAACCTAAAGATATGCAGTAGCACTAACAAGGAATAATATAAAAAGAAAATGATTCAGTAGTATCTACAGTTTCGATTTACAAACTTTGCTAATATCTTCTATGTCTGTGACCCTATGTCGATGCTTAAATTTTAAAAATTTGTAGTTGTTGTCCTGTTATTCATTTGGTCGTGTTTATTGTTTTGTTGAGCTAAAGGAAGAAGAGCAGCGATTGAGAAAGATTGCACTCAATATTTCGAAGGATGTGAAGAAGTTTTGGATTAAAATAGAGAAGCTGGTAAGTTCATATTAGTTATAGTTTTGGAGGCTCAGTTGTGTTCACAGCCCTCTTCGATCATTTTTGATTTTTCGAAATAGTCTCCTTTCTACTCAAAATGTGATTTCAGGTGCTATATAAGTATCAGTTGGAGTCCGAGGAAAGAAAGAAGAAGACACTAGATAAGCAACTTGATTTTCTTTTAGGACAGACTGAAAGGTAGGGAGGTTATTTTAAAGATGACTCGAACTTCTGAAAATATTTTTTTGAGATACAAATGGAGAGGGAAGCATTATTTGCTCTTATGTTACATTTGTCTCAGGTACTCCACAATGCTAGCAGAAAATCTTGTAGACATGCCATTTCCTCATAAAACAGAATGTCTAGAGCCTGCGATGGAACAACCCTGTGAATTGAATAGAGAAAAGAATGAAAGAGGACTTACAGGAAGCGTAGAACGCCATGGTAGTATACACAAATTTATTTATGTGTCATGCATAAGTTTTGTTTAGCTCACATAAAAGTTTTACAACTTTTACACAGAACCCGAGTCAGATAACCTTGAGATTGATGGCGATTATGGTGTACAATCTGAAAACGAGTCGGTGAGATTCTTATGTCCTCCCATTATCATCATATATGATATCTGCATCTTCACATATCTCCATTTACTGGGCCTTTTTTACAATTCCCGTTTTATGCTTGATGGATTTTGTTAAATTATATGGGTTTAGTGACTTTTCTTAAATATTTCATTGCCACCTACAGTGCCTATTAACAGGACCATGCTGAAGGACCTTATGGCTCTGTTCACTTGCGTTCACTGGAAAGCAAATCCCTGGAAAACAGCCTCTTTTTTCCTTGACAAGACCTTGACAAGACAGAATTCTGGTGGTCACTTGCTTTCCAGTGAAAATAGAATTACACATGTGGAATTTCTGCAATAAGTAAAAAAATGACATGGAAAAGCCCATTTCCCCCTCCTTTAGGGATTTCATTTCCGACCAAAAACACACGGATTTCGTTTCCCTGGGAAACTAGTGCAAAAAGAAGGGCAAGCAGTTTCCCTGGAAACCTTTTCCTGCGCAAGTGAACAGTCCAGGGAAACCATTTCCTGCACAGATTCCCTGGATTTCTTTTCCTAATGCCATGTCAGATTCCCGGGAAACATTTTCTTATCCTTTCCCAGGAAAACAAGTGAACAGAGCCTATGGTTCGATGCCTTTTCTTTTAATGGTTCCCTTTTATTTCCTTTTTTTTTTCAATTTAACTTTGATATATTGGAAAAAAGGAAAAAACTGAACATTCAAATGATTATCTAGGATATCAAGATTTGCATTCAAGTGCAGACTTATGGGCTAGTGACTTAAAACTGTGATGGTTCCCTGGTCTTCAAATGCTATACCCTAGAATATCTGTATATGCAAGCTTAATGAAGACAATCATTCGGAGGATACACCCTCTACACTTGCTGGAAACTTTGTTTTTGGTGTTGGCATGGGTCAGAGATGTGGTTACTGTCTTATTGAAAGATAAGTGATAACCACATGGGGCCTACGTCATGGTAAGCTATAGGCCTCAAGTACACAAGAATCTTTGACTTTGAAGTCGTATCAGTATCTGTATCATATAGGCCTCAAGTGCACAAGAATCTTGAATTTGAAGTTGTATCAGTATCTGTATCATATCGGCTAATTTGGCCTAAGAATCTGGGTATCCTAAATAACAACCCTCCTACCTTGTTTCTAAACTGTCTTGTTTTGTGTTGTTAAAGCGCTGGAAACCTTTGTTCCTCGGATGTGTTATTGCGAAGCTGATTTAGTGACACTTCTCCCTTAGAATTGAGTGATACTTTGGGGCTAATTTGTTGAAATCGTTGCATTTAGTTGTAACTTGTACATGCACGGTGTGATGTGTAAGTGTTCTTTTATTGTGCTCTTCTAGGAAGATGATGAACACACTATTGAGGAAGATGAAGCACTTATAACTGAGGAAGAAAGGAGAGAAGAATTGGCAGCTTTGCAAGATGAAGCAGCTCTACCTCTTGAGGAACTTCTTGAACATTACACTAAAAGTAAAGGTGAATTTCCATGTATTTTGAGAGTTAACTATGCCTTTTGAGATGGTGTATATGTTTTTGATTTTTATAGCTTTATCATCCTTGTAATTGTGATCAATGTAATCATTCTCAGTTAGCAGGGAAGGAAGCCGTGAAAGTGGTGAAGATGTAGCTGAACCAGCTCATAAAGGAGACGATGAGACCGAGGGTAAGAAAGAAGTGAGTGGTGCAACCTTGAATTTTGAAACAAGCACTTGGGCATTATTCCACAAACATTGATATGTATTGAAATTTTCATGAGATTGGATTCAGATAATATTCTTGCATGCAAGGAAAGCCATCCTTCAGCTGGTAGCAAGATTGAAACAAGCAACTCAGTCCCTGCTTCCATTAAGGATTGTGTAAGTCAGGCACTTTGGGCATCATTCCACAGACATTTGTATGTATTTAAATTTTCGTCTATCACCTCACTCTACTTTCTTACTTGACAACAGAGAGAGAATGGCATCGAAACTTCCGTATTGAAAAACCAGATGCCAATAGCGAAAACGGTTCAGTCCAAACTTCATTCTAAAGGTTCTAGGACATCAAACACAGACTGTTTGCCACATGATTCTGGTGATGAGCTGGTGAGTACAGATGCTTTTTAACTGTTTGACATTCTATGTATTCTTGGTGTTATACAATTTTGCTCCTTGTCTTGAAATCCTATATTCTTTGAAGCGCATGACATATCGGGATTTTTTAATTGAAAAAACATATATCTGTAGTGAGGAAATAAAATGATAATACTCTCTATTTCTTTACTACTCATCAGAACACTTGGTATGGAAAAAGACTAACATATACACTTCCAACAACAAATGGCTTACTGAAAAAGACTAACATCTATATGGATCAATTTTGAAACTGCATTTCGAGGTTGAGAAAGAAACTTAAGTCAAATCACTAGAATTTAAGCAGGAAAGGGGCTAATTTTGGATGGACTTCAGGGGTGAAAGCCACGGCCCATTGGGCCACGGTGGCCCAAAAGAAGCCCAGGGCCTTGGCCCATTGGGCTGTGGTGGCCCAAATGAAGTCCAGGACCTCAGCCCGTTGGGCTGCGGTGGACCAAGTGAAGCCCAGAACCAAAAGAAGATTGCGGCTAGGTGGAAGTAATAGTGGCAATCCTTGCTTGGACGGTCCTGGGACATGCCATGATGATGGTTGTAAACTGGCATTTGTGTAAGCATCTCCTCTGGGTACATCGGGTACCACTATGCAAATGTGTGATAGTGTTGAGAATGGACTTTGACCTATTGGTCCCTTATATATGAAACTATGTCATTTCTCTTTTAGGTGGAGAAAACAAGAGTTGCATCCTCATGACTTGAAATTTTAAGGAGATACTTAATAATTTATTTGAATCCTTTGTAAATTGAATTCTATTTTCTCAAGCGGTAGAAAACAATGTAAGATATAGCTGAAGATGCTATCTCTCTCCTTTTCCTGTTTCCTTTTTTATTCTTGTGAACAATTGAGCAGACCCCAGTTTTTTTTCCTGTACATTAGTGTATCATCATGTATAAGTATGACATTTATTGTCATTTTTGTTGCATAAGCTGATATTTACACCCCTTCGGTTTATAGTCATCCCTATTTTCTCTTGTTCCATTAGTTAATTCAACATTTCAAACATGTCCTCATCTCATATTTCCCTCATTTCTCTCATATCTTCCGGACCCCCTGATTACATCCTGCTTAGCCTTACCCAATCAGTGGCACTTCAAAATTCACCCCACCAGCGTTACCTTCCGTCTCTTCTCTTTGTTATGTCGGCCTTTAAATTTTAGATGTAGAGATCCTTATTACATGAGATATGAAACCATGAATTTGAACCTTGGAAGCGCTGATACTTCTCAAAGGAGATAAACTTTCCTCAACAAGTACCAATTCGATTATGCCTCAGCTTCAGCTTCAGCTTCTTGAAACCATTTGCTCTGTTTCTCATAACTCATAAGCGAATCTCATACCTCATAAACGAAAAAATTATGCACCCTACTCCTTTTTATTCTTCTTCATTTTATAACTGTATCCATTATCTTGGGTCCTTCGAAACTCTCATGGGCTCACCAGCCACCTCCAATCTCCTGCAAATCTTGCTAGTCAATCCCCGGTGCTCTGGTTAGAGATGATCATTGAAACAGTTAGGGTTCAATGTTATCTTGTGGACAAAGACCTGTCTGGGGATTACAAAATATGTTCGATGATCTTATTGTTTTTGCTTATTGGGCAAGGTAAGAAAAACATTGCTCATTGAAGAAAGTCATACACCACTTCATCAGGGTTTCTTATCTGATGGATAACTTGATGAATTCTTGCAAAAAAATTAGCAACTATGAAAAACAATAGTTGTTGATATGCGGGGGAGTCACAATAGTTGTAGATAACGAAATCAATCCAGAGATTCGTATTATTTATGAGGAGATGCTAAATCTATTTTGGTCTAAAGCCGTCACAATGGCTGCTTCTAGGCAGGCAACCCATCGTTTGTATGATGTTGGCAAGCGGAAGGAGAAGATGTGTCCATCTATTACTTTTAACAGGGAGGAGATTGCGGGGGGATATCTTGCTATAAAGTACAAGAAAATGGAAAAGGATGCCATGGTTTCTGAATCTTTGCCCCGTGCAGACAAGGAAATCTCAAACAAAGGGGTTGCATGTGAACCGTCTACTCCCGATGATTGGCAACGGCTGAGGTCCTGTGAGGTGGGCGTTTGTACTGGGTAATGTAATTCAAAACGGAGATGGTGAGTCTGGGCCAAGTTTGGATCAGGGCTCATCAAAGACCTTGATGGACACACTTGAGAATGATTTGGTCGGAAATATTGAAGCTTGTCTAGTTCATTGTCAAGGAGAAGAATCACCGATGGAAAACAATAGTGATGAAGAATTTGATGCCATGTCGGCGATGGGGGATGATTTGGGTATCCTGTGTAAGGAGGATGTGGGTGACACAAAGCAGATGCTTAAGGCAACTGAGAGTAGGGATCGAAAGCGACGCTCAAAAGTAACTAATTTGGGAAAAGGGAAAAAGGAACTTAAGACTTTGCGACAAGCACAATCTAAAGGTTTCTTTGGGCGAAATTACCGTGTTTCCAAATGAAGATGCTATTTTGGAACACTGGGGGTTTGGGGTCGGAGAGGAAGAAATTGGCGGCGAAGAAAATTTGTCGGAGGAGGAAGCCAAATATTTTTGCCATAATAGAATCAAAGTTGCATGGGGTGGGGGAGGCTACTATCAATGGAATTTGGGGTCGTGACAATCGTCAGTGGTGCTTGAAAGATGCGGTTGGATCTGCTGGGGGGATTATTGTAGTCTGAAAAGATAATTTGCTAAGACTGGAACGTCACACTATCAAGGAATTTTTTGTAAAAAGCACCCTGAATATTTTCATGGAGATCGAAAACAAGGATCGAGCCGACAAATCAAAAAGCTCAGGAAAAGAAAAAAGAAAACATAAAGCCTCACGGCACGCGAAGGTTAGAGGGTATTGTGGGAGGGACACACGTTTCCTCAAATGAAGATCATATTCTGGAATATTAGGGGTTTGGGGACGGAGAGGAAGAAGTTGGCGGCAAAGGAAATCTGTCACAGGCCCACAGCTAGGGGTGGTTATTCGGTTAAAACCGAACCGAAATATTAAAACCGAATTTATTTTGGTTTCCCAAAATTCGAACCGAAACCGAAACCGAATTTATGAGAAACCGAACCGATTACAAATTCGGTTATAACCGAATAACCGAATTGTGAGAGGAAAAGAGGAAAAAAAGTAAAATTTTGGCTTGGATCGGAGGGCTAGGATCATCCGATCGAAATGATTTTTTGAGCACAACCTAATTAAGTTGTGATCAATCAAATGGACGGTTTTGATCATCCCACGGAGTGCACATAAAGCAATTTTTTTTTGGAAAAAAATGGTTTCATCCATTATTTCGTTTAACCGATTTTTTTTTAAGATAACCGAAACCGAATAACCGAATTTCCAAAAAAACTAACTTAAATAGAAAAAAACCGAACCGAACCGACCAAATCGGTTCGGTTATTCGGTTATAACTGAATAATGCTCACCCCTACCCATAGCAGAAAACCTGACAGTTTGGCCGTTTGGGTATCATTGAATCATAATTACGGGGGGGTGGCGGAAAATACTATCTATGAGATTTGAGGTTGTTTGGAAGGAGGATTTATTCCGATTGGATGAGCAAACCATTAGGGGGTGGAGTAGGGCCTGATTAATGTAGTACTCGTAGGGCTGTCAATTTGGGCTTGGGCTCGGGCTCGGAAGCTCGCTCGAGCTCGGCTCGAATCCTTAACGAGCCGAGCTAGGCCAGGCTCGGCTCGGCTCGGCTCGTTAAGGCTCGTATATATCATTTGCCTTTATTTAAAAAAAGAAGGGGGGGGGGGTTGAATCAGAGAATAGTGGAGTGCCCATCACAAAAAAATAAATGAAAAACCACTTTATATAAAATGCAGAGAGAGAGAGAGAGAGAGAGAGAGAGAGAGAGAGAGAGAGAGAGAGAGAGAGAGAGAGAGCAATTAGGGTTTCTCGTTTCTTTCTTTTTGAGAAAAAGGATTTGAGCGATTAGGGTTCTTCCGTTTCTTTCTTTTTGAGAAAAAGGGTTCGAGAAAAATCGCCGCCGGAAGTCCATCTTCTACGGTCATCCTCCGGCTGTCCCCACCCACTCCGACCGCCCCGAGTCCATCTTCTCTTTGCCTCACCCCTCCATCAACCCTCATAAATCCCAGCACTTCATCTTCTCCGGTCGTCCTCGCCGGATTCCGGTGGACACCATTGAATCCGACCCCAACAAACCCATCTCATCAAGACTTTTTATTTGCACATCCCCACCATTGGCTAAGACGGAGACAGGGAGAAAAAGCTTCTGGTTTGCATTTTTAAAAGGGTTGGAACTTGGAAAAATTAGGTATGAGCCCTTTTCCATACTCTTTTCATCTTTTTTTCATGTTTACTCGGTTGGGAACTTCACAATCGGTTGTCAACTTGTCATAATCTAAAACAAATAGGGCCTTAATGGGGGAATATCCGAGATTTTAATGGCTAAATGTGTGGGTCTGCGGAGACTTTAATTAAATCAGATTCACAACTGAATTCAGGCTTTTTAGAAAAAAAAATCTGCAAATGAGCTCGTTAAGGCTCGAGAGCCGCTTGCGAGCCTGGTTCGAGCCCGAGCCTGGTTATTGTGCTTAACGAGGCGATCCGAGCAGCTCGACTCGTTTACACCCCTAAGTACTCGTGTTGCTTGAGAGACCGTGGTCTTTCTCGTATCGACTATCGAGTCATTTGCTACCCGTGTTTTTTTCTCTCAACCTGGGATTGGTAGGTTGGGGTAGTATATACCTGGGTTATTTTGTTTTTGGTTTTTATTATGTAATTGGGAGGGACGGAGGACTACTGGTCCCCATATCTTCTGTACTTCTGTTAAATATTTTTTTTTGAATGGTAAGTACTTCTGTTATTATCAACAGATGTGTCAACTTTCAAAAAGATGTGCGGGGGAGTCTATAGAAGCATTGTCATTTGGGAACCTTTCGGGTTTGTCGATGAAATATGGAGGACCCTTGCATTAAAGAAGGGACCCTTTTGGGTCTGTGTTGGAATCTTGATCGAATCCATTTCGCATAGATGCTTTCTCTCGAATGCAGAATATAAGTACAGCATCCCTATCTAAGTTGCCCCCCTTCCTTTCAAGGCGTATTTCTGAAGAGAATTTAGGTTTTGTAAATGTAAATCCTACACATAACAATGCTTAATTGTTTGTTCTTTTCCTTATTAGTTGTAGTCGTAATACTATCTATATCAAATAAAAGTACTTTCAACTCCTTTTCATCTTATCTGTTGTACTTTTGTTTTCTTTATAATGTGATGAAATTTTTGTTGTGACTGTTTTCTGATTTTGCCTATAATAATTTTTCTTAGTAGTTCATATGAGCACTTTTTTCTTGCAGGATGATGGGGATTATGTTATTGGTGGTGGGGAAGAAAAGGTGTGCTTCATGTTTAAGTTCATACATATGTCTGTCTCTCGCTTTTTGTTATCATTTCCTAGTAACTGCATGAGGACATCTATTTTTTTTTGTCATCACGAGTGAACCCATGGCATTGAGTGCAATTTAGTTATGCTATTAAGTATTGTGCATAACTAAAATAGTTATTTGTAAAGGCTAAACTGTCAAAGGGTTACTCTTTGGATAAAGATGGAATATAAGAAAACATCTCATCACTAAATATAGAAATCGTGCTAATTCTTCCACTTAAGTTGAATGCAGATGTTATTCCTATCTTCCTAGAGGACGATAATAATCTTAGACTTAAACTGATATATTCCACAATCTGAATTTCATAGATAAATTCCATCAAAGGCTGAGATTTGTGGGTATGTATCAGCATGTTTGTGACTAATTTTGCTAGTTTCTGCTTGCAATAAAAAGTTCAAGAAACCTGAAGCATAGGGCTCACTTCTGCCTTTCACTGTTGAAAACTTTGGTTTGAATATAGTATTAACATGTTTCTCACCATTCATTTTAGTTTACTCATTGACCTATGATTTAATTTATTGCTGACAAACAGGAAGTGTTGTGTCGGACAAAGCACGCGTCCACATGTCGACACTCCTTTCGGCATTTTTAAATGTACTGCTAGAAGTGTTAATGTGGGCGTGTAGACACATTTTTGTACTGTGTCATGTGTAACATTTTATTATTGAATATTGTGTCTGTTCCGTTTATTATTGGCTCTTCTTTTATTATAAACTCTTCTTTAACTAATGTACGTTGTTATATCCCGTCCCCTAAACCTAAACCTAAACCTAAACCCTAAACAAACTCTTATTCCAATGTCATATTCAGTGTATCCTATTGGTCTCCCTTTCTCGTTGTATATTGAAGATGAAAGAGAACTAGATTAAATTGATGAATGTGTCATTATTTGATTATCTCATGTTTGTTTAAGATTATAGTTGATCAATCTTAAGATTTATTAGTTTGTTAAATGAAAACCATAGTTATATTGTTGCAAATTATGATTGTAATAAGTAATTTAATATGTATGTACGTGTATGGGCATGCCGCCATTTCTAGATTTTGTCATGTCAGACACCTCGTATCTGTGTCGAAACTCGACACATGAATCTTTATCCATAAATAGTGATTAATATGCTTTCTATTGTAGCCGTGTCCCTGTTTCTCAATTTTGGGGGTTTGCTGTATCCTACACTCTGTGTTCGTGTCCACAAACCATTTGATAGGTTTAACAATCTTCCTACATTTCAGGAGGAGGCAAGTTTATAAAATCAGAGTCAAGACTGAGAACCTTGATATGGGGGAAGCAAGAGGCAAGAGATTTTAAGAGAGATGCACACAAACTCACAAAGCACGAATGAAACACATGTGTAATGTTGCTTGGGAAACATACGTGAAACAATGGAGAAATGAATACATTTCTTCATTTATGTTTTATCCATGTGATGTTTCCTGGAGGTTCTCCTCTATTAAAACATGAAACTTGTGGTTGCAATCATCAAAGCCTTACCACAAAGGAAAACTATCGTTAAAACAACAAACATAGAAGTCGTTCAATGAATTAAAATTAAAAATACCAAAACTTATTTCATTGAATGGTATTATTGATTGCCGAACCCTATATGAAAGTATTTCTTAATGGAAAGGGACATGAAAATTATTCTAAATTCGAAGAGAGGAAGTCAAGTGAACAAAGCCAATGGAAACAATTTGTGCAGGAGACCCATCTGCAAGGGAGATAGATGCCATATCAACATCACTTGGGTCATTGGAGAATTATTATCTGCTGTGCAACTACAGCTTTCAAAAGAGAGAGCCATTGTAACCATATTTGGAGCTGCAGATGCTTCCATTATTAGTATGTCTTATTCCGTCTCCCATCCCATTGCTCCATATTTAATGACTTCTCTCAAGTCTCAACCTAGTGAGCTGGTCGTGCAACAGAGAAAAATGTTCCCTAGCTCCACCTGATGCGAGATGACTTCCTTTAAAGGATAGTAAATCTTTTTAAATCTTTTATTGACTCCATGTTCTAGTTTTTTTAGTAAAGTTGATTCCCATTCTTGTCCAAGATAATCGTCTTAACTAATTCCATGGTTTTTTATATGGTCAATTATTAGCAGTACTAAAAGATTAAATCCAGTGGTTACATTTGAAAGATTTTTTTTTTTTGAATGGTTACATTTTGGAAGGATTATCCATGGTGATGTTGTTCTTTGGCTTATTTTGGCCAGGCCTAAGCTTTGTTGTCTTCAAATTCTAATAATTTGATATGATAGCTGAATAACTGTGCCTTACTTGAGTACGAGTGCTCATGCAATGTTACAATTAGCTTTTCCAAGTAAAAAAAGTACAAATGGTAAGAGTATGCTGCAGCAGATTCACAAGAAATCTGACTTTATCTCATTGGTTTAGTTGTGATTGTCATACATTGACTAGAATTTTAAATTGTGATTGAATGGTCTACTGTTAAGAGGGCGAGCCTTGCAACGGTAACGTTGCTCCATTGTGACCTGGTGGTCACGGGCATGGTTTTAAATTTCGGTTTCGGTACCGGTTTCGGACCCCACCAAAATCGAAATTTCAACCGAAATTTCAAAATTCCAGCCGAAATCCGGCTAAACAATAAAAACATTATTTTATTCATATTAAATTAATTAATAAAATACAGACACGTGGAAGCCGAAATCCCAGTAGCTTTTCAAACAAGTTAACGTGTTACTTTTTGTTTGCTTGTGGAACACATTTCGAAAAACTAGTTGGCAAGCGTCACCCATGCGGGAGAGACGTGGCAACGAAACGGCCCGGAGATTATTGGAGATTTGGCCCGGAGATTATTGGAGATTCCGCAGTTTCGTTGCGATTGTTCATCATGATAAAAGTTGTGAAGTTGCAACGAACAATCTCCATTAACTCTGTAATCTCGCATTAACGCTGTAATCTCCAGCCCCTTTTAGCGTGAGGAGCAATCGCAACTTCGCACGACCTGTGACCGGTGACTGTTGGAGATTCCGCCGGCACAACAAAAAAAAAATCTAATAGGAGAGGATTGTACTGATGGCACGCTTGTTGGGGATGGCAGGACTGAAGATGGAGCAACACCACCTGTGTGCATGCCACGAAACAAATTTTTGGCCAGAATTTTTTCTTTCTTTAAAGAACCGAGTTTGGGTGAAATTTTCGGAATTTCGGACGAAATTTCAGAAAAAGCGAAATTTCGACCAAAATTCCGAAATTTCGGATGAAATAAAATACCGTTTCGGATATGGTACGTTTCGGTGTCGGTCTCAACCGAAACCCGAAATTTCAGATTTCGGTCGAAATTTAAAACCACGGTCACGGGTTCGAGTCACGGAAACAGCCTCTCTGTAAAGCAGGGATAAGGCTGCGTACATCTAGGCTCTAGCCCTCCCCAGACCCCGCAATGGCGGGAGCCTCGCGCACTGGGCTGCCCTTTTTATTTAATGGTCTACTGTTACATTGACATTTTCAAGTTACAAGTCCAGGTTAGTTATTCATCTCCATTGGCAACTTTGCAGCATAAATTGTTTAAGCCACTCCCATTTTTTGTGTTCCTATTTTGATGAAATGCAGCTTATTTCTATTAGTACTCCTAATATAACATCAAAGTATGCAGGATGATGAGACGACCTTGGCTGAAGAGGAGGAGCTGGCAAAGGAAGAAGCAAGTTACTCTCTAGATGAGGTAAATGGCCCTCTCATATTCTGAATCAGGAGATAATTAGGGGGATGGTAAGGATTAGCCTGCAAATAAATGATGTAAGGGCACCTTGTATTTATTGGGTGTAATCTTGTGCATGTAGTCCTAGTTCTCACTTACTCAGTCATTCTTGTATTCAATTTGTAAGTTTCTATCCCTGGTGGACTCATGTAAGGGCAGAAATTGCCCCCTCACTTCTAAAAACCCACAAAGGACTTTGATAGAATAGAGTATAATCTACAGCATAGACAAGTACTACTAAGAGTTCATTTCATGGGGATTATAGACCTTTTTACTACAGGGGTCCAAATGGATGCTTGTGTCTTTTGTTAGGTAAGTTGGGATTGAGCCCTGCACCAGGTTCTGACATAAAGCACCAATCAATTGAGATACAGGCTCAGGCCCTCTTCATGCTTATTATTTCCCTATTTAGACTGGAATTTGGCTGCTTAAAACAATTTGTTGGGGGAATTATTTTCTTTGGTGCATTGATTTTTGTTTTGCTTTCATTTTAGTTTCTCTGAATCTACTTAATATTGTACAGATCAAGTTATTGCAACAGGAGAGTGAAATGTCTTTAGAAGATCTGCTTGCGAGGTATAAAAAGGTATGGAAGTTCTTCTATGTGTGTAATGTTTTCTGGCTGATGTTCTTTTTTTATTATTATTATTCTTATGTGATCTGCTTCTATTTATCAGGACGTCTACAGTGAGGAAGACTCTCAGGAAGAATCTGACAGTGCGTCCACCAGTTCTGAGGATCAGGCAGAGTGTTCCCTTCATGCGGATGATAAATTGAAAATTTTAAATGTTTTTACAGATGAAGATGATGTGGTTGAACTTAATGAAGATAGAAAATTCAAGGAAGTGGATCCTGTTACAAAAGCAATGGAACCGAAACCTGAGAAGAAATCTGAAGAAGAAAGGGAGAGTGAAAATAAAGTTGCTGATGCAGCTGCTGCTGCCAGGTCCGCACAGCCAACTGGTAGCACTTTCTCAACAACTAAAGTGCGTACAAAGTTCCCTTTCCTTCTTAAGCACCCACTTCGTGAGTACCAACATATTGGTTTGGATTGGCTTGTCACAATGTATGAGAAGAGACTTAATGGAATTCTAGCTGATGAAATGGGCCTCGGAAAGACAATCATGACAATTGCTCTTCTAGCACACCTAGCATGTGAAAAGGGTATATGGGGACCACACCTCATAGTTGTCCCAACCAGTGTTATGCTTAACTGGGAGACTGAGTTTCTTAAATGGTGCCCTGCTTTTAAAATTCTGACCTACTTTGGCAGTGCAAAAGAACGGAAGTTTAAGAGGCAGGGTTGGCTAAAGCCTAACTGCTTCCATATATGTATCACAACTTACAGACTCGTTATACAGGATTCAAAGGCTTTCAAGCGGAAGAAGTGGAAATATCTAATCTTGGATGAAGCTCATTTGATTAAGAACTGGAAATCCCAGAGGTGGCAAACTCTGTTAAACTTTAATTCGAAAAGGCGGATTTTATTGACAGGGACACCTCTGCAGAATGATCTTATGGAACTTTGGTCTTTGATGCATTTTCTAATGCCACACATTTTTCAATCGCATCAGGAATTCAAGGATTGGTTCAGTAATCCAATTTCAGGAATGGTCGAGGGGCAAGAAAAAGTAAACAAGGAAGTTGTCGATCGCCTACACAACGTGCTCCGGCCTTTCATTCTGCGGCGGTTAAAAAGAGATGTGGAAAAGCAACTTCCAAGCAAGTTTGAACATGTAATTTATTGCAGACTCTCAAGAAGGCAGCGGAACTTATATGAAGATTTTATTGCCAGCTCAGAAACACAAGCAACCCTAGCAAGTGCAAATTTTTTTGCGATGATTAGTGTGATAATGCAACTTCGTAAAGTTTGCAATCATCCAGATCTTTTTGAAGGCCGTCCAATCATAAGCTCATTTGACATGGCTGGTATCGATATGCAACTGAGTTCTTCTGTTTGTACAATACTTTCTTCTGGCCCATTCTGTAAAGTTGACCTCACAGGTTTATCAATTTTATTTTCTCATCGTGATTTCAGCATGACTTCTTGGGAGAATGATGAGTTTTCTGCTATTGCTACCCCCTCGAATTTAATTGAGGAGGTTACTGACATGGAAATACTAGAAAAAGTGGGGTCCCGTCCTAGGAAGAAAACACATGGAACTAATATTTTTGAAGAGATTCAAAAGGTTCTTTGTGAGGAAAGACTGAAGCAGGCTAAAGAAAGGGCAGCATCAATTGCGTGGTGGAATTCATTACAATGCCGGAAGAAGCCTATTTATGGAACAAATCTAAGGGAGCTTGTTAGCATAAAACATCCATGTTTTGATATTCATCAGCAGAGAAACAATCCTTCCTGCTACATGAACTTCTCATCAAAGCTGGCTGATATTGTCATCTTGCCGGTAGAGCGCTTCCAGAGGATGCTTAACCTTATTGAATCTTTTATGTTTGCAATTCCAGCTGCACGAGCCCCTTCTCCATTTTGTTGGTGCAGTAAAATTAGATCCCCTGCATTCTTTCACCCAGCTTACAAGGAAAAATGCACAGAGGTTTTTGCTCCGCTTCTATCACCCATTAGACCTGCTGTTGTCAGGCGGCAAGTATATTTTCCTGATAGGCGACTCATACAATTTGATTGTGGTAAGCTGCAGGAGCTTGCAGTGTTGCTGAGGCGTCTGAAATCAGAAGGACACAGGGCATTAATATTTACACAGATGACAAAAATGCTTGATATCCTGGAGGCATTCATTAACCTGTATGGCTACACATATATGCGCTTGGATGGCTCCACTCCACCAGAAGAGAGGCAAACATTGATGCAGCGGTTTAATACGAATCCAAAATTTTTTCTTTTTATTTTATCAACTCGGAGTGGAGGTGTAGGTATCAACTTAGTTGGAGCAGATACAGTCATCTTTTATGACAGTGACTGGAATCCTGCAATGGATCAACAAGCACAAGATAGATGTCACAGGATAGGGCAGACACGCGAAGTACATATTTATCGCCTAATTAGTGAGAGTACAATTGAAGAGAATATCTTAAAGAAAGCAAACCAGAAGCGAGCGCTTGATGATTTGGTCATACAAAGTGGCAGTTACAACACTGAATTCTTTAAAAAACTTGATCCACTGGAGTTATTCTCAGGTCATAGAACACTCCCTATCGAAAATCTGCAGAAAGAAAGGCCAGCTGTAATTGAAAATTCAAGTAGTGGAGCGGAGATCCTTTTATCCAGTGCAGATGTGGAAGCTGCTTTGAAACTTGCAGAAGATGAAGCAGATTACATGGCTTTGAAAAAAGTTGAACAGGAAGAGGCTGTGGACAATCAGGAGTTCACTGAAGATACCATTGGCAGATTAGAAGATGATGAATTTGCAAATGAGGATGACGGAAAGCCCGACGAAAAGATTACAGAAGGGCACACTAGCTGGACTTGTGGCGTAGAAAAGGACTTGAATGGAAGTAGCTTTCTTGATGAAGAAAGAGTTGTTACATTGGTCACGAGGGACGAAGATGCTGACATGCTGGCTGATGTCAAGCAAATGGCAGCAGCAGCAGCAGCCGCAGGACAGGCAAGTTCATCTTTCGAAAATCAACTTCAGCCAATTGAGAGATATGCAATGCGCTTTTTGGATCTTTGGGACCCAATAATAGACAAATCCGCGATTGAATCACATGTCACATTTGAGGAGGCAGAATGGGAGCTAGAACGTATTGAGAAATTCAAGGAGGATCTAGAGGCTGAGATTGATGAAGATGAGGAACCTTTATTATATGAAAGTAAGTGCCTATATGATAATGTGAATTGGTGTGTGTGAATTTAACATTTAAGTGTCTCTACTTTTTGGTTGGTATGCTGTCTGCTCAGTTATGGGCAATCAGTTAGTTCTTATCTAGTTTGTAAATTCAAAAGGCCTTTACATGTTTTCAGCAGTCTGTTTGTATTCTTCTCCACCACCCTGATGTTGCTTCTACAATATCTTTTTATGTTAAAAGACATTATTATTGTTTTATTGGTTTCACTTTCAGTTAGCTGTGTTCTCGTTTTGAGAGAATTTCTTAGTACTCTAACAAATCACATTTGAAACAGTTGTCTTTGTCAAGACTTAGTATCTTTGCAATTTGTTTTTTGTCCATGCTGCTTACCCATTTGATTTGGTAAATCTTTGCCATAATATTTTCTATTTCTGGGTTTGTCAACTAATGATTGGTCTACCTATCACAGCATGGGATGCTGATTTTGCAACCGAGGCCTACAGACAGGAAGTTGAGGCCTTAACTCAACGTCAGGTAGTCCGGTTTGATTTTTCGTTATTGGTGATGCAGTACTGATAATTAATGCCCGTGAATCTCGATTTCACCCTTTTTATTGTAATTTGCTTTGCAGTTGATGGAAGAACTTGAATCTGAAGCTAAAGAGGCAGAAGATGCCGACAATGAAGGAGATGATCCTGTTAGGTAAAGTAGCCCCATCACTTTAGGCAACAAAGATACGAGACGCTGAGAAATCAGCGCTATGGGATCTTTTTGTGCTTTAGGTAGCTTCTGGGGTTCACTATTGGTAGTATAAATAGGAAACCTGTCACGTCCTTGACTCAAGTTGAGAATGCTTATTGACCAAGAAGAATATTATTGAGGAGGAGTCTAGAATAATTTTTCTTCCCGCTTTGAATTTCTGTTAGGTAAAACACTTCATGTTTATCTGTTTACCTGGAGCAGAAATGAAGCTGCAGAAGAGCGTAAATCCAAGTCAAAAAAGAAGGCAAAGAAGACCAAGTTCAAGTCTTTGAAGAAGGGAGCACTAGCATCTGAATCTGAAGCATTGCCTGAGGAACCACCAATAGAATCAAAGTCTGTTGACTTCCAAGAGGTTATATCCCCTGACAGGAGGACAGCACATTCGCCACCACCTATTCAGAAGAAGAAACGTAAGAAGTCTCTGGCTGCGGCAGCAGAAGAAGAAAACATTTCAAGGAAAAAATCAAAGAAACTAAAGAAGACTCATGAAAGCAGTCCTGTATTAGAATCTAGTCCTTTGGATAAGCAGCATATGGAAACCAAAGAAATAAAATCTGGTGTGGTGATGGATCTAGATTTCAAACCAGCAAGCAGGAGCAAGATGGGAGGGAAGATCTCCATCACGTCTATGCCAATAAAGCGTGTTCTGGTGATCAAGTCAGAGAAATTAAAGAAGAAGGGGAATGTTTGGTCAAAGGAGTGTATTCCATCACCGGATTCTTGGTCATCACAGGAGGATGCCATATTATGTGCTATTGTGCATGAGTATAGTACGCATTGGAGCTTGGTGAGTGACACTCTCTATGGGATGACTGCCGGTGGGTTTTACAGAGGGAGGTATCGCCATCCTGTCCATTGCTGTGAGAGATTCCGGGAGCTGTTCTTCAAATATGTTCTGTCTACAACTGACAATCCTAACACTGAGAAAATCAGTTCTTCAGGCTCTGGAAAAGCTCACCTCAAAGTTACAGAGGTACCTGCTTTATATTCAGTTTTTTTTTTTTTTTTTTCTTTCTTTTCCCGCTGTAGAGTTGTCCGGTCTCCTTTTTTGTTTGATTTTGAGTTTACAGGTCATCATCAAATAGCGATCTGATCAAGATACAGGGTACACCAGCAGAAACACGTACTATATGATAAATAGTACCTAATGGTCGAATAAATAGTGTGTGTGTATGTAGAGAGAGAGAGAGAGAGAGAGAGAGAGAGAGAGAGAGAGAGAGAGAGAGAACGGTTTCTACACACAAGTGTAGATAAGTTATCTACACACTAGCTTAAAATACAGTGGGGGCCCACATTGTTTGGGTGATCCAAAGCATTCATTTGATGGTCCCTCACATAGATAGGTTGTTACCCAAAAAATCAGCTTCATAGGTTCATCCTAACCCTTCGAACCGTGGAGGAAAAAATGGACAGATTTGTGAAGGTTTATACACGTCCATTTTACCTCCAAAAATCGTAGGGTTGGGATGATGCTATGGAGCTGATTTTTTGTGGACACCCTATCTATGTGAGGGCCAGTCAAATGAATGGTTTGGATCACCCAAACAATATGCCCTCCACTGTATTTTAAGCTAGTGTGTAGATAACTTATCTACACTTTTGTAGAAACCGTTTTCTCATTTATATATATATATATATATATTAGGGAAAAAAAAATTTACTCGTGATTAAAACAATCAACCTGCTGTAACAAGAAGCAACTGACTAATTAATCACCAGTTAAGCAAACTGTTAAGTTTATCATATTAAAAAATCTCTACCGTACAAGAAAAAAGTTTACTATGTGGGATGCACGACCTATCTATCTTACTATAATGACAATTATCTAAAATAGTGCCTATGTTGATTGATCACTGCCATCATTGATTGTTGTTGTTGCTGTTATTTTTTCTGCTTATAACCAACTGTATGATCACTAAAATCTTGTATACTTAGTGCTAAGTCAAGCCTAACTTTGTTATTCCACAACAACCATGCATCTGCATTCTAAGTATGTGCTTCTTTTGAAGTATGCTGTCATAAACGTAAAATTTTAGTTATCTGTGTGTTTTTATTTGATTACCAGTCAATCTTTATATTGAAAGGTTGTGAGTCTTGTGACCTTATTTTCAGCGATTACCTTAGATACATAACTTTCAATGAAGACATTTGAAAATTGTATATTCTGAATGATTTTTCTTTTGTTTCCTGAATTCTTTGTTTAGTTGCCGGAGATTTAGACCTTGCTTTGCTTCTTAATCTTTCTGCTGTTGTTGCCATTGTTAAAGCTTTTGATTATGCAGTATCATCAAATTTAAACAAAAGACTCACCAAGATGCTTTCTTCACTGGCAGGATCATGTCCGCACATTACTTGATGTGGCAAGTGAGCTTCCCGATAATGAATTGCTCCTTCAGAAACACTTCACGGCTATACTTGCTTCTGTCTGGAGGGCGAAGTCCCGCTTTGGCCGCCGTCAAAGTCTGTCATCTTTTCGGAATGGTCTTTATTCCAGCGGAAGGTCTTACTTCTCTGCCACAAACCAGATTTCTGGGAGATCCCGAAGAGAACCAGAAAAGATGAACTTTGCAGTTCTAGGACAGAGCAGTAAATTGGTTGCGACAGCCCTAAATGATGCTAACAGGAAACGACAAGAGCCGCTGCTTAGGCCCAGCCATCAAGAAGGTTTATCCGTGGCAGAACAGTTGGATATAACAGTGGAATTGCTGGATGACCAAGGAGAATTTGTGTCCCCTTTACCATTACTTGTTAATCTATCAGTCTGTGGCTCATATCCACCCTTGTTGACTGATGAACCACCTACTGGAAGTCTGCTGCCCGAATCTTCTTGCAACACAGCTGAGAATCGTTTGAGGTAATCAATCATATAAATACAATCAAACATTGTTTCTATATTGCCGATTCATTTCTGATTTTTTTTTGAATGGTGAGAAATTTCATTCAAAGAAATCAAAGACCGAGGGGATCTATACAAGCAACTAATCTCAAGTCAACTCAAGAAAGCCTTTGTCCCAAACCAGTTGGGGTCGGCTAAATGAATCCTTTAGAAAAATTTCATGAAGAAGGTGAAAGGAATCAACCCGGCTCTGATCCTATCCAAGGTCATGTTCTCTGTTATGTTCCTAGCTATCACGTCTCTCCTCTCTGTTTCTACCCAAGTTGTTTTCGGTCTGCCCCACCTCATTTTACTCCATCAACTTGGCCTAAATCAAACAAGCAATGAGAAATCAAACAACTCCACTTCCACCCTTGATATACCCCTCTCTCTCTCTCTCTCTCTCTCTCTTTCTCACAGACACACACACACACACACACACAAGAAGAGTCAAGGAGGGAGAAATCAAACAACTCCACTTCCACCCTTGATACACCCCTCTCTCTCTCTCACACACACACACAAGAAGAGTCAAGGAGGGAGAAATCAAACAACTCCACTTCCACCCTCGATACACCCCTCTCTGGCTAATCTATTGGCCGACCTCCTGACATGATGAAAAGATATATTTACTTCGCCCACCCTATCCTAAATCTCATCAAAGAACAAAGCAAATGTCATTGGATAAAAATGGGCGCCTCTAAGCCATCTTATCACATTGAAAGAGTCCCCTTCTGCCACCACTTTATTCAGGTCTATATTCTCAAGGAACTTTATTCCGTGATGTATTGCACGTACTTCAGCTTCAGTGACGTCTGCTACTCCAATGGGACTGGCGATGCCCATCTCACTTCTCCATGCCCATCCCTTAGTACTCCCCCAATTCCAGAAAGTTCGGGGTTCCCCATGCCAATCTCATCAAAGTTTAGCTTCAAGAAGCCTCGTGCAGGAGGCTCCCAATCTGGATGTTCTAATCGTTTCATTAGATTTTTGAGCCAATACATGTAAGAATAGCCATTTTTTATTCTAAAAAATCACCAATTTGGACCAACTTATCTACTACAGTCCTTTGAAATAATCGAAGTGTAGAAAACCGAGAAATACCTTCTCAACAAGATCGAACGCGATGCGCAGCAAAAAAACGTCAAGAAATGATGCAAAGAACACAATAACATAAGAAACACAAGATTTACGTAGTTCGGCAGTGTGCTTATGTCCTCAAGAGAAAATTTTCACTATTTTGGTGTAGGGTTACAAAGTCTCTTCTTCTTGACCAAGAAAACACAAAGAAAACCTAGCTACCCATAACCCTAATATGTGGGTCTAGTCACGCACATTAGTCCGTCAGGTCTTGTATCATACCAGAACAAAAGACAGATGTCTGCACAACACAAACCTTGTTTTTATTTTGTCATTGATGCTGGTATCTTTTGAAAGAGTGAAGGAAATTATAATTTCCTTGCCTTTATGGAGAAATTTCGACATGCCCATGTCCTTTTTTTGTTTTTTAACTCGGAATTTATCTAGGAACCCGGAGCGGCACCTGAAATTTTATTGATAGAAATAAAAGAAGTACAGAGGACATGGCACCTTACCTCTGAAACCCAAACAAAATACTAAAGTAACCACGCCACAATATAAAATACTTTCCTAACTTGAACAGTAGGAATATCAAGCTGATCACATCTAACAGTCCCTCTCTCGTCTCTTGGGGAGATCTAACCAGTTAAAAAAAGTTTCATTAAGTCGGGTGGAACAAGCATGATTTTCCATCGAATATGGAAATTATGGAATGCAATTTCCTTCTCTGTACTTGTGAGATATGAACCACAATGAGAGAATAGATAGTCCATGGATGCTCATTTTTGCTTTTAATGAGATTAACCTGGACTTGGTGATCAGATTCAATCCAAATTGATAAGGCCTAAAGTGCTGCAATATCTCAACCCATCTAATAAGGCTCTAGTTTCAGCCACCACGTTCGAAGATATACTATAGAAATGAGCAAAGGGCAAAATCAAGCTTGCCAAGATAATCTCTAACAATGGCTCCTCCCCCAGCCAAACCAGGGTTCTCTTTAGACACTCCATCAACTTTTAGTTTATCTCAATTAGTAGGCGGCTTGGACTGGATCACCTTTATGATTTTTTTATTAGGATGATGTCTATGTCCTTTGATTTTTGCATTTACTCTTTCTAGTAGACCGATCTGGATCTTCCATAGATTCAGTTTCATGGCTTTGACTCAACAACTCTGCAGCCTTGCCATGCTGGAGTCAGTATCAATTTTCAGAAAAGTGTGTCAGCTTCTGAAATTTGGTGAAATCATGAGTATTCATGTTTGATCACGTTTTGGGCTTCCAGTTTCCAATTAGAGGTTAGAAAACAAGCACTTGATAAGTGCAATTCTCTGGATCTGTCAGAATCTCGATTCAATTTATTTCAACCCATATGTTGAAACCTGATTCAAGCCATTAGAAAACCAGTTGTTACTGCAATGGTGATCATGCCTTGGTACATCTCTTCCTTTTTGATATAGCCCATGAAAATTGCCCTGCCAACTTATCTGCCTTAAAAGTGGCAAATCTGAAATAGTCGTGAACATGTTTTGCCTTGCACTAAGTGGTAAAATTTCCATTTTGTATATGATGGCTTGTCCATTTCTAACGTGCAGGCTGGCGTCAAAGTCATGCTTTGAAGGTGAAGGTCCTGTCTGGGCTTCATCAGCTTTTCCCACATGTGAGGTTAGATCGCGGCCAAGCTCGAAATCGCACTTGTTAGGCAAACACAAGGCTGCTTCAGATTCAATCAAGCCACCAAGGTCCAAGCTGCAGAGAACTACAGACCCAAATGAGGAGTCTTCCGTAATCAGTAAACCGGCATTTCCCTTTCCCACAACAGTTTCTATGGATTTCTCTGATGCTCTGCCCTTCTTCATTCCGACCATAGTGGATGATGAGAGGGACCATCATCCTTCCTCCACCGGAGATGAGGCCAACAATTATGAAGCAGTTGGGTATCATTATGACCCAAGCTTCATTGCAGGACTTGAGGATTGTAATTCACTACCAGATGACATCACAGACGTTGGATGAAGGAGCTGGGAGGTGAAGGGGGGAAACAGGCCATCTGAGCCCCAATATCCAGTCAGCGCAGGGAATCCAAGATCCGAATGTGCTCTATTGGACAGGCCAATCATGACTGGTTCCGAGGTTGCAGATATTTTTGTCTGAAAGGGATGAGGACCTATTGGTACAGCCTTCCTGCCTTTGCATTGGAGAGAGGGAGGGTGATGGATTAGTATTGGGGAGGAGGTGTGATAGACAAGGGTGTATACTAGTGTAAGTGGCTTCAGGAATGTAAATTTTTTTTTATCTTTGCAACGGGAAAGGTTGTAATTTTGTTACCCCAGGAAATATGTTGATTTTTCAGTGTTTCACAGAAATTTTGCTTGGTCCATGCGCAAAAGAAATAGAGAAAGATGGAATGGAGGAAATGCGAATTCTGAGATTAATGGCATAATTACAAAGATCTCACATTGTTTTCCAAAAAAGTAAAGAGGGCGAGCCTCGGCGCAACGGTAACTCGGTAAGGTTGCTCCATTGTGACACGCACTGGGCCGCCCCCTTTTTATGTTTTGCTGCTATTATGCTCCCTCCTAATAGTCACGTACTGGGCCTCATGTGCCTCGCGTACCTCGATCATATTTATTGATCCAACTGGCAACCATAATTCTGGCTGTAGCCGAGCCCTCAACGCATTATCACTCATTTACATATCCTCAGGATCAATGGTGGTGACCAATTCTAGTGTCCCATAAGCTTTCATGTCACAAAAAATTCTCAAATCATTTTCACAAATTTTATTTTTTTCATTTTGAGCTTAAAAAACTCATTAATAATTAAAAATGGGTAATGATTTCAACACAAACATGTTTTGATACAAGACGCTCATGTTTCTCGTCTTCTTTTATATTTAAAAGGGCTGTAAGAGGGTTTTAACGGTCCCCAAATTCAAAAATTTGAGTTTAACCAATTTGGCTGAAGTAAAAAAACCTCCGAAGGAACTGCCCTTATCTGAGTTAACAACAAGAATAAGATCAAGAATACATCACGGTGTAAGCTCTCCATCGAGTAGTAGAGGAGCAACGGTGGAGAAAACGGCCCCTTGAATTCAAAGTTGAGAGCAATTAGTCGTCCGTACATGCTCCATCCGCACTGAAGTTGCTACAGGAGAAGAGACTCACATCACATGCATCGGTTTATGGCATATTCGTTTGGGACTAATAATCGTTGCCATCATGTGAGTTTGTTCTTCAAAAATAGACATATAACTCGTCCCTCAGAATTTCCATCAGTCTTTATATTAGATTTGTTGAAAGAACTAAGGAAGAAATATTTATAGAAGAAATGAAACCATAGATATAAACTTTAGCATAGATAGTGATCCTAAAACATGGGCAGATCCAAGAGATATAAATTTTCTTCTTCTCTCTCTCTCTCTCTCAAACCCCTAAAATTCACCTTTTTCCTAAATGATAGGTTTAGTTGGATTTTTCCGTAACCCAAAAAAAAATCTGGATAATGGGCCTTCGCTAAATCTCTCAATTGGCGAAGTGACTCGACACCCAAAAAAAATCTGGATAAGGGGCCTTAGCTAAATAAGTAATTGTCACTAATGAGATTCTATATGGTTTGTACACAAGTCCATTAACTTTCAAAAAGTATTGAGGGCCCACTTCATAGGATGATCCAAACCGTTCATTTGTTGGGCCACAGTGTAAATTGGTCGAATAGCAAAAATCATCACCATAGGGGGGATCATAGGGTTAGGATCATCGTATGGAAATGATTTACATGGTGCAGCCTATTTACGTTCTGGCCCAACAAATGAACGGTTTGGATCAACTTATGACGTGGAGATGGTTTTTGTGATTCCACCTATTTACGTTTTGGCCCAACAAATGAACGGTTTGGATCGTTCTATGAAGTGGGCCCCATCGTATTTTTTCAAAAATATTAGACTTCACACGCACACGACATATACAATCGTGATTATATTCCTAACATTCCTGCACCATGCTATGCATAGGTGTAAAATAGTAGGCCCCGCCCATCAAAAGATGAGTTGTAAATAGTGGGCCCCACAACATCAAAATATGAGATGTATGTTGTCGGCTCACTCTATGCATGGGTTAGGGGGAGGTGGTGGGCCCACCTATAAAAAAATGGAGTATAAAATGGCTGGCTCCAACATGCTATAACAACAATTGTCTGCCCCCCTTAACAAAGGGAGCTGATATTTACGCCCCTTTTCATTCTGCGGACACCCGCATTTAAACCCCCTGACCAGCATTAATCGGTTGCAAGTTACAACAAAAAAAGGTACTTTTAAAATGACAAGAATACCCTTTCAATGAAACCCCTGTTGCTCTCTCTCTCTCTCTCTCGCACCATCTGAATGACTAAATCTATAAACCGCTGCTCCTCTCTCCGGAATCTGCTCGAATGCCAAATTCGCCTCCTCCACAACCTCACATTTGCAATATCTATCCAAAAGTGCATTGTCAAGCATAAATTCTCTCCCAAATTTTATCACTTGAGCATGTAATTGTCTGCCAAATTCCAAAAGCACCACACCTGTACAAGCTCTTAAAACACTCGTTAGTGTACCTTATTTGCTCAAAAACCACCCCTCATATGCTTAAAGAGATCAAGAGCTCCAACTGATAGGACACAAATACGGCTGTGTTTCCAGATATCGCCACCTGTCGTCCATGCATGACCAGAGCCCAATCATCATGAAGAAAGACGTTGGAAAACGGCAAAGACCACACAATCATGACACGTGTCACCCTCCCGCCGCCCAAGCCTCATCATCAGAAATTATGGAAGGAAATGACCGCCAAAGCGGTGCGCCTCCTCGTACCCCGGAGCCCTCGTAAATATCCTCATCATGACTTCGCCCGAACAAAACGTTACTCCCTTGGCCCATTCAATGGACCAAAGGAGTAAGGGGGAGTTATGATAGGACACAAATACGGCTGTGTTTCCAGATATCGCCGCCACCTGTCGTCCATGCACGACCAGAGCCCAATCATCATGAAGAAAGACGTTGGAATACGACAAAGACCACACAATCATGACACGTGTCACCCTCCCGCCGCCCAAGCCTCATCATCAGAAATTATGGAAGGAAATGACCGCCAAAGCCATGCGCGCCGGCGAAGCAGGAGGACGGCCCAATCCTGCAAAAGAAGATTTTCTCTCCATAATGATGAAAGGGGCCGCGCGCCTCTCTTTAAAAGGGAGGAAGAGGAAGAAGGGAGAGAGGCCTTTTCGCTAAAAAAGAAGACTTCACCCATTCTCCACTCCGGACACCGGAAAAAGAGGCGAGGCAACAACAGAGGAGGCTAGGAACTCAATCCTACTCTCCCTGCTAGTCCCCTCCGACCCACTCACTCACGCACCTAGAAAAGATTCCGCACGTTGCCCCTGGTAACCCTGATCGAAACCCCTTCCCCCTCTCGCTGTTATTTATATTGATTGGTCGAAGGATCTGACTTGGGAGTCGAAGTGGTCGTCCGGGACCCACCCCGAACCCCCTGACCCCTCTGTTTGTGATTGCAGACCCCGCGGAGGCCCTCTACCGACCGCGCAGTCGCAGACCCGGATTCAGACGCCATCACCAACATCATTACTGTTCTTAGCAAATGTTCCTGTGATCAAACTCTAAATGATTAAATCTCCCCATCTCACAATTATACTGCAACGGATCTATTGAATGGTCCTCAATCCATCCTTCTCTACAATAAGATTAGTATAAGTTGAAATCATTGTGGTCCGAGAAACGGCATTACGATTCAGACATTTTTTCAAACAGTTGGCGTGCTTCCTCTTTTAGACCTAACTTCATGTACATGTTTATGAGATTGTTGATTATAAAGGATTTTGGTTTGAACCCATGTAAGAAAAGGTGTTGATGGACGAGTTTCCCTTGTTCAATTGCTCTATTTGGATGCAACATTTGATGAGTTCCCAGTAATGTGATCACGACTGTGTGCACAAATTATGTGGTTTTGGAGGGATTTTATGGCGTTGATGGCCATGGGGAGGACCCTTGGGTGACAGAATTTTGTGAAGTCGTTGATCAAGGTAGAGGGAGCTTTGGGTTGATTGATAGAGAGGAGAGTGTGAGAGAGGATAATCGAAAGTGCTTTGAAGGATTCCAGGAGACATCACATAGGGGACTGAGAGATTCTGAAATTTTATTTCTTTGTAGAGAGAGACCTTGAAGCTTTGCAGCGAGAGACGTGATGCAGAGGAGAAGCTGAGGGTTGCGGGATTTGGAAGCGCGAGAGAGATCGGAGGGGGTTCAGTTGAAAGGGCATTTTGGTCATGTTTGGAACAATTCTTCCATTGTAACTTGCAACCAATTTTAGCCGGTTTGAGAGTGTGAAAGCGGGTGTCCGCAGAATTAAGAGGGGCGTAAATATCAGCTCCCTTAACAAATTCGGGTCTCCGCCCCCCTCCTATCTACAAAATGGAATAAGTTGATTAGTTTCCTTAAAGAGTACAAAGATATATTTGCTTGGTCCTTTTGTAATTATCCTAGGGTTAGATGAACCCTGGGATAATTAAACGTGTCCCAGGATTCATCTAACCCTGGGATAATTACAAAAGGACCAAGCAAATATATCTTTGTACTCTTTAAGGAAACTAATCAACTTATTCTTGATTTCTAACGGGGTTCATATTTCTAGGAAAGATGGGCAGGTTAGTGTCTCTATATAGATTTAAGAAACATTAATTAAGCATGTCCTGTGTCTAGCTAGCCGTTATGGTCTAGATCAAACAAATTTGTATTTAACTTGAAGGAAAACAGTTCTAAAACAAGATTTTGTATTGAAAATAAAGATGAAAGCGGAATTGACCAACTATTTTGTCTTTTCCAGTGTTTTTTGCACTAATTCCTTGATCGGACTTCAAGCTAGGGAAGGTCTTAGGCTTTGAGTTCCGAGTTCTTTAAGTTCCGAGTTAAGGTTAAGGTGAAGACTCATCTTATCCAATTAAAGAATCTATTATGTAATGTAGTCAAGTCCAATCCTTGCGGTCAACATTCCGTGGGAATTCAAGCTCACTTCCTTGTCATCTTGTGCACGAAGCGTCACACCATAGAGTTTTGTCTTTATTTTCCAAACCAAATGCCGTTTTTCTAGCAGCCCTCTAACTTTAAATATTAAAGTAAAAAGAAGACAATTGTAGGCTTAAACAATAAAAAAATATTAAAATATGAGGTCCCCAAACTAACAGACTTTAGTTAGAGTTTAGAGAGGTCGCAACTTATTGGCCGTGTGGGCTGTTTTCTTTTTCATACCTATCTCTTTGTTTGGCATAATGAATTGACTCAAGCTTGCCATTTTGAACTTCTTATTCCCTAACTCTTTGAATTGAGATGTGCCAAAAGTTTGACGCAGCAGGTTGGCATGTAGTTGTGCCTCTCTTTGTTGGAAGACCTAGGAGGAAACAAAAGATGTACTCCTTTGCCAGAGCAGTTACTGGAGTTCGTCACTCGCATTATTGATACATACCTTGGGATGGTTCATTTTCGGCCACCAGGCGGATCGGGAGAAAGGTGGCCGGGCTCTGTAAGCTGGCTCTGATGCGTACTGGCTGCCAAAAGTCTCTCAAATAGGCCCCTCCTTTTGAAAGCTCATACAACTTCCTTATCAAAGTGTTATGAAAATCCACCAGGCAAATATGATTCGATCGTGCACAAATTAAAGTAAAAGTGAAAAAAACAAGCAGACCACAAGATGAACACCACGATTTTACATAGTTCGGCCAAGCCTACATTCACGAGCTATAAACACTGTCTTCCAATATGAGAAAAACAATATATAAGGATTACAATGGATTAAGCCAGAACCCACAAGCCTGCAACCCTTTCCTTGCTTCTCTCACCCAAGGTGGTACACAAGAAAAACCCGAGTAAACCAAAAAGGGAAAAAAGCCCTACGTTATTCTTTGCTGTACTTGGCATAGATTTTTGTTTGATAGTAGCTATGTCCTACTTGCTAGAAACATGGAAAATGTTTGAATAGTCATTCTTTCTATGGCTGCGGTTGACCCAACATTCAAACCACGTGCAGAGAAATACTCGTTAGGGCCATAGACAGTGTGTAAGGGAGAATGACCTTCCACGAGTCCTTCTGAGAGTACTATAAATTATTGAAAATTTCAAAAATGCAAAATAATTCGAATGTGGGTTCTTACAAACTAGTTTTATACAGCCCAGATATTATATGGTGTGTGGCAGTATAGTCTAGTATTTCTTAAAAAGTACAAACCGTCCATTTGCTCGGCCACAACCTAGCTGCATGAGTGGAAAAATAAAACTCTATTGGGTTAACTTGTCTAGTATACATATATCTTTTAGAAACCCCTCGAGAGGAACTTAAGAAACCCGCTTCCCCTTCTCTGTCGTTTTCTCTCTCTCTTCCATTCTCTTGTTTTGCCGCATAAGAGAAATCACATACTCTCCTTTTTATACCCTAGGTTCTTCCTAATACCTAAAAAAAGACTTTCTATTTTTGTTCCCACCGCACAAGGGTATGGGGAAACAAGGCAACTTTCCCGACAATCTCCACCTTGGATTGTTTTCCAGCCACCTAAAGATTTTTCGTTGATATCGCCACGAGTCCGTTGTTGATGTAAACCATTATTGGCCTTTCAATGTACCAGCTTCACACCCTCGAATCATCTTGATTCAGACTCTTCCTGATTTGATCAACATGGCCAATGCACATGTGTAGCTGCCAACCCATTGACTGACCCGGTCAACCTTGGAGGGAGATCTCGATCAATCCTGCCCCAAAGCAGGTATTGTCGCCTTCTCAGTATTGTCTGCAACTTGGAAACCCATCTCTGCACAAACTGCGAAAGAGACCTTGTGCATGCTCGTGCAACTTTATTTCCAACTATCCATTGCAATCTTAGGAACACTAGTCACAATGTCCCCGACCGGACGATATAACCTCCAACATTTATCTCCTTTCATCAGAACCATACACCCACGTGTGATTTTCATGGCTCCACCTGCAACTGAAAACCTGCAATCCATAGACCCCAACGGGCCAAGTGACACTAAATTCTTATGTATCTTTGGGACATACGTCACACCACCTAAAGTATGATCTACTCCTTCGACCATCTTGATCTTCACCAACCCAACTCCCATGACGTCACTAGTATACCCGTCACCCAATGATACTACACCTGCCCTTGTCTCCTATAACTTATCAAAATATTCCCTCCTGGGGCATACATGAACAAAACACCCTGAATCTAAAATCTACTAATCATGAGGATAAGTGTGATTACCTATGGAGACTGAGAGAACATCTCCAACCTCTTTGCTATGCATCCCTTACGATCATCACCGTATTTGTAGCACCATTATCTGACGGGTTTGCTCGCTTCGGACAATCCCACTTGATGTGGCCATGTTCCTTGCAACAATAACATTGCACGCCTTTCCGCTAACCCTGGATCTTCACCTGCCTTTCCATAATCCCCTGTCAGACGACCTTCCTCTTTAATTTTCACCATGAACAACCAACCCATGCTCTTGACTCCTATCAAGAATATATTTCTTCCACATCTCATTCGATATGTATGACGCTATGACTTCCTCTAACTTTACTGTATCCTTTCCATACAATAAGGTCGCCACCAGGTTATCACAAAAATTAGAAAGCGAAGTAAGAGGCAAAAGGGTCTTATCTTCTTCCTTCAACTTTTCATCAACCTTGTGGAGCTGATCCAAAAGCCAATTGAACACAGTAATGTGTTCCATATGATTCGCACATTCCTGCATTTTCCTCCCATACAACTGTCACTTCAGATACAACTGGTTGGCCTAGGTTTTTGACATGTAAAGCTTTTTCAACTCCTCCCATAATTTAGGCGCTTCATCTTCTTTCATAATGTCATCTGCCAGACATAACCGAATAATGCTGATCGCTTTCGACTCAATGTCTTCCCACTTGGCATCCAACATCTTCTCCGGCTTTCCATCATTTCCCTTCAACACCTTAGCCAATCCCTATTGAACTAGGATGTCCTTTACCCTCATCCACCGTAGAGTAAAACTGCCTTTTCCATCAAACTTGTCGTTGTTGAATTAGGTAGAACTCTATTTTACTACCCTCAAAGATCGCTCTAGCCATGATCCAAGGATCACTCCACCGGCCTCGACGATCTGTCCAACCACAGCTCTAATACTACTTGTTCAGCAAATCCAATGGGCAAATCCTATCCGATCGTGCACAAATTAATGTAAAAGTAGAAAATAAAACAAGCGACAAGACGAACACCAAGATTTTACGTGATCCGGCCGTGCCTACATCCATGGTTTTAAATTTCGACTCAAATCCGAAATTTCTAAAACTTATTAAATACTTTTTTGAAATTTCAACCGAAATTCCCCAAAATTTGGCTGAAGTTTGGGATAATATAAACTAATTCTATTTAACGATTTGGTCAAATTTCGACCGAAGCACCTTCCGAAACTGAAATTTGAAACCATGCTTACATCCATGGGCGAGAAACACGATCTTCCACTATGAGAAAAATATTATACAAGGATTACAATGGATTGATCCAAAATCCACAAACCCTCAGTAATGATGACTGGGTCTCTTTTCATACCCAGGCCGATTGAAGAGGAAACACTGAAGAACTCAGGTCAAGGTATTCATTATCACGCTAAAACGAATAGAGTAGTGCTCACATGAAGAGCAGTAATGCCGCGGGCCGGGGCACGTAGTCATGAAGAGTGAAGTAATTCACTATCTTGAAAGACTAAAGCTGTGCATCCTCAGGGTAAAAAACTGGACATTGGCCGAAGTATTTGGGTGGTAGTTCCCAGGATGAGTTGAGCATGGGTGATGCTCTATCAAAGACCGTGGTACAACATGATGAGCTCGTGTGATGCACTAGTTGTTGGCTGGTCAACCCGTTATACTAGCGAGTGGAGTGAAGTCAATGAGTTTCGACCAATTTTATTTTCATAGCCTCACGGGTCCCCTCGATGCCAGTACACAATGGTCCAATTGAGAACATCTCACGGAGGGGACCAATTAAAACGCACCATATTCCACTATGCTTGACCATAGGTGGGCAGCTGGCCCTAGATTACACACCAAGATTTAAGTGCGAGGGAGATTTAGGGCGTGGGCAAAAGCATCCTATGCGTAGGGTATATAAGAACCACAGACCATGTAAATTGTAGACATTTTATGAGCAATGCAGAAATGGTTGCGCCTAAAAAATGTAGTATTGGTGGGGTAGAGAACTGTGCCAAGAGGGTGACATAGAACACCTTCGAGCATAAAAAGACGGGGACAAAAGAAATTAGATGGGCCAAAGGAGGAGGGAATTTTATGATTGTCATCACGTCATCAACAAATCCACTCCCTGTCACGTGCGTACAAAATATATATATATATATACATACGTACATATATATACATCCCTTGCTGGGGACTTTCGTACGTTGGCATTTCGTGGCTGGCTGTTGCAAGAGAGAGAGAGCCCACAGCCACAGGCTCTCTTGTCTTATTTATTTAATAATAATTCATCTGAGATGCCTGCTCTCTCATGCAACAGCCAGACCCGAAATGCCTTTCTGCGAAAGTCCTTAGCAAATCCCATCAAGTAATAATAATAATAACAATAATAATATGGAAATGATGAATGCGCCCCTTTTCATTACTTGGGAGTTGGGACACCCAAGTGCACTTTATCTATGATTGCAGAGAGGCAGTTGTACCTCACATGGATGGGTGTCCCAAGCATGGTTTAAAATTTCGGTCTCAATAACCGTTTCGGACCCAACCGAAATTTAGGTGAAATTTGAAATTTCCGTCCGAAATTTGGTAATTTGGTTCAAAATTCTGGACCGAATTTCCGAAATTTCAGACTGAAATTTTGTAACTCTTTTTTTTTTAATAAATAATGGCATTTAATCGAAATTTCGGACCGAAATTACCAAAATTTTGGACCGAAATCCAAATTTTCAGTCCGAAATTTGGTAAATGGCGAAAAATGAAATTTCGGTAAATTCCGGTTTCAGTGGATTTTGGTCGAAATTTAAAACCATGGCCCCAAGTAATGAAAAGGGCCGCATTTATCATTTCCCTAATAATAATATATACATGTAAGCACCTTGCAAATTATTCCATGTCTTTTAAGAAAACAGACATATATTAAAATAATAAGATTATAGTATACCTGGAAGATGTTGCATTATAAATGGATATGCTTCGTGTTTGTGTGAAACATTTCTTTTGATGATGATATTATTTGAAGGGAAATGATTTCTGCGCTCTAATGTTTTGATAAACATGCCCTCCAATTTTTTGTCTTGTAGTATTTAAAGGGCTGTAGGAGGAATATTACGGTTCTCAAAAATCTTTTAAAGCCTTTAAATACTACACGACAAACATGTGGAGGGCATGTTTATCAAAACATTGGAGGGTTGAAATCATTTTCCTATTTAAAGTATGTAGCAAGGGAATGTAAGCCAATATTAAAAAAAAAAGAAAAAGATCTACTGATATTCGCACTAGCATTGCAATTCCCAAAAAGCCCTTTGCAGCCAACTAAAAAGAAAAGACAAGGTGAGTTCACTGCATTATCCAAGCATGGTAGTGCCAATATCAGTAGCCTAATTAAAAAATATATACATACTTACGTATATGTATATCTTTCCACATTTGCATTAGAGAGAGAGAGAGAGAGGGGGGAGTCATATTTAGGAAAAGGAGAAAAAGAAGAGAGAGAAAAAGCACGTTAGGTCATAGAAACCTTGTTGGAGTTTGGTCATGGTCTTGCATGGAAGCATTTCCCTAGGAGAATCGAATCTATCCCTCTCTCTTTTTCCTCTTTTACAGTTTGCCACGGTCCTTTACCGACCCCCGAGAAAATGGAAGGCATATCATCTTCTGGTTTTGAAATATATTGCCATGAAAATCTTTGGCTTCTTCCTTTTTGCAGAGGAGGAAAAGTAAAAGCAGGCTACTCAAATGCATATACAAGGGTCAGAAAAGGGGGGCGAGAAAAAAATGAGAGAGAGAGAGAGAGAAGGAAAGAGGAACGAGAACAAAAGACGGTCAAAACCATCCTCGAAGACTTCCATCATCAGCGCTTCTGTCTTTATCGGAACTCACCATTTATTTTTTTCACTTTTGAAGGTTTTATATGCGGAATGAAATGAAAATAACAAACAAGGACACCAAATGATGCTCCTCTTCAAATTTCATGCGTTCATTCAAGATGTAGCTATAACAAATACCCATAAAGCCATGCATATCATTTTCTACCTTACAAATCCTATAAAAAAATATCAAGTAGAGAACTATCTTTATAGAAAGTAGTGTTAGAACTCGATTTTTTCTCTTTTGAGGCAAGAAGGATCTAATCTGCGACATCAGTTTATCACAGAGGAATTATATCTATATATATATATATGGTGTCTACAGATATTTTTCCTATGAAAAAGTAGTTTACCGCATAAGTATATGTGGCGTCTAGTGGTTTGATGATCCAAACATTCATCTGCCTTGCTCCTATAACAAATAGATCAAACGATCTTATCCCTCAGATTTGCCAATAATTTCATACCCTGTAATAATAATGGTTAGGATCGGTCACTTGAAAGAGATTTGGGGTTTGGTGAGGGAGCAACAAGATTTGGATAATTTAAAATGATTTGCCCCACCCCATCAATGCATGAGGTTTAAAATGGAGGACCCCACGATATGGATGATCTTGGGTGGAGATTGTAGGATCCACCTCATCAAAATATGAGGTGTAAAATGGTGGGCCCACGTGATGCGTAGGCTTGGGTGGAGATCATGGGACCCAACCTATCAAAACATGAGGTAAAATGGTGGGCCCCAACAGTTACATGGGCTTGAATGGAGTTGGTGGGACTCCCACTATCAAAGCATGGTACATAATGGTGGGCCCTCTCCTATACATGGACTTGGGTAGAGATATTGGGACCACTCATAGGTTTAAGATGGTTGGACCCACCATATGCATGGGTTTGTGTAGAGATGGTGGCCCCTACCATATTAAAACATGAGGTGTAAAATGATGGGCCCTACCCATGCTATGCATGGGTGTAAAATGATGGACATCATCTCTTTTTTTTTGGTAGGTATGAGGGGCTTTATCTCATCAAAACATGTTTTATGAAATGATGGGCCCCACCCATGTTGTGCATGAGCTGTTAAAAATCTACCATAGAAAAAATTTCAGTACATAAAAATGACAAAGGAAAGAAATGAATAAAATCCATGGAAGGAAAACTAATGACAGAGGAAAGAAATGAATAAAACAAAATCTGTTGAAAAGTGAGCTTGTGTGGCTGCTCTCTCATGCCGTAGCAGGATGCGAAATGCCTTTCCGTGAAAGTCCCTAGCATATCCCTTACTAAGTATTATAGATGTTTTATGTGTGCGGGATGTGTTTATGCACCTATGTTTGTATCGTCCAAATAAAAGAAAGTGAGTGCATAGAATTTAGACAGAGTTATGATAAATGAGGAGAAAATAATGGAAGAAAGTGATAGTTACTAAAACAACCACAAAATATTATCGACATGAATTCCCATTTTCACACATTTACGGCAAAAAGGGCTATAAAGGCTATATTGATCAATGCTACTTTTGTCAAGTTGTTAAATTAGGGTGTTTTTTTATACCCTTTTGACCTTAGACGGTTTAGGGAAATTTAGGCAAGCAAGTACCACAAGGAATATTCAAAATTGAAAAGTAACGGCTATTTTTCCCGGGTAGTGACCGTTAGGATGTGGGTTGTGAAAGTATAGTGGAAAAGAAATGTGATAGTATCGAAAAACAAACATTAGAGATAAGAATAAGGTGTGGGTCTGTGTTGAGGTTTCATTGTGCGGAATGTTCAATTTGTCTGGTAAGAGGATAATGAATGGATTCCTTCTCACCCAATCATGGCTCAAAATGCAAGTAACTGTGCCACGTTGTGTGCACGTGGACTCAGATTCTTTTTACCACGTTAGCAAGTGTGGGCCCTCTTGCCATGGTCAAAGGGTCGTTCTAAAGCCCACTGATAAGATGGGTGAGGACATCTCATATTAAATGTGTTCTACTGTGAGGCTGCAATCTCTACTGCATTGCTTTATGGTGGGGACTGGGACATTGGCCTGGCTCCGTTCAAATTGGCTTGGCTCAAACCCCTTACTTATTTAGTGTTAAAGAGATAGAGTTTCTTTGGAGAAGAAAGCTCACTATATTACCTTTTTATCAAAACTAAACCGTGTGCCTGCCTAAGGCCTAATTGAGACATTAGGAGCCAAGCAAACTGTTGGCTGTGCAGCTATATATAGACATGTTGTTGAATTATTGATAAAATAAAGAAATACAGAAATATGGGTGTGGATTGCACTTAGGAGAATAAATTGTAGGGCATTTTCACAAGTGCCTTTGGTGTCGAACCTGACCCACCTCCAGTGGAACATTGTGAACCTAAACTTCAATTCGAACTACTCGGGGAAGGTAGATGCGCTCCGTGTGCATGTGTGTTCGAGGAATCATGCACGTGTTATGTACAATAATCGTATGTGTTAGTGATAAGACTCAACAATGTGTATGTGTATATGTGCATGTATAGTGCAAAATTGGCCAAAGTGGTGGGGCCACACAATTGGGAAGGGGTGTTAAACAAAGTGAATGTCCTAAAATGTCTCAAAAACACCTACTATGGAACCACCAAATCAGCATTGATATCCTTTCCCTGACAGAGCAACACAATTTCAGTCAGAAATGGTCATATATTTCTCCATTCTTCCTTTCTTGTAACTTGGCTATGTAGGACCACTTGTCATTCAATAGAAAATTTATCAAATTTCTATATAATATGAGAAAACGGTTCCTACACACATGTGTAGATAAGTTATCTACACACTAGCTTAAAATAGAGTGGGGGCCACATTATTTGAGTGATCCAAACCATTCATTTTTAAGGCCCTCACATAGATAGGGTGTCCACGAAAAATCAAATCCATTGGATCATCCTAACCATTCGAACTGTGGAGGCAAAAAATGGACTAATTTGTGAAGGTTTAAAGACATCCATTTTACCTCCACAAATCGTAGGGTTGGGATGATCCTATGGATCTGATTTTTTGTAGACACCCTATCTATGTGAGGGCTTTTAAAATGGATGGCTTGGATCATCCAAACAATGTTGGCCCCCACTGTATTTTAAGCTAGTGTGTAGAGAACTCTCTACACATATGTGTAGGAACCATTTTCTCATATAATATATAGTGTTTCAAGTATCGGCTTTGGAGCAAAACACGGGTCTTAGTAAACTTTGTTGATGGATTTCACTACCATATTTTGGTAGTGGCAGTACTCAATCGTTTTACACTTTTTAATTAGCTTCTTATATTTAAAATCAAAGTGAGTAGTGCGATTATCAAAATATAGCAATGTGAAGAAAGATTTGAAGGGAGTCATATAAATAGAGGTGAAATTACGTATGAGTGTGATTGCATGAACTTAACTGTTACGTGCCTAATCGACCGTAACAGAATTAAACAAAAAATAAAAGAGAGAAAAGGGGGAGAGAGGTTGATTCGAGGCAACCGGACCTCCTAGTGGTTCAAATCGAGATGAACTATGACTCTCCTAAACAAAGTTTCCCTTGTTTGCTGTAATTTTCTTCTCCTTTCATTTCATTGAATCAAAGAACTTAAATACAAGTACAAAAGTGTGCCACATCACTAACTCATTTGCCCACTTCTATAACCCACTACCACAAGCTTTACCGGCCACTAACATGGCACATAATGAAACTAACACCAACAACCTTACATAAGTAACTACATAATAACTTCTTTGCAACTACAACACATACACTGTAAAGAGGTATATATCATTAAGGGTGGTGTAGCTCCTCCTTGGAGATTTTTGGCGTTATTTGATGAAATTGAGGATTTTGTTGCGGGTTCGGCTATTGTCTTTAATCACGTTTGGAGGTCGGCAAACAAAAAGGTGAATGTGTTAGCCAAGCAGGGAGTTGAGAGGGAGAGTATTCTCTGGTTCGATCATCTTCCCCGTAATATAATTTTGTTATTTTTATTGTATCTTTTCTTCTTCTTCTTTGTTTCTTCTTTCTTGTTTTTGTTCTCTGGGTTGCCCCTTCTCGGGTGCTCGGATCCCTTGTCATTTTATTCTAATCAATACAAATCGCTATTTCAAAAAAAAAAGGTATATATCATTAACCCTCTCTACATGTTCCAAAAGAAGTGTTATTGCTTTTTATTTTTATCTTTTTTTTTTAATCTTTGGAATCCTTATGAAATTTCCTTTTCATTATTCCTTGTTTTAGATTTTTGTGCCCTTACTGTTCAAAGGAGAGCGGGTGAAGAACACGAAAAAGAACATCCATTGCCCTCAACAAGCAATCCCATTCTCGATTCTTGAGGCCGAAGCAAGTATAAAAGGCAACCCAACCCACACACCAAAATCACACACGTCTTCTACAACCATATCTTCCTCTTACTTACCCTTCTCTCCATTTCTTGCTTCCCTAGCTACATTTCCTTAATTAAGGTATGCTCCTTAGCAATCCCTACTTCTTTGTTTCCTTCAAGCTACTTCCCATGGGCCATTAATCTCTAGGCTAGAAATTTGTTTTTCTGGTGACGCACCCCTGCTTGTGACTGCCATAAAACAAGTTCAAGCACTACAGTGGTTGTTCTTTGTTGTTACTTTTTCCTACTTCAAGTAACTTCCAGTGAACCAGCTTCTTATCAACTTTCTATTATCATATTTTGTTTTTTACATTTGGTCTTCCTCCTCTTTCTTCATTTTGGGTCCAGTGTGTGTCTACCATGATTGGGATATGATGTTTTGTTTCATCTGGGTCATCCTTTGATCTTTAGCTTTGTGATTATTGCCTTAGCCCAAATATCTTGTTAATGAAGTACTAGTCTTGAAGAGAGAGAGAGAGAGAGAGAGAGAGAGAGAGAGAGAGATTAACCCAAATTCAACGACCTTACTTGAATTTGGGTGAATCTTGCTAGTATGTTTAAAGAAGAAAAATAAAAAAAGGAAGTTGTATATTAATTGTAAAGAGGAGAGTCTGTAACATAGTACTTTCTTTTGAAATTTCAGGGTGAGAGAGAAGATGAACAGGCCAGGAGATTGGACTTGCAGGTCATGCCAGTACTTGAACTTCAGCAGGAGGGACTCATGCCAACGTTGCGGCGATCCAAGGTCCGCTGAGACCCGCGAATTTGGGAGCTTCGGCGGAAGGAGTACCGGGTCCATATTCCCATTTAGTGGGTCGGACGTCCGGCCTGGTGATTGGTATTGCTCGGCAGGTAACTGTGGGGCCCACAACTTCGCAAGCCGATCAAGCTGCTTCAAGTGTGGTGCATTCAAGGATGAGTCGTCGGCTGGTAGCTTTGATGGAGATGCACCTCGATCGAGAGGCGGTTTTGGCGGTAGTGGGGGTGCCCGCTCCGGATGGAAATCCGGTGACTGGATTTGCACCAGGTAATTCTCATTTTCTGTTTTTTTCTTCATTTATTCTATTCTATTCTCGAATCAGAAGAGAGGGATCTCATAAGAGGAATATACAAACTGTGCATGCTTATATATATAAAGTATATTAGGCCACGCTTGGATACCTCATGTTTTTGTATTTGGATTTGGATTTGAGGATTGGATACAAAATACATCAATCACCCTCATGCTCATGTTGTACAAGAGAGTGATGCAGGGGGGACGTCTTGTTGTTGTTGCAGCAAGGTCGAGGAGCAGTGAGGGTGAAGATAATAGTCACAAATACAGATTTCCAAATCATGTCTCGCAAAAAAGATTTGAAAATCAGATTTATTTTTTCTTCACTGTTGTAGCTGATTTGGAAATCGAAGGATCCAATCTAGTTCCAAATCTCAACTACAAATGTGAGAAATCCAAATCTAAATCTTGTGGTATCCAAACGTGGCCTTACTGAATTTATTTTGCATGGCAGTATCCTACTAATTTTTTTTTTGTTTTTGAAAATGGCAGTATCATACTGATTAATTTTTAGTTTTACCAATGTTTATGGACAAAAGATACTGGGATATTGCGAATGGTAATGTAAACTTATTGTTTTCTGTTTACTCCTTTTGGTTTGGTAATTATTTTACTGTTTTAGTAGTTCTTTTATTTCTTATATGGCTTTTCTTTTCATCTTTTATTTTCTTTATTATTTCTAGTTGGGTTTTGCTGAAGAGATTAATCTTTTTTGAATATTTTTAAAGCAAAGATGAAAACAAGAAATACATACAGAGACACTTCATGTGTGGACACATTAAATATACTCATGAGTACTGCCTAAAATACCGTGCATGATACTTAATGTTCACATATTGCCTACACGCACTTCTCTATCTCTGTGCGCCCATGACTATTGTTTTAAGAGTTTTATATTTCCACCCAATTGTTTGATATTATGCCTTGATTTTAAGCTCTTCTCATTGGGAGTTACAATTCCCAAAAGCTACCAATAGTAAATCCAAGAAAATTACGGAAAAAAAAAGAAAAAACAGAGGAGGGGACAATATTTAGAGAAATTATATGGTGCCTTTCCCTGAAGTCCCATGTGGGTGGTACAATAAAAGTACCACCCTTGATGTTTGATCCAACAGTAACTCACTTTAAAAAGTGAGCCGCTGTTGGATCAAACATGTACCGCCTTTTAAGTGAGCTGTTGTTGGATCAAACATCAGGGGGATGGCAGTACCGCCCGCACGGGACTTGAAGATCTGGCACCATATAAAAACTCCAATATTTAATTGTGAGAGCTTATATTCCTGCATGTTCCATAGGTCGGGCTGCAACGAGCACAACTTTGCAAGCAGGATGGAATGCTACAGATGCAATGCACCTAGGGACTCTCGAAATTAATCTTCATGTTCACCATATATCACCATTTTTGGGTAACTTTCTATATTCTATAATGACGTGTTTCTATAATGTATTCATGTTTAGATTCTAATAAGATTCATGGCTTCCATTTCAGGCATTGCAGTCTGCTGAGAAAGCCAAAGGGACAAAATCATATAATATCTCATGTTATTTACTTCTTTTGCTACAGTCGTTCGTTTTTGTTTTTTTGTTGTCCTTTTTGGTGCTAGGGAATTCTTTGACCATGCATGGTTGAAGACCCATCTTCCACATAGGTTTCTTTTCCTCAGCATTCTGTTCAGTTTGACAGTTTTACCACCATTCTCCCCTCTCCCTCCCTCTTGTCAACTAGCATAGCTATGTAGTGGTGATCCAGATGTTCTTAATCTACTTTCAAGTGTCTTGTATGTGGAGAAGGGCTTGTCGCTTATAGAAAAATGCAGTGTATCCTTAGCAAAAGCTTATGAAAGACCCTTCTCTTCACTATTAATAGTAATATATTTTGCTTTATCTTGAGCTTCAAAAGATGTTGCATAAATCTCTCTTTCTTTCTCTGATGGGATTTGTTCTAACATCCATAATTCACAATGTCTTTTGTGTGTGGCCCAGGGAATGTTTGACAATGCCTTTTATGTTAAAAATGTCAAGCAAAGTTGCACACTTCTCCAAAGCACTTAAAAAGAACCAGCTCATGGGCCACCATTAGACCTTTGGATTCAACCAATGCAATATAAATAATAGATCTAAGATTCAAGGAATATCTATGAGTAGCTTTTACTTGAAAAGGGAACTGGGAGAAATTAATAATGACTCCCCTAAGCATCAAATCCCTAACAGAGAACCCATTATAAAGATAAGAATTGATGGGTTGATTGAAAAGTATGTGACGCAATTTTCGTTCCAAAGTCGAGTGAAATTCATAATTTTTCCAGTTTTTCTTTTATTTCTGTTTTTTTTTTTTGGGTGGTTAAGCAAGGATTCTGAGGGTTCATCAAATGCCTTCTTAGGGTGTTTGAAGCTAAGATGAAAATATCATTTCTCGGTTTGTAAGACCATGAGGCCCTTGTATAGAATCATGAAGAATGAAAAGGAAAAAAATTAATTAAAGAGCTATGCAGAAAACTCATAACACACGCGGCTAAGTGCACTCAAATAGTTGCTTACACATGCAACCTCAGCATTGGTTTTTGGAACCGTAATTTCTCATTGCTTGGGATGGTGTCAACTAGCTAGTTCTCCACCCTTTTCTGTGAAGCTGGATGTAACCAACACCCACTAGATTTATATTTTCATGTTAAGGGTTCCACACGAAAGCGAAGATCCCACATTGGAAAAGTGAAAGAGATGAGGATAGGCTTATAAGGGCTTGGGCACCCTCCCCTTAACAGCTAGCTTTTAAGGGTCAGTTCCACCCGGGTCATAACATATAGAATTACAACATTTACAAAGTGGTCAGGGTTTTACTTTTTAACTGGTTTTGGACTTAGTCTGTTCACATAATCTTAAATGAATAGGGCCTAAGAGTAGGGCCATATATGGAAGGTGATCCTGCTTTTATCATTAATGTTCTAAATGTTGGTTGGAATTTTAGGGATTTCGGATTATATGGATTATACCTTTGAATTTATTGAGAGTATTGTAATATGTAGAATTTGATAATAGTGCAACAATATATATCTGTTGAAATAAAGAAACAATAGAGAGTGACTTATCAATGAGTTGAGGCATGAATCTTAATTCGTTGTCCTTGAGACAAGTATCGCCCCCACATATTACGAGTCGCGGTGCTGATTGGGTACTCTAGCATGTGTTTCCAGGATTCAATAACTCCGCTCTACGGGTGTGCACTCACACTACTCGAATGCCTAGCGAATACGCTGAGAAAAACGACCAGAAAACTTTGCAGGAATAAACAGAAACAGAAAGAGAAAACCCATAGAAGAAGGCACTGTATCCATTTGGATACCTCTTTGTTTCCAAAATGTCTCTTAAATAGACACTCAACAGACACACCTTTTATTAATGGATGCGATTAGGAAAGATTTTAGAACGTTTCCTAACGGGCGCACTTAAGATGCGGTTATCAAAAATGAAATAATGATAAAAAGAAAATTCAAATAAATAATAAAATAAAAAGAAAAATTTTACACACAAACACGCGTGCCATGACTTGACCCGGCACAACTCGGCGCGCTCCGTAAAGGTTTTCCGTCAAATTCCATGCTTTTTTCTCTAGGTATACCCAACCTTTAGAGATCCAACTCCAATATGCATGCCCCATTTCATCTTCTCATACTTCCAATGTGGGACTAAAAGTCTCCACCAAACTCAAGAATAATGGAGGGATATTCAAATTTGGGCTTTAAAAACCATAGAAGCTCAAAAGTGCACAAGGGAACCAAAAAATAACAAAGAAGCAAAAAGACAAAATAGGGCATATATTATAATTTTGAATTATAATAAGACTTTCTCCTTTATCCAAAGGAACAGTCAACACTAAATGATAAAGCTGCCTATGGATGGAAGTTAGAAATTTAGTATTAAGTAATACATATCATGGAGTTGTTTAATGTTAATGTCCGTTTTTTTTGTTTTACTCTGCACTTAGTTTAACCCACATTATTTTCATCAAAATGGGTTATTCCAAGGCTTCTATTCTTCTAACAATATAATTGTAATGTTACTCAAGACATTCACAACAACATTGGCATTGGATTCTGTATCCATTGAATTAGCCTTTTCAAGGCTTCCTCATTGACCTCATGGCTATCTTATATCCATATCTTAATGGTCAAAAAGCATTGCTACATTCAATAGTGGTTCCTCATTCACTACCTTAGCTTTATCAAGATTCTGGTATTCCTTTAAGCTGGCTTTATGTTACTTCAATTGCTTTGTTAATGTTAGTCAAGTACCTCATTCAAGTGAAGTAACTCTATAGGTGTAGGATTGGCGTATGGGGTCCAGTCCCTTGGACATGATGTCCTAATAGTTATTGCATATGTAAAGAAAGAAAGAAAAAAGGAAAGGAAAAAAGTGAAGTACTTTTTAATTACTGATATTTTCCATTTGCACTACCAATGTCGCTTGATGGAATCTGATGACAGGAAGATCAAATCAAGGTTCATTTTGGCTTTCTATTTTTATGGGAAGGAATCAATATATATCTTGAGATAGAATTTACTGCCTAAGTAGGGTATAAGCTCTGCTTGGATTGATCTATTGAGAAGATTTGATTTGGCTGCTGTTACTCATTGTGGTTCGTGGTTGTTGTTGTTATTGTGTTGTGCAACCATTATATCGGAGCTGCAAGCTCGTGATAGCCTTTCACAATTAAACTCAAGCCCAAATCTTATAGTAGATTAGCAAAGCTCGGAAGTCTTTAAGAATTTGAATGAGGAGGTGTGTTCGGCAACTATTCTTTTACCGGATTTTCCTCATTTTTAGGGGTGGAGAATGACAAAAGCCAAAAAAATCTCAAAAATCATGTTCGGCTGCATGACCTGCTAAGGTCCGTTTCAAAATTTTCTGCTACTTTTTCGACTAAAAAATAGGATTCCTCGAAGCGATAAATAATCGTTTCTAAAATTTCTCATCACTCCGTTTCTGCCCGATTCTTTAGGCGAGAATGAGAAGTGTTGCTGAAATCTCGAGTAGAAAGCTGGGAGAATTCTGTATATGTACTAGTAGTGGCCTAGAAAACTCCACTATAATATTGGAGAGTAAATGTTCTACACAATGGAAAACCCGGACCTACTTTCCTCCTTGGGCATCATGCTAGCACTACTTTTTGAAATGAAAAAACTAATAAATAGAAATCCTTTAGCCTTTATCGTTGAATACACACACACACACACACACACACTAGTGGGACAACCCGTACGTGCATCGAAAAACTTGGCTAGAGAATGGTTGACAACAGCATGAAATTCCCTAACCCGTAACCTTAACTTAGCAGAAGAGAAATGGAAAAGAAAAGCACAACACATCAGCATCCTGAACAAAAACCATAGAAATTTTAAAGATCTTAAACCCTAACCTGAACTTAGCAGAAGAGAAATGGAAAAGAAAAAAACCACATGATCCAAAAACCCCCTAATTCACATTTATTTATTTTTGAGGAACTCAAAAGTCGCATAGACTGGAAAAAATGTTCAGACTAGAAAAAGACATAAAAAAGATTGCCACCTTCGGCCATTTTATAAAAAAAGATTACCACCTTCAAACCTTGTTAAAAATAGAAAAATTATGACAATTAAAAAAGAACTGAGGAAGAAGAAATACTTACTCAAGAGAAGTCGATTCCGATAGAATTATCTCAAAAAGTTGGAGATTCCAAGAATGATTAACCATCATAGTCGTGTTCATGTCCTTTTCTCCTAAAATGTCAATACGAACGATTAGATGTAAATTAATGAAAAAGTTGTCCAGAAATTTTAAACATGGTTAGAAAATGCATAATCGTGTCTGGCCCTATAACCTTCATTTATTACAAAAAAAAAAAGGAGTAAAAAAATAATCTAAGAATGATGATACAAATTGTTCCTAAACATCATTTTCCCTTTTTAACTATCCCAATATACATACATGTATCATCATCAACACATGAATCATACTTTCATAGAATTTTTCTTCCTAACATGAGAGTTGATGCCAAGAAGAGTTTCCAATGATTTGGCTTTCTTGTTACTCACTCTGCCTGCTTCCTTCAATAACTCAGCCAACCTTCTCTTCTGAATGTTTACATCAGAATTCAGTTCCCATGATTTTGCTCAATCATCCCAACGACATTGTCCAAGATATTGATTAAATCATCTAGTCTGCACGGAATTATGGAGATTAATCTATGCAAGAAAGAATCAAGAAACGGGAAAACAATGAGATAGGTATAAATTTGTTTGGAATATACTCATCACAACGGAGAGATACACTAAAGAAAACTTAGAACTCTATTATGAAATATGGGAAGTTCAAATTGCAATACCTTGGAGAAAGTGCTTCCATTCATGTAAATGAAAATAAACCCATAGCAGAGAATATTTAACATCCATTAAAAGCAAAAGAATAATAATCCCTAGTAGGAAAAAGTGTTTCAATTCTTGTAAAAGAAAATAAGTTTTAGTAGGAAACTTGAGAGTACATGTTGTTTCGAATTGCTCAAACTCATTCACATCACACATGCTGAACAGAGTACTTGTGGTTTCTTTTTAAAACTAAAGCAACATGCTTGTAAAAACTGAAACAGCATGCAACATCGGGGAAACACAATTTTGCAGTTTTCATGCAAAAAGCCCGACCCATATTGTTAACATCAGATTCTAGTGTTTGGATTAAGTAGTCTTGAAGAAAAGTGAAGTTTCTTTTAGATTAAGTATCTTAATCAAGATTGTGACAACTATAAACCGAATAATGTAAAAACATTAAACTCCATCTAAGCATGTGAATTGCTATATAATATCCGTATGAATTGAAAATTTTAATGGAAGAGTATAAAATTATATAAATAGACCGAAATTATGTCTCACGTGAATTGCTTGGATGCACAATTTGAGAACTGACCCACTGGAAAAAGGGAAATGGGATCATTTGAGAAAGAAGAAGATAGAAGGGTATTGAAAGCATCTAGAGAAGAACACAAAGATGCGACCTTATAAACCCAGAATCCTTGTGCCCGGTGCAAAGACATAGGTGAGTGAGCTCGTGGTTTAGAGAGAGAGAGAGAGAGAGAGAGAGAGAGAGAGAGAGGGAAAGAGTGTGAAGAATATGTAGAGAGGTGGAATAGATAACGAATTCAAAGCAGTATGATGCCAAGAAAACGTGGAGGGTGGGATATTGAAAAGCAGTTTCAATGTGTGATAGTAAGAAAACTTGGAGGCTTGAAATACTAAAAAGTAATAGGAAATTATGTAAGGAAGAAACAAAATTGAGTAAATGGTAAACGGAAATGATAGGAAGTGGAAGAGTTATAAGTAGAAATGTTTTATTCATTGCTTAATTCTCAATGAATTAAATGGAAATGGACGTTTTGAGTAATTATCAAATTAAATGGAAATGTTGCCACACAAAAACAGAAATATGAGCTTTAAATAGAGGCATAAGAAACGTCACCTTTGGATTTATAAGTAGAAATGGTTTTTTTTTATCTTTAAATTCTAAATGCCACGTGTGAAATTATGTGCCACGTACGTAGACTTGAGGGAGGAAGGGGAGGGCCGCCGGCCGGAGGAACACGCGTTAACTCCAGAAACATTAAAACCTAACGATTTCTGTTAAAATGAGGTGTATTCTTCTTTCAAGGGGGTGAATTTATCACTTCCCTAAAAGAATCGCTAAAACTATTTGAGAAAAGGTAAATTAAATGAGTGATAAAACGATATATATATATATATATATATATATTAATTGAAATAAAGCAAACCATAAAAGGAAAAAAAAAAAACAAACGAATATTGACAAAGGCCTGACCCCAAACCCACCAACAAACTTGTAGAAACCAAAATCATAGATAAGAAACCTCCAAATAGAAAATCCAAAAATCCAAATGAAGAGAAGAAATATAATCCAATTAAAAAATCCTCATCAAAACATCGACGTGGAGATAAAGGCAAATAAGCATCAAGACTTTGAAATTCAATATAGCCAGCAAGAAAGCAAGATTGTTAAAACACCCAAATATTTGTTCTTTGGGAAAATGACCAAATAGAAGGGGTTTCTACTGACTATGACATTTGAAGAGGGGTGTTTTGTAAATCACCAATCAAGAGTGCATATGACTAAAATGGCCTTGATTCTCTCTCTCTCTCTCTCTCTCTCTCTCTCCCTATCAAATCACCTTTTTGAAATGATTACATTTAGAATACAAATCCCAAAACCCACCTTTTTCTCTCTTCTTCTTCTTCCTCCCACCTACGCACGTATGAAAAATCCGAAAACCTCCATTTTTGAAACCCAAAAACCTCCATTGTTAGATGCCAAAAGCTCCATTCTATTGCTGAAAACCTCATTTTTAGATGTCAAAGCCTCCCTAACCCTTCATTGCATTGGAAAACGCCTCCATTTACAACAACTATTGCAAAAAAACGTTATTAGATTTCGAAATCGCAAAAATCTTCATTAGAAACCATCATTCCATTGCACAAAGCCTCCATTCAATTGAAAGGTGTGTATTTCTAGCCCTCCCTTCTCTTTCAATTATAAGACATGTTTATAAACTTGAATGAAAGTTTTCCATGTTAAACTACTGTTTTCCACTTTATAATCATTGTTATTTTACTATAAACCACTAATTTCTTAAGTTAAACTACTATTTCACTACGATAAACCACTATTGAAGTGGGTGTTTATAAGTGGTTTATATAGCTTCTTTGGTTAAGAATCCTCAGTAGTGGTTTATAATCATAAGTAGTGGTTTATTAAGGCTTACCAGTGGTTTAGAGTTTTTATAATTGGTTTATAAGGATTAACAATGGTTTAAAGTGTTTATAAGTGATTTATACAGGGTGAGCAGTAGTTTATAGTGTTTATAAGTGGTTTATACAGGCTTATCAGTGGTTTAGAGTGTTTACAACTGGTTTATATATGGTAAACAGTGGTTTATATAAGCCTATCAGTGATTTAGAGTGTTTATAAGTGGTTTATATAGGCTTATCAGTGGTTTAGAGTGTTTACAACTCGTTTATATAGGGTAAACAGTGGTTTATCTAAGACTTTAGAGTGTTTATAAGTGGTTAATATTGGCTTATTAGTGGTTTAGAGTGTTTATACATGGTTTATACAGGGTAAGAAGTAGTTTATAGTCTTTATAAGTGGTTTATATAGGCTTATCAGTGGTTTAGAGTGTTTACAACTGGTTTATATAGGGTAAACAGTGGTTTATATAAGCGTATCAGTGATTTAGAGTGTTTATAAGTGGTTTATATAGGTTTATCAGTGGTTTAGAGTGTTTATACATGGTTTATACAGGGTAAGAAGTAGTTTATAGTATTTATAAGTGGTTTATATAGGCTTATCAATGGTTTATATAGGCTTATCAGTGGTTTAGAGTGTTTACAAGTGGTTTATATAGGGTAAACAGTGGTTTATCTAAGCCTATAAGTGGTTTAGAGTGTTTACAAGTGGTTTATATAGGCTTATCAGTGGTTTATAGGTTTATACATGGTTTATACAGGGTAAACAATGGTTTAGAGTGTTCATAAGTATTTTATAAGCCTGACAGTGGTTTAGAGGATTTATAAGTGTATAATATATGGTAAACAATGGTTTAGAGTGTTTATAAGTTGTTTATATAAGCCTAACAGTGGTTTAGATTGTTTATAACTGGTTTATATAGGCTTAACAGTGGTTTAGAGTGTTTATAAGTTGTTTATACAGTATAAGCAGTGGTTTATATAGGGGTAAGCAGTAGTTTAGAGTATTTACAAGTGGTTTATATAGGGTAAACAGTTGTTTAGAGTGTTTATAAGTTGTTTATACAGTTTAAGCACTGGGTTAGAGTGTTTATAAGTGGTTCATGTAAGCCTAGCAGCGGTTTAGAGTGTTTATAAGTTGTTTATATAAGCCTAACAGTGGTTTATAGTGTTTATAAGTGGTTTATATAGGCTTAACAGTGGTTTAGAGTGTTTATAAGTTGTTTATACAGTGTAAACAATGATTTATAGTGTTTGTAAGTGGTTTATATAGGGGTAAGTAGTGGTTTAGAGTTTTTACAAGTGGTTCATATAGAGTAAACAGTGGTTTAGCGTGTTTATAAGTTGTTTATACAGTGTGAGCAATGGTTTATATAGGGGTAAGCAGTGATTTAGAGTATTTACAAGTGGTTTATATAGGGTAAACAGTTGTTTAGAGTGTTTATAAGTTGTTTATACAGTGTAAGCAGTGGTTTAGAGTGTTTATAAATAGTTCATGTAAGCCTAACAGCAGTTCAGAGTGTTTATAAGTGGTTTATATAGGGTAAGCAGTGGTTTGGAGTATTTACAAGTGGTTTATATAGGGTAAACAATGGTTTAGAGTGTTTATAAGTGTTTTATATAAGCCTATGAGTGGTTTAGTGTATTTACAAGTGTTTAATATAGGGTAATCAGGGGCTTAAAGTGTTTATAAGTGGTTTATATAAGCCTATCAGTGGTTTAGAGTGTTTATAAGTGGTTTATATAGACTTAGCAGTGGTTTTAGAGTGTTTATAAGTTGTTTATTTAGGATTACCAATGGTTTAAACAACTGAGAGGGAGAGACTACCAACCTGTGAGAGGAGGTTCATTCAGAATCAGAGGATACCGGAGAGAGGTACACGAACCTGCGGGGCATTATGACCCTCTAATGGACGGTTGGGATCATCCCATGAGAGAGAAAGGGGCATTGTGGCCCTCTAATGGAAGGTTGGGATCATCCCATGAGAGAGAGGGGACATTGTGGCCCTTTAATGGACGGTTGGGATCATCCCATGAGAGAGAGAGGGGGGCATTGGGGCCCTCTAATGGACGGTTGGGATCATCCCATGAGAGAGAGAGGGGCATTGTGGCCCTCTAATGGAAGGTTGGGATCATCCCATGAGAGAGAGGGGGGCATTGTGGCCCTTTAATGAACGGTTGGGATCATCCCATGAGAGAGAGAGGGGGCATTGGGGCCCTCTAATGGACGGTTGGGATCATCCCACTAGAGAGAGAGGGGGCATTGTGGCCCTCTAATGGACTGTTGGGATCATCCCATGAGAGAGAAAGAGAGAGGAATTGTGGTCCTCTAATTGATGGTTGGTATCATCCCATGAGAGAGAGAGAGAGAGGTGACGGTATTTTAAAAATGAGGGTATTTTTGTCCTAAACCCTTGCAAACCAGTCACCATCACTCTAGATTGGTTATTTCCAAGTCTCCCCTCTTCAAATGTCATAGTCAGTAGAAAGCCCTTTCATTTGGTCATTTTCCCTTGTTCTTTTAAGTGGTGTTTTTCCTGAGAAAGAATCAAATACTTTAAAGAACCAAACAAAATACACACAAAAATAGTAAAAGTAAAGTTTTTATTGAACATCAGCTTAAACAGAGGGAAAAGATTGGAACATGAAATCCAACATTCTGAAAAATAACACTGCATATTTTCGCACAAAAAACAAATGACTAAGATCCTACAGAGAAGAAAGTCTAATTTACTTGGCACATGATAGATTTATCTTTGGTCACTACCTCACTTTAGCCTACATCCTAATCAACCATAAAAAAGTACTAATTGGGCAAACGGTTGTTAAAGATGTGTAAGGTTCTCTTATGTAAGAGCACAAAACTCATAACAATAAAGCGGATCACAGTGAAGCTTCCCTTCATGGATGAAAATAGTCCTTTGGAATACCACGTATGCCACAATTTAGTATTACAGATAGGATAATTAGTCACAAATCTTAATGAAAAATTATGGCAACTAATCATACGGAAAATCTTAGCAATGGTTTACAAAAAAAGATGAAAGGAAGAAAAAGAAACAAAGAGACTATAATCAGGGAATGTTGAATCCTGTAGGCTAAAAATTGCAACATGAGAGAAGAAAAGAACTGAAAAAACACCTGAACATAAAATGAAAAGACGCGAAAATGCAATACGATTCATGATTAGTAGCAAAATTCATTTAGAAGGGATAATGAGAAGACTCATTTCTTCTATTATTCCAATTTGTGAGAAGAATTTCAAGTTGTCAGAGTTTTTGTAGGAAAAATAGTACATAAATGGGAAATAAAATGTAAAAGCTTTCTAAAATTTCCCATTTCCAACAGTCAGCCAGGAATTTCAATTAGATCCATATTTTCAAATAAAATAATTTGGAGAATTGGAACCCAAATTACCTTCCCATTAAAAGCGGTTATAAAAAGCTGCCTCTGCATCCTCCCATGAACCGAAAAATATAAACCCATATGCTGTGAATGAAAGGGGAAGAAAACCCAAACAACTTTGGATCAAAATTAATTCTCAAAAAGTAAAACAAACAGGGCCTAAATGAATGACAGGAGAAACCTCCAAACAAAACTGAGATGCAAAAGTTAACCATTTGTGAGTAATTAGTCAAATTAAAATTAAAATTTCTAGCAAGGAAATAGCTCAAAGGAAAAACAAAAAAACAAAACCTATCATGCCAGTTGCTAGGAGTCCAAGGCATTTCCTTGAATCGACCTGCATCAAAAACAAAAAAAGAAAGGGAAAAAATTTCATATGAAAAACAAAAAAGTTACAAAGAATACTTATCTTTATACAGCATTAAAGGAAATAATAAAACAAACACCCACTTTAAGAATACATGCTGTTACATGTTCAAAATTTTGTTACGATCAGAAAATTTCTTACATGACAAATTTACATGCTCTAATATATGAATTGCACACACCAACAATTGAGAATAAAATGAATCCTAATAAAATATAGAAAAGAAAAAGAAGAACAATATAATTTGGTATGGGTAGAAATGTGAAGAGATATTACACCGTAAGCATTTCGTCACCCTTCTTCTTTCCGGACACTGCCTTCCATGCCCTTGGATTGCACCTTGGGTTTTTGAGCTTTTGCTAATCATGAAAAGTAAAAATAATGCTGCACAAAACCCACATCCAATCCAAATCAAAAGGTTAGAAAATCAATTCCTTAAAAACAGAATAAAGATTAGATCCTCCCTAAAAACCCATTAAAAATATCACAATTTTCCCTAAAATATAATGTCTCAGATATAATGGTTAAAAACAATAAACTTATGCATATTAATTGCAGAAAAGTACAATTGGTAAAGGAGGTGGAGATAAAGATGTAGAAGAAAACCCAAATCAAAGGTTTTGCATAGGAGAAGACCGTTTCTTGGGTTGGACACCGCAATACGGTATTTCTCATCGGGGATGTTGATGTCATTGCAAAGAGAAAGAAAACCGGTAGAAACGAAAAGAAAAAAAAAGATCCAACCATGGTGTTAGCAAAATTAAAAAAAAAAATTAAGGACTGAACGTATGAAAACATGAGGCAAATTTATCATTCAGTTGTCGGAAACCTTGTCATATCAATTTATCACACTTCGAAGGGTTCGATACCCACCAATACTAACATGGAATATTCAAGAAGCCCTCTTGTGACCACTGCAATTTCTTCCAGTGGGGGGACAATACAAATTTATTTTGTGATAAGAAGCGTCGTTTTAGAGGTGAATTAGAAACATTGGAGAATTAGCCGAAAGATGATTGGAGAGAATTAGAAAGGAATCGTCGTGAAGATATTAATTGCTGATTTTAAGGGATTCTAAGCACGTTAATTGCTATTAAGTGTCGCACATATTTTTCACGCTTCTATTATATATTCAGAGATTGAAGGGAGACAGGTGAGCGATTTTAGAGAGAGATTGGAACAAATTAAATACGGGGAGAGAGATTTAGGAGGGATAGTGGAAATATTTCCTACTATGAGTAGAGTGGAGAGAAAAAGAGAGAGAGAGATTTTAGGAATATCTTTCCTCGTTTAATGGTTGATTTTAGGAGAGTCATTTTAGGGATATGAGTTTTAATTGTCGACTTTTTAGAAATACAATTTACATTGCGTTTTTCTAAAGAGGGTGCCACGTTGGATTGAAGGCTGGATGGGGGAGCTGTCCACGTTGGCGTGAAGAGTGAAACTCCCATCTTGCTATATTATAATAGATATATCTAGAGAGAGAGAGAGAAGGGTTTCTGCGCTCGAGCGCAGAAACAGGGATGGGCCACATTGGGGGGGATCCAAAGCATTCATTTGATGGGCCCTTTCATGTATAGGGTATCCACAAAAAATTAGCTCCATTGGATCACCATATGGTGTCTATTTGTGGGGTGAAAATGGGCACCCTATCCATGTCAGGGCCTATCAAATGAATGGTTTGGATCACCCTAAAAATGTGGGTCCACCGTGTTTCTAGCCGTCACCTCATATAAGCTTATATGAGGGGCCACTCATACTCACTTTTCCCATATATATGACTAGTGGGAAAAATGAAAAAAAGGCATTCGAAACCTTTCACACGGAAAAATAGTCTTCTCAAGACATTGAGGTTTTGCGTAGCCATAAGCGCGAAGAACATGTCAGCATTGATCACTATCGAACACCGACGTAAACCTTCTGTAAGAACCGGTAAAATAGATATATATATATATATATATAAATATAAAAATGGCCTCATAGGTGGGTAATCATCGGCCATTACTCATTTTCCCCAAGTTAATCGGGCATGAGGACATCTGGCATAATGGGGCGTACACGATTCGAACCCAAGTCTAAGCTAAGATTGAACGGCTTCCTACCACTAAGCCACCACCCCAGATGTCAACAAAAACGGAATAAATATATATATATGTTAAAATTTCCAATAGTCACTATTCACAATTACTATTCACAATAGTCACTATGCAAGATTACTATGCAGAAATAGTAACTATGCAAGATTACTATGCAGAAATACTATGCAAGTTCACTATTGAGATACACTATTTAAAAGTATTATTCACAGTAGGACCCACCGAGTACTATTTACAAACGGGTCCCACCATCAGTAGGTCCCACATCAGCGGGCCCCACACCCGCAGGCCCCACATCAGCGGGCCCCACACAAGTAGGTCCCACACAAGCGGGTCCCACATCAGCGGGTCCTACCAACAGTAGGTCCCACAACAAGTAAGTCCCACACAATAATTCAAGTTACTATTCAAGCAAATAAACTAATAATATAATAATTCAAGTTACTATTCATGCAAATAAAATAATAAATAAAATAATAATATAATAATTCAGGTTAAGGCTATAAATAGAGGCTCGCAGACGAGGAGAAGGAAAAAAAAAAGAGAAAGAGAGAGGAAGAGAAGAAGAAGAAAAAGGAAAAAGAAATCTGAGAGAGGAGAAGGAAAAGGAAATCTGAGAGAGAAGAAGGAAAAGGAAATCAGAGAGAAGAAGGAAAAGGAAATCTGAGAGAGGAGAAGGAAAAGGAAATCTGAGAGAGGAGAAGGTAAGTCTGTCAATAGTTATTTATTTACACAGTGAAATATCGGTGATATGGTTGGTTCTACCACCTATGGATAAAGCGTGCATATGAGGCGATAACTCGCTATCGATTATGCAAACTTTATCATCATATTTGAACGGTGAAATGCTCGCATAGTAACCGTAAAGTAAACTGTAAGCAAAGAAAGGCGAACTGCTGAGCATAGTAGCCAAAGAATGGTGGCCCACATGAATAGTAACATGCGGGGCCCACATGAATAGTAACATGCGGGGCCCACATGAATGAGTAACATGCGGGGCCCACATAAATAGTAACATGCGGGGCCCACATGAATAGTAATATGCGGGGCCCACATGAATAGTAAGATGCGGGGCCCACATAAATAGTGCATACTGGACAGAAAGGACATGAAGTTGATAAAACTTAGAATTATTTACAGGTTAATCATTCCTATTCTTGTTGGGACTTTTCGGTTACTATCTTCACTCAGAAATTAAAAAGGCAGGTGACAGCTAGACCTTGTCTTGTAATGGTATTCAATATAATTGTCTATGCAATGTAGCTCTGCTTATAAATTGCCTGATAAATACCTGCTTAGTGAATTTATACTCGCTTGCCTGGAATCAAATGAATTGAAATGAATGCAGGAAGAAAGGCAAAAGTAAGTAATTGCATACATGTTGCATACATGGGGGAGAGTGAAGGGGAACATAAGGGTGTGGTGGAATCATCCTGGGACCTAAGGTCCAAAGGCCAACGCGAGAAGCGTGTACTGCCTTTCGTTGGCAAACCAACCAAAAAAAGGGAAAGTATCCCCGAGGGATAGTATCCCCGGCTCGGCAAATGCGAGACCGTAATCCAAGTCCATAACGTCACTACCTTCAGACAGGGGTAGTGGGTAGCCGTGCGGCAAGGACACCGGCAGAAAAAAATAAAAGAAAATGAAAAAGTCAGAAAAGAACTGACAGAAAAATAAATGGGGGAAAAGCCGGATGTACCTGGGGAATGTGCTGTCTCATAATTGTTGCATGCATAGCATACATTGAAATTATTGTCATTGCCATGGGCATTGTAATCTTTATTATATTGCTTCTAGACATTATTGAAAATGTGGATTATATTGTATGCACTGTTTATATTGTCTCTTTTACTCTGCTCGGTCTTTGGATGACCCTGCTTTGACGTTGATTCCTCCACCACAGGGGTTGAGGCATTAGATGGCGGAGCATTTGCAAATGAAGGAACCATGGGATAAGGGACTGTGTGATCAGAGAGTTTGTTCCTGAGTTTTTACATTTTGACGCCTTGCGTCATTTACCATGTCTATCAATACTTTGTTATGATAAGACATCTTTCAGTTGTAATAAGATTCTATCGTGGTTGATGCTTGTATAAAAAAAAAAATAGTTACATGATTTTTGCTTTCTTTTGCTCGTAGCGACTCGTCGGAAATCGGGTCGTTACAGTTTTGGTATCAAAGCCCGGGTTTACGGAAACCCTGGTGCTTGTGGGTTGTGTCGTTAAGTAGGGTTAGATAGCTAATAGGTGACATATGATGTGTCACATTTCAAGGGTAAACTGGAAAAAAAAAAAAATTGATAGTGGTCCACCATCAAAGAACTTGTGCCCCCACTGTGGAAGGATTCACGTTGGGCAATGCTGGAGAAGAAGGGATTGCCCTAAGGCACCAGCCTTCATCCAAAACCGCCCACCTCCGCCACAATATCAACCGGTGCAAACAATCAGCAGAACCAGGGAAGAAGAAATCAGTACCGCCCTCTGACCCAAGATAAGAACGCACAGCCAGGAACTGAAAAGCGTTTCTTCGCCCTAATCAACGAGGTACAGGATGGGGCAACAGAAGGTCAGAAAACTTATTTATAAATTATGGATTATGGGAAACAAGGGAATTCATAGGAGTAAAATGTCTGCCTAGAATAGAAGATTAGTAGTATTTAAGAGGCAGTGCAGATTATGATGGATTTCACAAGACGTTGAATTCTAATCAAAATTAAGATTTACAAAGTAAAGGAGATGATCTTAAATTATCATGTGTCGAGATTCTGATTATCAAGATATCTAGGTTATGGGCGTAGGAATTTCGGGGACGAAATTTTTTTTTTAGGGGGGTAGAATGTAAGAACCGGTAAAATAGATATATATATATATATATATAAATATAAAAATGGCCTCATAGGTGGGTAATCATCGGCCATTACTCATTTTCCCCAAGTTAATCGGGCATGAGGACATCTGGCATAATGGGGCGTACACGATTCGAACCCAAGTCTAAGCTAAGATTGAACGGCTTCCTACCACTAAGCCACCACCCCAGATGTCAACAAAAACGGAATAAATATATATATATATGTTAAAATTTCCAATAGTCACTATTCACAATTACTATTCACAATAGTCACTATGCAAGATTACTATGCAGAAATAGTAACTATGCAAGATTACTATGCAGAAATACTATGCAAGTTCACTATTGAGATACACTATTTAAAAGTATTATTCACAGTAGGACCCACCGAGTACTATTTACAAACGGGTCCCACCATCAGTAGGTCCCACATCAGCGGGCCCCACACCCGCAGGCCCCACATCAGCGGGCCCCACACAAGTAGGTCCCACACAAGCGGGTCCCACATCAGCGGGTCCTACCAACAGTAGGTCCCACAACAAGTAAGTCCCACACAATAATTCAAGTTACTATTCAAGCAAATAAACTAATAATATAATAATTCAAGTTACTATTCATGCAAATAAAATAATAAATAAAATAATAATATAATAATTCAGGTTAAGGCTATAAATAGAGGCTCGCAGACGAGGAGAAGGAAAAAAAAAAGAGAAAGAGAGAGGAAGAGAAGAAGAAGAAAAAGGAAAAAGAAATCTGAGAGAGGAGAAGGAAAAGGAAATCTGAGAGAGAAGAAGGAAAAGGAAATCAGAGAGAAGAAGGAAAAGGAAATCTGAGAGAGGAGAAGGAAAAGGAAATCTGAGAGAGGAGAAGGTAAGTCTGTCAATAGTTATTTATTTACACAGTGAAATATCGGTGATATGGTTGGTTCTACCACCTATGGATAAAGCGTGCATATGAGGCGATAACTCGCTATCGATTATGCAAACTTTATCATCATATTTGAACGGTGAAATGCTCGCATAGTAACCGTAAAGTAAACTGTAAGCAAAGAAAGGCGAACTGCTGAGCATAGTAGCCAAAGAATGGTGGCCCACATGAATAGTAACATGCGGGGCCCACATGAATGAGTAACATGCGGGGCCCACATAAATAGTAACATGCGGGGCCCACATGAATAGTAATATGCGGGGCCCACATGAATAGTAAGATGCGGGGCCCACATAAATAGTGCATACTGGACAGAAAGGACATGAAGTTGATAAAACTTAGAATTATTTACAGGTTAATCATTCCTATTCTTGTTGGGACTTTTCGGTTACTATCTTCACTCAGAAATTAAAAAGGCAGGTGACAGCTAGACCTTGTCTTGTAATGGTATTCAATATAATTGTCTATGCAATGTAGCTCTGCTTATAAATTGCCTGATAAATACCTGCTTAGTGAATTTATACTCGCTTGCCTGGAATCAAATGAATTGAAATGAATGCAGGAAGAAAGGCAAAGGTAAGTAATTGCATACATGTTGCATACATGGGGGAGAGTGAAGGGGAACATAAGGGTGTGGTGGAATCATCCTGGGACCTAAGGTCCAAAGGCCAACGCGAGAAGCGTGTACTGCCTTTCGTTGGCAAACCAACCAAAAAAAGGGAAAGTATCCCCGAGGGATAGTATCCCCGGCTCGGCAAATGCGAGACCGTAATCCAAGTCCATAACGTCACTACCTTCAGACAGGGGTAGTGGGTAGCCGTGCGGCAAGGACACCGGCAGAAAAAAATAAAAGAAAATGAAAAAGTCAGAAAAGAACTGACAGAAAAATAAATGGGGGAAAAGCCGGATGTACCTGGGGAATGTGCTGTCTCATAATTGTTGCATGCATAGCATACATTGAAATTATTGTCATTGCCATGGGCATTGTAATCTTTATTATATTGCTTCTAGACATTATTGAAAATGTGGATTATATTGTATGCACTGTTTATATTGTCTCTTTTACTCTGCTCGGTCTTTGGATGACCCTGCTTTGACGTTGATTCCTCCACCACAGGGGTTGAGGCATTAGATGGCGGAGCATTTGCAAATGAAGGAACCATGGGATAAGGGACTGTGTGATCAGAGAGTTTGTTCCTGAGTTTTTACATTTTGACGCCTTGCGTCATTTACCATGTCTATCAATACTTTGTTATGATAAGACATCTTTCAGTTGTAATAAGATTCTATCGTGGTTGATGCTTGTATAAAAAAAAAAATAGTTACATGATTTTTGCTTTCTTTTGCTCGTAGCGACTCGTCGGAAATCGGGTCGTTACACCTTCAAACCCACGGAGATCAAATACGGAGAAATAGGAAATTTTCTTTTCTTTTTTTTTTGATTTCACAAACAAAGTGAAATCATGTAGACTTTTTCAGTATATACTAGGCAACACTATATGAGCTTTTTCGAGCCCTATTGGGGTTGCTGATTCCAATGAGATGGAGATGAGGGCGGTGCACAAAGGAATAAAAATGTTGGAGCAAGTTTGTTTAGATAAACTTATATCGGGGGGGGCGAGTCCTTAAATGTGATAATGTGGTTATAGGGTAGTGTTGGAGAAAAGTGGTGGAGATATGTAGAATAGAGATGCTTCAAGGCGTGTAGTCGCTTTTCTTCAAACGATATTCGTCCCCACCAGTAGTGTGCAAAGGGGACCATGAACTCGTCTCCAAGATACAATGAAGCCCGGTTCCTAACCAAATGTTTGATGACGTTCTACACTAAAAGGCAACAAATGTGAATCACCTTTGAATTTTTCAAATATGATACCTGAGAATCATAATCTTTATAAGGAACAGCTTCTACGACGATAGATAGGAGTTGGGCTCCTGGTTCGAAACTGAAATCTTTTACCAACTTGTGGGGGCCTACCTAACTCTATGGCGAACAATGGGTGCCATTGCTTGTTGGAGCTTTCGAAACTAAGCTAAAATGCTTGAGTAAATAGTCAATTAAATGCTTTCAATGAAAGTTCGTTTGTTCCTAAGCTTGAGAGCCAGGTGAGTTAGTTATTTCAAAAAGACAGTAAACAACAATGTTGTAGGGAATTTAACAGAGTGTAAGAGAAAGCTTGAGAGCCAGGTGAGTTAGTTATTTCAAAAAGACAGTAACAACAATGTTGTAGGGAATTTAACAGAGTGTAGACTGTAGGAGAGTGAGATAAAGTACGTGGAGTGCAAAGTGCGTCGTTAGCGCCCTACTGCCCACGCCACGCGTGCAGATGTTGCGCCCGCGGTTCCTCACATGGCTAAAACTCATTGTGCAACAAAGCAAGAGAGTGAAGTGGGTAAATTTTTATATACCCATCTCCACTCTTCTCCAATTCCAATGTGGGACTATCTTTCCCACCACATTTCTACTCTCTTTACAAAAAGTTTAGAAAACCCATTTACAAAACTATATTTTGACCAAAAAAATCATGATTTTGACAATCAAAATCTCTAACAGGTAGATAATCTCCTCCTTGGAGGTTTGCTCGATGGATTGATGAAATCTCTGACCGTGTGGAGGGTTCCACTATTTCATACCATCATATAAGGAAATTGGAAAATTCGGAGGCAGGTATACTAGTCAGGGATGGTTGCTTGAGGTCGGATTTGGAAGTGTTCAATTTCTTCCTCCTTGATGTACATTCTTGTTGTGGTTTTCTTCTTCTCTCTTGTATTGTTTTGATCACATCTTGATCGTTGCTGGGCGTCTTTTCTTCATTAATAAATTCTTTGCCATTAAAAAACAAGGTGTAAAATCATTTAACAACCTTTGCACATAGTTTTAATTATAATTTTATAGTTTTTCCATTCCCACTCTAAATAAAACTCTTCACATCTAACTGGAATCTAAATATATAGTTCTCAATACTCCAAATAAAATTCAACATATATAATTAGACTCTAACTACCCAACCCTTACACTGAAAATGAGGAACCTTCCCCAACTTGTCCTAAACTTTAAAGTCCCTAAAATCCCAACTCACAGAATTAGCAAAATCCTGAGATGGCTTAGGGGTTTTTCTTGGCATTTGGGTGCCACATTGGCAGAACTCCTTGTTTGGTTGCCAATATAGCATTGAAATCCACTGAGACTCCAAGGAGTGTCTCTTGGTTAATCATTGCATGTCTATTGATGTCCCTCCCTATAATATCCAATCCCAAAACCACAAAAAAGGTTTGTTTGGATTTCCTGAGAATGATGCTCTCTCTCTCTCTCTCTCTCTCTCTCTCTCTCATGGCACCCCCTACCACAACTCTATGACATTGACAACCAAACACTACTCACTACTAGTGTAATTACGACTACCACTCTTTTAATTTGCACTAGAGGGGGTTGTCCCAAGTAAAAAAAAAGGTGAATATATCACTTCCCTTGTTATATTTCCAGGAATTAAAAATATTACTTTTGAGAACTTACTAGTCAATAGAAGCCTTTTAACCAATTGAATGGAAGTTATTGAATTTTGATTAAATTTGGTTAAAATTTAATAACTTTGTTTTCTTTTCAAATAGTGGCCATCTGATCTATTGCATCATCAAACTGAAAATCTTGATCATGTTAGTCAAATGACTTTTGAAATCTTTGTTTATTGGCTAACTTTGTATCTTTTCCCAATTTGTTAGGGATAAATAATAAGAAATTATGGACTCAATCTAGATAAGAAGAAACACCACCTATCTCCATTACAATTCTCTAGATTTGGAATGGACCTATATAATAATATAAAAAGGGGACAACATTTGTGATCTGCCCTATTGGATGTTGCCATTTAGGCAAGGTGCTCTACCTACTCAAGATGAGTTTTAATTTAATCATTTATTTTCTTTTTACAATATCATTTATTTTAATTCAACAGATCAGATATTAGAACAGTACCCTAATTTGTCTTTTGGATTGATTGAGAGTTATGGATACTTGTTCTGGCCGCTTGGGCCCGTTTAGTCTCATGGGCCTGGGCCTGGGCCTTGAAAAGCCAATTCCATATGATCCGCTAATTCCCACCCATGGAAAGCGCGGGAATCTATACGGCGCACGTTAGAGTGACAGCCAAAAATAGTAACGGCCAAGGGTAATTTAGGCATTTAAGAATAATAAGAAATCGCCTTACTTAGTTAGGGTTTTTGGGGGGTTTTTTATAACTGCAATTAGGGTTTTACGGGGGCCTTCTGGTTCTTCCTAGACGGCGGGATAATATAATATCTTTTGGTCTTCCAGTTTTGGATTTTGCGGGAGTAAGGGGGTTTGGGCTGGACTGTAATTACGGTTTTGGGTTTCGGATTTTCCTCACCCGAATCGCATTACTGTGGATCGGCTGTGGGTTCCGAGCTTTTGCAGGGATTGAGGTTTTTTTTTTTTGATTTGATAGACTCAATTTTATTCTGCATATTCTCTGTAATGAAGGTTTAATTTTCCTGTTTAGATTCTCATATTCTGTTTGGTTGTTAGCCCGTGAATCTGGGTTTCCTTTTTTTGTTGAAATCTGCAGTTGGATTTTCGTTTATTGATCGTCTGGGATTCTTGGTTTTTGACTTGAATCTCTTGCAGAAGTCAGTGCGGAAGTGATGAGCGCCCCTGCCCCTGCCCCTGCCCCTGCCCCTGCCCCTGCTCCTGCTCCTGCTCCTCCTCCACCACCACCCCCATTCTTGTGTCATGAAGACAATGTTGGATTTTGGGCTGAAAACCCTCTTCTTGACCAAGAAGAAGAATTCAACCCTATTGAATTCTCTCCCTTCAAAAAACCAAGAACTTATCAAGAAGATGTATCCTTGAATCCTCCTCCTCCTCCTACACATAACCCACCATCCAATTCAAGAATGCCAATAATGTCCCCTCAGAACCCTCTGATTAACAACAGAGGGATAAGCAGAATGTTTTTCAAGACCAAACTATGCACAAAATTCAAATTAGGCACCTGTCCTTATGGAAGCAACTGCAATTTTGCTCATGGGACCGATGAGGTACGGAAGCCCCCACCCAACTGGCAGGAAATTATAGCTGCCAATGAGGATGATCGGGTGATTGGGAATTGGGCAGAGCAGCTCAGAATCAATAGGCTTAAGATCTGCCGGAAATTCTATAATGGTGAAGGGTGTCCATATGGGGAGAGGTGTAATTTCTTTCATGAAGATCCAGACACCTTTAGGGCAAGTGCGGCTATCAGCATTAGGACAACGCCAACAACAATGGGGTGCAATGGAAGCATGTCGGATAATGCGGAGTGTAATGGGTTTGTGAGTTGTAGCACGGATGGTAATGAACAAAACCAGAAGCCCGCGTTTTGGAAGACGAGGATCTGTAACAAGTGGGAGACAGCCGGTTATTGTCCTTTCGGTGAGAAATGTCACTTTGCTCATGGACTAGCAGGTACACTTGGAGAAATTTATTTGCTTTTCTTTCATGTCCTACTCCTTCATTCTTATGTATCTTTATATGCCAACTCGTTCGAAATCTTCTACACTTAGCTTTGAAATTTTTTTGCATTCGTCTTAGATCTGCTTATCATGTTTTTCACCTGGGTTCTTTGAAAATCCTATTCTTGAGGTTTCTATTTATGAAGTGGGTTTCACTTGAAATGTATTTGAGTAACTCATCTTTGTGCTTTCGGGTTAAACTACCCCATATATTAGCATCTTAAGATGAAGAAATTAATCAATAAGGAAGATATTGTGGCTCTGTCAGTGTCGAGTTTGCCCCAAAAAAATGCTTAACCCTACATCCAAAGTCAAAGTCAGCTCATATGCAGTGATAAATTATGCATTTAAAAGGAGTATGCATATTAAAAAAAGGTTGAAGATGCTAAAAGTGACAGTGTGCATGCGTAGTATGGCAAGGGCACATAACCCATGATTAGCATTTGTGCACTATAATCATTGGCTTATGTGATTAATCATGCATTAAAACTGATTATGCTTATAAAAAAGAAAGGGATGCTACTATTTGCATGCTAAAATTTCATTGCTCAAGTAAGCTTCAGTCAAGGGACAAATATGCCCATGAAGTGGTGGTTGTGTACTGTTTTTTGTAGAATCGGTCCAATTTAGCCTTGGGAAGACCCATGCCATTGAATGCTTGTTATTCAGTTGTTCTCAACGGATGCCTTGATGCTGAGGAAAAATTCTTGATCTCATTTCAAAGCACAACAAAAAGCATCCAAGGGAAAATTTCCTATTTGATCTGAACTGAATTCACTTCTTTATGAATGTGGAAAATATTGAACACGTCGAATAGGCAGGGTAGCAAAAAACTTCAAACATGGCTATGAATCCAAGAGGCATCAGAAGCAATTGACCTATGTGACGACGATGTTGGAGGAATCTATTCTAAAAACTAGTTACCTCAAACCCAAACTCATGCACGACCAACTCAAGTAGCCAAAGTGTTGCATGTTTCCCTGTAACATTAACTATTATATTTGAATGTCATAAAACAACAAGAAAATACGTCAACCGTTTGTATCTGCAGCCTTTCTGCATGTTACTTTTATGCCAAGCTCACTACTTATCCATGATGTAGCCATGGTATCCCCCATTACATTGTGTATAATGAATTTTTTTTTTTTTTTCTGAATGATATAATGAAAATGTTCCTGCAGCTGCTTGGATTCTAAATTCTCTCATGTCATGAGTGTTATTTTGGTTTCTATTACCATATGTTCCTCCAATATCTTCAATTATAGATGGTATCCTGTGTTATAATACGTAAATCAATTTTATATCTGTTTCTATTCAGTTGAAACTCTTTCTATCCAAACCACTGAAATCTCTCTACTTGGGAGTACATTGCTAGCTAGTCATGGCGTTAACTGTTGTTTTGTTCACAGAGCTCCAGAAGTCTTGGGGACACAGAGAAGCAGATAACGGGACTACAAATTCAGTTCCCTTAAAACCTCCTCCTGATTCTACCAGTGATATCTCACCGAGTAAGATGGCTGCAACTTGCAAGCAACAAGGGCTGGGTAAGAGGTGCCACCTGAAATGGAAAGGTCCTGAAAAGATCAGTCGCATCTATGCTGATTGGATTGACGACATGCCCCTCTTCAGCAGCTCTCCAAGCAAAGTCGAAAGCTGAATTTGAATTTATCACATTCTTTGCTGGAGTTTGAATTCTTTACATCTGAATTTGAATTGTATCACATTCTTTGCTGGAGTTTGAATTCTTTAAATCATTTTTTTTGTCAGATTAGGAGATCTTATGGTTGGGTTTGGTTCCCCATGTGATGTTTTGACAGCCTCTCACTGGTCTCAGCCTTGTTTAAAAGCTTGAGGTTGCATTCTTTTCCAATTTGGGTTTTTTGTGGTGGTTATTATAGGGCATTCTTCAATTTTAGATTAGGAATTCTTGACTGGGTTTTGTCCGCCATCTAATGTCTTTGCCCATCAGGCCTTCTTCCAAGGCAAACAATGAGTGAAAATGGTTCTTGTTTCAATCTTGTTTGTTGTTTCTATTAATCTGGAACATGATCATTTGAAAATTAACTACACTGATTGCCTTTTACTTTTGGAGGAATTATATTGTCTTTGGCTCTACATTTCTAAAGAAATTTAAGAGTGGTAAGGCTTCTAAATTAGAACAGTTCGGAAGGTAGGATGAGGCAACGGTGCTAAATCTTTACAAATTAAAGGGTTAGGATGGCCTGATGCAAGAGAGTTTTGGAATATACTGCCCATCTGCAGTTGGGCCGGGTAAATGGTTTTCTTCTCCGTTCTCAAGTGATAGCCGTGGCAAGGAGCTCAAAGACGCAGCCAAGACCCAAGATTACTAAGGGTGCAACTCGGGTTGAGTTGGGTCCAACCTGACCTGATCCTAGGAACCCATTTTTCCAACGCAAACCCGACCCGATGAGGTTCAACCTGACCCGAACCCATTGTTCCAACCCGAACCCCAGTTCATCACGACCCTACCTGACCCTTTAAGCTTACTAAAATAAAAAGGGAAACGATAAATGTGCTGCTTTTCATCAGATGAGACACCCAACTGCAGGAAATGTGGCAATCAAATCCGTTGAATTCTTCGGACATGTAGTACATCAGCCCCTCTTGATACACTGCTGTTAGGTATCCCAAGTGATGAAAAGGCATTTATCATTTCCCAAGAAAAAAAAAATGCCGGGTTTCACTCGGGTTGGGTTGCCCAGACCCTCAACCGGAACCCCACCCGAACTCAACCTGGGTTAGGAAAACTCAACCCGACCCGAACTCAATCTGACCCGACTCGAGTTGCACCCCCAATTAGATTACAAAGTGATGGTTAAAGGGCCGAGATAGGTGGAAAAAAAAACAAATGGGGGGCAAATATATCATCTCCCTGTTTTAATCCTAGTTGAAGACAGGAAAGGAAACTGCTTCAGATCTCTCTCTATCCTTTTGATCAATAGACTTTTGGCTGGATAAGGACCCAAGACAATTTTTGCTTATGAAGAACATCCTATCAGATGAGGATGGCTAAGATCAATTGTGTAGTACGGTTTCCATAAAATGACCCAACGGTGGGCCCCTACTCCGACCCATTGACAATGAAATGAATGAATCAAATGAAATGATATTAAGATGTGAAATTCGGTCCCACTTAAAAAGATACGGGTGTCTACTCTGGGTCATCAGTCATCACCTACCGCCTCTTCCTCACAACCACTAACCACGGGCATGGAAGTAGTGATCTGACATGCCCCTCCTCCCCCTCCTCTCACATACGCAGCTACGCCTTGCTCCCCTAATAAGAGATTGAAAATCTCTACCAATCATGTCTGCCCATTTCCAGGTCCACTCTTTCGCCGGGAACCCTTTGAGAACCCACAACTCCAAGCCAGATGACCCTTCTTCAGCCCTTCAAACCCTAAAAAATCTGATTTTGGAAGATACCCATGCGCCAAATTTGAAGGTATTGCCCTTCAGGAAAGGCAGGCCTTTGGCCTCTTCCTCAGTTTCTGCTGCTGGTTCCACACCAGTTTGGCATCTGGGTTGGATAAGCTTGGTTGATTGCAAGGATTTTCTCATGAAATCAGGGATCATTTTGGGAGAGGATTCGCTAGTGTATCTGGGATCGGATGGCATCTCTTATTGGGCGATTGACGTTTCGGCGGCAGGTGATGATATGTTTGGTAACGAGCGAAGTTTCTGTTTCGTGGAGCTGCGCACTTTGATGGTCGCCACTGATTGGGCCCATTCCCAAACCATGACAGATTTGGCCATTGCCGGTCATGTAAGTCCTGCTTAATTTCCAATCCACCTCAACTCTTATGTTAGGCTTTTTTCATATCATCTGGGACTAGTTTTACTTTTAATATTGTTCAATTGTGAATTGATATCGAATTATCGACTTGTATTTTTTACCCCCTTGAAGCTTCAATGGAGCCTATTAAGTGAAAGACTACTGGTGGAAGTAATTGAAGTCAACATACCCTTTTTAATGGAAGTAATAAAAGCTTCTTCTTCTTCTTTTCATTCACTAAAACTGAAGAGCAGCTTAACAGATTTTGGTATTTTATCAGCTACCTATACTATAGGAAGACAGAATTACATTCCACAGCTGAAATGGTAAGTGTTAAGAATATGAAAATGCTCTTTGGAGTCGTATAATCATTATGAGATTATACTTCTGTTTATTGTTTGAAGAGATTTGTATTTCTATCCATTTAACTTTGGTAAAAAAGAAACAGGAACTTTTCATTTTGAACTTTTTGTTTTGTTCACGTAACGTTCCATCCATTCTGGACGAAGCAAAACAGAATCAATAACTAGGATATTATTTTAAAAACTATGCATTGTATAGGCTAGCACCTATCTCCTGAAGCATCCTAGGGCTGTCTTGTAGGTCTCACCCAGTGCCTTCTAACACATTGCTTTAGACATTCTCTAGTAAAAAACGTCTTTCTCAAAATGTAATTACTTTGTGTTTGGAACTATGATACCAACAACAAGTACGGAAATTGATATGGAGGATCTTGAGAGTGGGCGAGGGGGTGCTATGTAGTTGAGATGTGGTTTGTATTTTCCAAAATCTTGTATAACACATACCATCATACCATGTAATCTCAAGCTAGGGATGATGCAGTTAAGGTGGCTAGTCCTAAAATCTTCTACATTGGCTCAGATAGGGACCTTGCCGCTTATACCAACCAGCTGTTCTGGTTAAGGACCTTCACTTTTGAGTCCTGATTAGTAGGCAATTGAAAAGATATTTGTGCGTAAGTTTGTGATTAGATACATTTTCAATCATGAAGTTGCAGTCTTTAAATTACAAATGGTTGACTACTGATTTACCTAAATCTCTTCCTTTTCTTCTTTTTCTAATGGTGTGCTTGAAACCTTTATTGAAGTTTTACATGGCTTCTCTTGTGTTGCACTAGATCAGGCTCGGGCATTGCTAGAATGGCACAGCATTTCACGTTTTTGTGGCTGCTGTGGGGAAAGGATGTTACCTATTGATGCTGGGAGGCGCAAGCAATGTGTAAATGAAATGTGCAAGAAGAAAATTTATCCTCGTGTTGATCCAGTATGCGGCATTACCCTTCTCAGTGTGATTTTGACAAGCATTTAAAGTATTTATTGGACTGAACCGTTATAATAAGATTTAGTTAATTCCATCCATGTGACTAATGACATTGAACAGGTTGTCATTATGTTAGTAATCGACAAAGCCAATGATCGTGCACTTTTGAGCAGACAATCAAGATTTGTACCCCGTATGTGGAGTTGCCTTGCGGGCTTTATAGAGGTATGGTTGCTTCGTTGTCAATTTACATAGCATAGTTACAGTTGGGGCTTTATATTTTGCAAATAGTCCAAAATTCAAAACAAAGTGGCACACAAAAAATCTTTCAACTATTGGTTTATAAAACTCCGAATTTCTTTAACAAGTTCTGAGTTTTTATTGAATGGTTGTTTTTTTTTTTTTTTTTGGTGTTACGCAAGAGACAAATTCTTTGAAGAACACAAAATGATAACTTGTGCTCTCAAGCCATCTCTATTTGTTTTGTGGCATGTTCACGGCTTTGCAATCCTTCTTTTCTAGAGTTGAATTTGTTATTTGCTTCTATATCCATATTTATCTATATGTATAATATATAGGGTAATGATATTCCCATGACCAAAAACAATAAGGACACACAATAGCTTGTCCTTTTGTAGGGTTGCACAGACTGGTATGGTAAAAAATTGCCCTAGGATTGCTCTTGTCGTCATCTTCCCATTTCAATTCCATAGAGGACAGCTGCAGGACCATTTTCTCCCAAGTACCATCATTTTACTTTGGGCTGGAGTCAGGGAACCCAAATGAGGGCTTCCCGAGAGCCAGAGTGGTTTCTGAGATGGGTTGAGCATCTTGTTGATCTTCACTACACTACTCTTGGGACGTCGCCTGGGAAGAGGCTTTCCGTTGGGGTCTTCATTGGCTTCCTTGAGATGGGTTCACCACATTGCTTGAAGGCTCTGCAATACCTTGGAAAGACTAGCACTCTGTGAGTACTGAGTCGCACCTCTCGAATGCTGAAACCATTCTCATTGAGCGCAGGGCTAGCTCACACAAGTCCTCTTCCTCTTGACCTCTTCTACTCTCAAATCTGACCCCAATCTTCAAACCTATGCTACTCTTCTCCAGGTCTGTGCTCGACACAGATGCTTCTGAGGGCCATGCCACCCCAACCTTTTGGATCCAACCATCTCATCAAAATGCGCGAGAAATGAAGCTGCTTGGAATGCTCACACCGTTTGTTCAACAAAAATTACGAAATACATCTCAAAAACCTTGTCTCATGGACTGTGCTTGTCATTGGTTTTGACCAAAATAGCAGACCCAAGTCACCCAACAACTGTTTCTGACTCTTCGCCCACATGATTTCCTTCTCTCCAGAAAGAATTTGCCTTCGCTAGCATCCTTACCTCTTCTCAGGCTTCCAACAATAGTGACAGATGCAGGCAGGTACACACACTCATCATAAAAACCTCTTTGGTGCTTATTTTTTCCTAGGGAACACAGTAATTACCATGTTTTCTAGCTGCATTGCCGATGACAGTGATGAGGGTAGGTCAGTTTTCCAAGATCAATTATGGCTTTGGAGATGCAATGTGGGAGAGAAAAAGCAGGCTTTGTAAAACTCCGTCTATCCAACAAGATGGTAGGGCTTGTGTGATTGGGAGCGATGAAAAAGACATCCTATAACCATAGAAAAATCTATGAAGAGGAGGAAATAAGGCACCAAATTTATCTGCTGCATTTTGCCTATGTGATCTTGGATCTTATTATCGAGATCTGGTCGTCGACTATAGCTGCTCATACATTGATCTAATTTCTTCTTCTTTCACTTGGATTGGTTATCTTATGGCACAAGGGTCTCTCTAGGGGAAGGGGGAGCGGAGATGAGACCAGTTGTAATGTTTTTTTTTTTCCTTTAATGCCTTTTTCCAACTAGTCGGGCAAATTTTTACCTTCCCTGCTTATGCATCCCTAGAAAAGGACAAGTCATTGCGTGTCCTTATTCATTTTTTAATCAGGGAATATCAGTTATATATATAGGGAGATGATATTTTCACCCCCCCTGCATTACATGCACAACCCCGTTATAACCTGATTTGACGTGAAAAGTGGGCAACTTTATGTCAAATCACGTTATAAGTGGGGTGTGTAAGTACTGCAGGGGGTTGAAAATATCATCACCCTATATATATATATAAGACATATATATATCCCACTGCAGAGTCACCATTGACTTGTTATTGTTATGGTAAATCAGTGCTTCAAAATGTCAGTCTGAGATTTTATTTTGGTTTGATATATCCACCCTGCAATTGGTTCGAATTTGACCATGAGGTATATAGAAACAATATTTGATTATTTCTTCATTCCAAATGTTCCCTTATTTTTTTTTGATTCTATGTCTCTGTCTTTTGGAAACTATGAGACAAGAGGGTGCATATATCAGTAGCCTCTCTCTCTTTCTTGTGCGTGCGTGTGTGTGTGTGTGTGTGTGTGTGTGTGTGTGTGTGAGAGAGAGAGAGAGAGAGAGAGAGAGAGAGAGAGAGAGAGAGAGAGAGAGAGACTATGCCAGCCAAAGTCAGCATTAGAAGTGGATGGTAAAGTTGTTCTGCACCAAAACTGGCCTCACTGGACCATTAGACCTGCTGGTCTCTGACCACAGATGTCCATTGAACATTTTATGAACTTTTAAAAAAAAAAAAATCACTAAAGTGGCATCACATTCTTTGCCGAAGCAGAGATAGTTAAATCATAAATGAAAATTTAAGCGGATTATGCATTTTATGTCCACCCTTTTTACTTGAAGCTATTACTATATTGATTACAATTTTTTTGCCTGAAACTTAGCCAGGAGAAAGCTTGGAAGAGGCGGTGAGGAGAGAAACATGGGAAGAGACCGGGATTGAAGTTGGAGAAGTTATCTATCATAGTTCTCAGCCTTGGCCTGGTACGTTTCGTATGATACTCTGTGAGCAAACATGTATTGGGTTTCACTTGGCTGCATTTGACAGTATCTCTTATGAGAATTATATATATATATATATATATATATATATATATATATATATATATATATATAGAGAGAGAGAGAGAGAGAGAGAGAGAGAGAGAAGTTCTTACTCCCCGGAGTAGATAACTTAACTACTTCGTGGGCTTAAAATACACGGGGCACATTGTTTGGGTGATCCAAAGCATTCCTTTGATGGGCCCTCACATAGATAGGGTGTGCCCAAAAAATCATCTCCATAGGATCATCCCAACCCTTCGAACTGTGGAGGCAAACATTGTGGACACCCTATCTATGTGAGGGCCTTTCAAATGAATGGTATTGGTTTGGATCACCCAAACAATGTGGGCTCTCGCTATATTTTAAGCTAGTGTGTAGATAACTTATCTACACAAGTGTGTAGGAACCCTTTTCTCATATATATATATATATATATATATAGATGCAAGGGAGCCCTTGCATAAAGAGCTAAAAAAGGGCCCTTGATTGGTTCCACGTGATTAAGTGTAACTGTTTCAAATCAGTTGAAAAAGTAAATTTGGTTACACTTAATGACGTGGAACCAATCATGGGCCCTTTCTTGGCTCTTTATGCAAGGGCTCCCTTGCATCTATCATTGCTCTCTCTCTCTCTCTCTCTCTCTCTCTCTCTCTCTCTATATATATATATATATATATATATATATATATATATATATAGAGCCGGGCTATATCCGGCCTAGTACCGGAAATGGGTTAAAGTTTAAGAAATCTTTGGTGAAGAGCCCTTCAAGGCATGTTAGTCCTTTTCGCACTTAGTCAAGGAAAAGACGCTTTGCAGAAGTGAGGAAATATTTAGGTATTGTCAGAGAAAGATCTACCTTATCCCTTCCGGAAAGTGGCAAAGGGGGTTGCGTGAAGAATCCCCGGATAAAAATGCATGATGCAGACTTTCGTAGGGGATCCCTGCCCAAGAAAAAGGAAAAAGTAGTAGGGTTCCCCTTGGATTCATTGGGTAAGCCCGCCCTGCATCGTAATCCCCTTGTTTCTTTTAGATGAGGAGTCATCCTATTTGGTAGATAGGCTTCTTATTTGGTAGATAGGCCTCTTAGTTAAAATTTTGGGGGTGGTTTGAGTAAGCTAGGAGTATATACGGTATTATCTTGTGGAATGAAAAAGGATAACGACACTTGCGTATTGGTAGATGGGTTTATGGTGATGGCCCATTTTGGCGGTGACGGCTATTTTCGTTGATATTAGGATTTGCCTTGTCTGGAAAGCAACCTAATTTTGTAACAACTAACTATCGAGAAAAGGTTGTGGGCCAAGGATGAGAAGATATGGGCTTTATTTAATAAGAGAATAGGTCAATTTACCAGGTCTGTTCGTATTCTTAAGCAAAGGTACGCTTCTACTGGTTAAGAGAATGGATGCTCCTTCCTCTCTTTCATCTGTACCCCGTACCTATAAAAGACTACGAAGAGAGATTCCAGATTACACGGAGTGATTTCAACATGGTCAATGGGTTCGTAGCCTGCAATATAATTTTGCCAAAGCTTCGGTGGAAGCTCCCACTATCGCGGAACAAGTTAAAGGGATTATCAAGCGACAGTGGAAGCAATTTCAGGAGGACTACAAACTCATTGCCGAAGAGTTCTTCCCCCTAACAGGTACACTCAATTTTAAGGAGTTTTGTACACCGGTGTACAAACTTCCTTTTTTCCAAGGCTGGTTGGAGTATACCGATATCCTGCTACGGCTTGAATGAGAGGCAAATCAAACCCTATGCATTTGCAAAATAGCAGAGCTTATAGCTATCCGGAAGAACCCGGTGGAAGAGGTTCCCTATCTACAGTTTGCCTCAGATTTTTTTGCTGCTGATATGGAATTGAAACTAGACATTGGGATCCTAATGGTAGAACTCAACGAATGTGCGTGATAGTCTCAAGCTAAGGTTGGCTTTGTTAATTTGTTTTTGAAAATTGATAGATGGTTTTTTGGAAGTTGAAACATAGAAAAAGAAGCAGAATGAGTCTTAGGTAATAGTTTATATGGATGCTACACTTGGGGAATTTTAATTTTGTTTTTTTGAAGAAAGAACGGATTGGTGGGAAGCCCGGGTGGGGTCCTAATACTGGAAGAGATATGGGTGCAGGGGTGATAGTTCCACTACTACTTTGCTAAGTCAGGGTATGCCCTGATTTGCCCTTATAGATGCTATATAATGTTACTAGGGACTTCTTGTCCCCTTTGTATCTTTCATGGTATCGATAAATATATGTCGCCTATATATATATATATATATATATATATATATATATATATATATATATATATATATATAGAGAGAGAGAGAGAGAGAGAGAGAGAGAGAGAAAATCGTTGGTATGCTTAAGCGCACCAAGACTTCGTGTGCTGAAGCCTTTTAAGTGAGACATCCGATTTGTCATGGCAAGTGGGCCCAACATTTAAAGGCTAGATAAAGAAATGAAAAACAAATGAAAAAGAATTTCGTCTCTATGCCTCCAACGAAAGTTGGGTTTCTTCCTAAAGGCTAGGGTTTGTGCAACTTTCAGCCGCCTCTCTCACCGCTGCTTCTCCCCCTCTCATCTCTCCTTTCGACGACAGTGCCTCCTCCCTCTACGACGGCAAACTCACGGCGGAGCTTCCAGGTTAGTACCATTTTCTTTTTCTTTTTTCCATCAACCCCTTTTTTTCCTTCTTCACTAGGGTTTCAACATAGAAAGGATGATTTTTCTTCTTAATGGAGGGGTTTTCTTCATTTTCTTCTTTATCTTCTTCTTTTTTCTTCACTTTTCTTTGTTTCTGATATATATATATATATATATATATATATATATATATATATATATATATATATATATATATATTTTTTTTTTTTTTATTATTATTTTTTTTTTTTGGGTTTCTTCCGGCTATAATCAATTGGGTCTTCTGGCTTTAATTTTTCTTCTTTATCTTTTTTTGGGTTTCTTCTTTTTTTTTGGGTTTCTTCTGGCTTTAATTTCTCAGACTCTCACTCAACTCATACTATAAACCCATCTTTTATAAGGCCCAAAATTCACAGTGTAACTATTGGTTTTGTAAGTGACATCAAATACAATGACATCGTTAAATGTCATGTAAGCATCTCTAGCCCTGGCGTCAGCCCAGAACATAGATCGGAAGGTCCTATCCGTATCCAACTCCATCGAGAAAAAGAAATTCGGATCTTCTGATCGCTTCTTTTGGAGAAGGTTGGCCACTAAGACAGCTTCTTGGCCTATATTGTTCACCCTCTTCCTTCTCAAATGGGAAGCAACTTGATTTGGTGTTACCACACCTGATATTCCATCGTTTGTTGAATTAATGGCTTTTGCAATCCTCGCAGCCGGCATCTGCGTCTCATCGAGACAGTCAATCAACGTCTTAACACTTTCGCTCCTACTGAATCTATTATGTGAACGGTGCATTTGCCTTTTGAGTGGGGAGGTCAGAATGTGAGAATGGATGTCATCAAAGGTCGTCACTACCCACTTGTCTTCTCTTAGTTTTATGATCATCTTAGCTTTGCAATCCAATCTGACCGCTCGTCGTTCCCTCGTTTCCTTACCATCATCCACTTTCTTTGCCTTATACCTTTTCACCCCCTCTCTATCACACACAAATTTTCTTCAGTTCAATTCATTTGTTTTTTTAGAAGTATTTGTACTAGATCTTCGTACTCCAAAACCAGTAGCCAGTGCATAGGAATTGTAGAATCCTTATGCAGACATCCAATCATCAAACACTTGGTTCAGAAACGACTTGTTCACACTACTATTCTCAGAAGCAGTCTTATTGGGCGTACTACCACCCTCATCTTCGTCATTCGTATCAGTATCTGGCCATTCTATATTATCTTCATTTAGATTAACCCCATCATCAACCACAATAAAACCATGGGCGTCAACTTCTTCAATACCTAACTCGCAGGCTTGCGAGAAAGCATCATCAGCAAAAGCAGACGGTGTACCGTCATTATTCTCAGTACGTAACCCACACGGCTGCGAAAAGGTTTGTTCCATGTTCCTAATAACTGAAAGAAGAGAATTATAAGAATTTACCCAGATTCTTAAAAACAACCATAACAAAAATGGAACAAGAACCACGCACATGATAAACCATAGTGGAATGTACCCGCAAAATCTGTAATACAGACCATTGAAGTAAAAAAAAACCTTGGACTTCCGGGGGGTATTCGCTATTTTGCAGGGGTAGGTTCAAGGTTGGGTTTCCCGTGGCGCAGTGTCGAATCCATTGGATTTTCCAACAAACCGTCTTATGTGGGAATTCCCGGGGGTATTCACCATAAAGGGTTTTTTTTTTTTTTTTTAAGTTTTTTCGAGTTAAAACTTGAAGCAAGCTATATAAGCCAAAGCCAACTCAAAACTCAACTAAAGGATAAAATCTTAGCTTGCTCAATGGTTAAGAAAGTTACCTTGGTGAATTTTGGGCCTTATAAAAAATGGGTTTATAGTATGAGTTGAGTGAGAGTCTGAGAAATTAAAGCCAGAAGAAACCCAAAAAAAGAAGAAACCCAAAAAAAGATAAAGAAGAAAAATTAAAGCCAGAAGACCCAATTGATTATAGCCGGAAGAAACCAAAAAAAAAAAAAATATTAGAAACAAAGAAAAGTGAAGAAAAAAGAAGATAAAGAAGAAAATGAAGAAAACTCCTCCATTAAGAAGAAAAACCATCCTTTCTATGTTGAAACCCTAGTGAAGAAGAAAAAAAAGGGGTTGATGGAAAAAAGAAAAAGAAAATGGTACTAACCTGGAAGCTCCGCCGTGAGTTTGCCGCCGTAGAGGGAGAAGGCACCGTCGTCGAAATGAGAGATGAGAGGGAGAAGCAGCGGTGAGAGGGGTGGTTGAAAGTTGCGCAAACCCTAGCCTTTAGGAAGAAACCCAACTTTCGTTGGAGGCATAGAGACGAAATTCTTTTTCATTTGTTTTTCATTTCTTTATCCAGCCTTTAAATGTTGGGCCCACTTGCCATGACGAATCGGATGTCTCACTTAAAAGGCTTCAGTGCACGAAGTCTTGGTGCGCTTAAGCGTACCAACGGTTTTCTCATATATATATATATATATATATATATATATATATATATATATATAGGCTACTGTATCTGCGCGATCATGTTTTGATAATGGGACTTTCATCCCATCATGAAAACATGTTCATGCAGATATCAGTCCACACACACACAGCACATCACTCTTCTTCTTATACTTCTCCGCTTGACTATTGATAGTTTTCTGGGCATTTTAACCGCCTTTAACGGCTAATTAGAAAAATGTACAGTAAAGAGAGGAGCACCATCACTATAACACTGGAGTAGGACCATCTGTATAGGGTTGGGATGCTATGGTGATGGGTATAATTGGCCCAGCTAACCACAGTATTATGTAGGTTTTTTGGTAGATGGAACCCACAAGAAATGATAGCTGCATCCCCTTGTTGTGATAATGGCACTCTAATTAGAGAACTATAAAGCAAAGAGAGAAGCACCGTCATTACAAGATGAGGGTGGGAGCATATATAAGGGTTGGCCTACTGTGGCCGTGGGTCCAATGGGCCCAATTAACCATAGTAATACATGGCATATTTTTGGGAAGTGAAACGACAGACATTAGATGGACCCTCCATCAATGGTCCATGAAATCTCACTAATTGTGAGACTTTAAATGTCCATTCAAGGACATTGAACATTAATGGCTGACAATTGTTAGCAATTGATTGGACCCCTAGGTTCTCAACGCTCTGAAATGTCAGATCTTGAGAAATCCGTGCTGGGGCCCATCTATTGGTGCAGGTCCCACATGCACAACCATATTCTACATGTCTGTAATAGGAATCCTAGACTTATTGGACTCTGGACTACAGTATTCATGCTTATCTATAATTATATATGTGAAAACAACCAATTACTCCCAAAGCTTAAGCTGTTGGAGATGGCGTTATTTAATCTTTTATACTCAACACTCCCCCCCCCCCCAACCCCCGACGTGTGGTCCCTCTTTTTCAGGGTTGGCCTACACCTGGCACATGTGGCCCCTATTTTAGGTTTGGCCATTGCATGTGGATTTTTACTATTAAGGAGGTTTGAACTCAGAACCATCACTTTGATACCAGTTGATACCGGTGAGACGACCAATTACTCCAAAAGCTTAAGCTGTTGCAGAAGGTGTTATTAATTTTTTATACTTTAACGCTCCCCCTCACGTGTGGACCCTCTATTTAAGGTTGGCCTACACGTGCCGCATGTGGCCCCTCTTTTGGGTTGGTCATTAGATTTGGATTTATAATATCAAGGAGTTTTGAACTCCGGACCTTTGGCTCTGATACCATGTTAAACTACCAATTACTCCAAAAGCTTAAGCTATTAAAGCTGTTATGGTGTCCACAAAAAATCAGACCCATAGGATGATCCTAACCCATCCAACAGTGGAGGGAAAAAATGGACAGACATAGTTTGTCCACAAATCTGCCCATTTGTCCCTCCACTCTTGGATGGGTTAGGATCATCCTATGGGTCTGATTTTTTGTGGACACCCTGTCTAGGTAAGGGACTTTCAAATGAATGGTTTGGATCACCCAAACAATGTGGGCCCCCACTGTATTTAACCCGACCGAGTAGATAAGCTTAGCTACAAGACCGAGTAGCAACACTTTTCCGATATATATATATATATATATATATATATATATATATATATATAGAGAGAGAGAGAGAGAGAGAGAGAAAACGGTTCCTACACATATGTGTAGAGAGTTCTCTACACACTAGCTTAAAATACAGTGGGGGCCCACATTGTTTGGGTGATCCAAGCCATCCATTTTAAAGGCCCTCAAATAGATAGGGTGTCTACAAAAAATCAGATCCATAGGATCATCCCAACCCTACGATTTGTGGAGGTAAAATGGATGTCTTTAAACCTTCACAAATTAGTCCATTTTTTGCCTCCACAGTTCGAATGGTTAGGATGATCCTATGGATCTGATTTTTTATGGACACCCTATCTATGTGAGGGCCTTAAAAATGAATGGTTTGGATCACCCAAATAATGTGGCCCCCACTGTATTTTAAGCTAGTGTGTAGATAACTTATCTACACATATGTGTAGGAACCGTTTTCTCATATATATATATATATATATATATGGAAAAGTGTCTCTGTGCTATAGCTCAACCGGAGCTATAGCTCAGCCTGAGCTATAGCTTATAATACACCATCTCCCATAGTTGTTTGACTCATCCAACCCATTCATTCTATAGGTTTATGATTAGGGTTATGATTTCTGGTTATGGTAGGATTGTAGGTTATGGTTAGAGTTATGATTTGTGGAGGTTTAAAATGGATGTCTAGAAAATGGTCTTCTATAGATTGAGTGGTTAGGATTATGGTATGGAGATGGTTTGTTAGGGACAGGCTATCTATGTGAGGTCCTATAGTATGAATGTGTTGGATGACTCAAACAACATGGAGATGGTGTATTCTGAGCCATAGCTCAGGAACGCTGCCCCCATTTATGGAAAAGTGTATGTATATATATATATATATATATATATATATATATATAGAGAGAGAGAGAGAGAGAGAGAGAGAGAGAGAGAGAGAGAGGAAAGTGTTGGTGAGCTTAAGCTCACCAAACTTATGGTGAGCTTAAGCGCCCAATCACATTGGGGCCTACTTTGTTAGGATGATCCAAAGCATTCATTTGAAAGGCCCTTACATAGATGGGGTGTGTACCAAAAATCAGCTCCATAGGATCATCCTAACCCATCCATTTGTGGAGGTAAAAATGGACAGACATTATTTGTCCACAAATCTGCCCATTTTTGTCCTCCACAAATGGAGGGGTTAGGATGATCCTATGGAGCTGATTTTTGGTACACACCCTATCTATGATAGGGCCTTGCCAATGAATGGTTTGGATCACCACAGAAAATGTGGGACCCATGTGATTGGGGCGCTTAAGTTCACCAACACTTTCCTCATATATATATATATATATATAGGGGAAAGTGATTGTGAGCGGCCCCTCATATAAGCTTATATGAGGTGACCGCTAAAAACATGGCGGGCCCACATTTTTGGGGTGATCCGAGCCGGTCATTTGATAGGCCCTGACGTAGATAAGGGGTGCCCAAAAAATCAGCTACATAGAATCATCCCAACCCTTCGTACTGTGGAGGTGAAAGAGGGGGAAAATGGACGGGTAAGTTGGCAAATTTATACCCGCCCATTTTCCCCTCTTTCACCTCCACAGTTTGAAGGGTTGGGATAATCCTATGTAGCTGATTTTTTGGGCATCCTCTATCTAAGTCAGGGCCTATCAAATGACCGGTTCAGATCACCTCAAAATGTGGGCCCACCATGTTTTTAGCGGTCACCTCATATAAGCTTATATGAGGGGCCGCTCACAATCACTTTCCCCATATATATATATATATATATATATATATATATATATATATATATATATATATATATAAACACACACACACACACACACACACACACACACACAGAGATGGGTTTTTCCTAACAAACCATCTCCATACAATCATCCTAACCATTCGATCTGTAGAAGCCCAGTTTCTAGCCGTCCATTCTAAAACTCCACAAAAGATTAAATAACACCATCTACAACAGCTTAAGCTTTGGGAGTAATTGGGGGTTGAGTACAAAAGATTTTTATACCCATGCACAGATAGCTTATCTGTGCAGTTGCATATACTTCATTTCCTCTCTCTCTCTCTCTCTATATATATATATAGGAAATGGTTTCTATGCAGCTGCACAGATAAGCTATTTGTGCATGGCTGCACAAACCATAGTGGGGGGCACATTTTTTGGGGATCCAAAGCATTCATTTGGAAGGCCCTTCCATGGATAGGGTGTGTACCAAAAATCAGCCCTATAGGATCATCCTAACCCAATCAAAGTTGGAGGGGGAAATGGATAGACACTGTTTCTGCCCATTTTTTCCCTCCACAAATGGCAGGGTTAAGATGATCCTAAAGGGCTGATTTTTTGTACACACCCTATCCATGGAAGGGCCTTCCAAATGAATGCTTTGGATCCCCCAAAAAATGTGGCCCCCCATGGTTTGTGCAGCCATGCATAGATAGCTTATCTGTGCAGCTGCACACAAACCATTTCCTCATATATATATATATGTGTGTGTGTGTGTGTGTGTGTGTGTGTGTGTGAGGAAAGTGTCTCTAGTCGGTCGGCTAGAGAACCTTCTCTAGTCCGCCGACCAAAAACATAGTGGGCCCCACGGTGTTTGGATGATCCAAATCATTCATTTGATGGGCCCTGACATAGATAGGGTGTGCCCAAAAAATCATCTCCGTAGGATCATCCTAACCCTTAGATTTGTGGAGGTTAAAATGGACACGTATAAACCCTATAGATAGGGTGTTCCCAAAAACACAGTGGGCCAACGTTGTTTGGATGATCCAAGTCATTTATTTGATGGGCCCTAACATAGATAGGGTGTACCCAAAAAGTCATCTCCATAGGATCATTCTAACCCTTTAGGTTAAGATGGACGTGTATAAACCTCTACAAATCTGTCCATTTTTAACCTCCACAAATCCAAGGGTTAAGATGATCCTATGGAGCTGGTTTTTTGGGCACACCCTATCTATGTCAGGTCCCATCAAATGAATGCTTTGGATCATCTAAACAACGTGGGCCCACTATGTTTTTGGTCGGCGGGCTAGAGAAGGTTCTATAGTTGACCGACTAGAAACAGTTTCCTCATATATTATATATATATATAGAAAAGTGTCTCTAAGCTATACCTCAACCTGAGCTATAGCCTGGCTAGAAAATGGTCTTCTATAGATTGAGTGGTTAGGATTATGGTATGGAGATGGTTTGTTAGAAACATGCTATCTATGTGAGGTCCTATAGTGTGAATGGGTTGGATGACTCAAACAACATGGAGATGGTCTATTCTGAGCTATAGCTCAGGAATGCCGTCCCCTATATATGGAAAAGTGTCTCTGAGCTATAGCTCAGCCAGAGCTATAGCTTATAATACACCATCTCCCATAGTTGTTTGACTCATCCAACCCATTCATTCTTTAGGTTTATGATTAGGATTATGATTTCTGGTTAGGGTTAGGGTTATGATTTTTGGAGGTTTAAAATGGATGTCTAGAAAATGGTCTTCTATAGATTGAGTGGTTAGGATTATGGTATGGAGATGGTTGGTTAGGGACAGGCTATCTATGTGAGGTCCTATAGTATGAATGGGTTGGATGACTCAAACAACATGGAGATGGTGTATTCTGAGCTATAGCTCAGGAACGCCGCCCCCATATATGGAAAAGTGTATATATATATATATAGACACACACACACAGGGAGAGAGAGAGAGAGAGAGAGAGAGAGAGAGAGAGAGAGAGATGGGGAATGATCACACACATACAATTATTATGATTGGGTGTTCTTATGTATCCGATCAAGATCCATAGAAAGAAAATACATAATATGAATATATAATGGTGCCAATTTAGTGGCCAATAAAAGCACTCAAGACGTGGTTAAAATGGTTGATTTTGGGGAATGGTTGATTTTGGGGCTATAGCCAATCTAAGGTGTAACCTACAATGAGAGTGGTTCATCTCAATCAAGGTGTAATTTACAATGTGAGTGGTTCATCTCAATCAAGGTGTATCCCATGTGAATGATAGGACTAGGAAGCACGGTAATATGATGCATCCATAAAGCCATGAATATATATTTTTTTTAAATCTCAAGCATGGGTAGTTAGGTCATTTTGCCGTTTCCTTTTACTCTATTCTTCTATGGCCTCCTTTGCCCCATCACGCCTTCCCCGCCGATGACTCCCACGTGACCTCTTCCTTCCCCTCCTCAGCGACTCTATTCAACTACCTCCTTTTTCACATTTCCATCACCTCCTTCACGATGCAATTCCCCCCCCCTCTTTCCTCACGGCTCCTTCATTGAAAGATTTGCATATATTGTATTTGAGGGTTTTGAATCTAATTATAGGGAAAGGGGAAGGAATTTATGCCAAAGAAGGTCATTTATTAAAGAGATCCCACTTTTAGGGTTTTGGCTGTTTCTCTTCAACATTGAGATTAATAAGCCCCCAGTCCCACTAGGCTTTACCGTCTTTAAAGTCACCCTTATTTGTCACCAATTGACTTTTTTCAGCTATTATATTTTATCGTAAAGTATGAATTGAGTTGCGAAGATACAGTGTAAATATATATTTAATATCCATATCTCATTCAAAGGGTTGTCTCTCCCTATTTTCCATAATAGGGAGATATATTCGAAAATATTTTTCATTGGCTGTAAGAAGTTGTACACTGGCAAATGGCAATGCATATTTAAATTTATTTTTTTTAAATGACAAATTTCATTAATATAAGTTGGCAATCGGGACCGGTAGTCCCATCCTGCAATTACAAAATATTAAGGCGGACTGGACCGACAATCCGGATCGAGTCCAAAGTGATGAGTGAATCATAGGTATTGGTTGGAATACATCCCTGAACTACACAAAAGGAATCCCTATCCTGCACAAAAGACAAAAAAACCATATGTTGTACATCTTCTTATGTCCACAAAATATGGACCACCTAAAACAACATGAATCCACCACACACTACTTGACCATCCTCTAGGGATCTTGGAGCATCATCTCGCAAGGCTGTGGTAATCCCCCAACTGGACTGAATTCTTTCAAGATCCTCCCTCCCCAAAAAAACTATGAGAGTGATCATCATATTCTCATTGTAAGGGATTGACTCCAGCATCTTTGGTTAGATCATTCTTAGTTCTGGCTTCCACTCGTCCTACGACCATTACCTTAAGAAGGGATCAGTTTTACTAGGGGTTTTTTAACATCAAATTATGGGTCATCCTTTTGGCTATCTCGATTATGCCCACTGCAGATCCCGCTTGCATCGACCGGAACATTTCTCTAGTCTTTCCTATGTTTTCCTGATATGACATCCCTAATGCATCACCCATTGTCAGGAAGTTATCAAAACCTTGCAGTTCTGGGTTCCCCGATTCACCCTCAGTGCTCAAAACCAAAATTCCTTTTCTTTTATCTAACTTAGCCGGTGTCTTAGACTGTTGTAGCTGACCCTGTTCATCCCTTGGACTTCCTGACCCTAAACCCTGAACATCTTCATCCAGACTTGTTCACTTTGATTCCAAGCTAGCAATCGCTGATTGTTTTTCCTCCTCCCATAAACTTCTTCGCGTTCATCTTTCCTTTTCCAGTAACTTACCGCAGATGGGCAGATTGCGAAGGGGTCTAGGAAGTTCCTCCTCACTATTCATGGTAAGCTGGGAAGAGCGGACACCCAAGCTTTGAGTTACTTCTTTTTCTTTCAACCATTGCTTTTTCAGTGGAGAAATTAGCACCTCAGTTGGCGTGGGAGATTCCTTGCCAATTTTTCATTATATTTTAAAGCTTTTAGGAGTTCCAAGTCTTCGTCCACCAAAGCGGGTCCCCCCCCCCAAAAAAAAAAAAAAAAAAAAAAAAAAACTACTAGGGCCTTCGCAACAAACTTTTTCAGTCATAGCTGGACCAGAAGAGGGTTGAAGGATATTCAATTCGTCAAGGTTTTCTGAATTAGTCTTTTTCTTCCTAAGCCCACTTTTGGGATGTACACCAGCGAGTTTCCAACCAAAAGATGAAAGGCCGCCACGGGTGGTCAAGACACGAAAACTCGGTCCAGAACCCTTTTTAGGTCTAAATTTGCGTCCACGTGTAGATTTAATATTCAGGCTCAGGTTTGATCTAAAAAATCTATTTTTCAATTTGAGTGCTTTCCGCTCCCCAACCGATTTAAAGCTAGAAGATTCCACAATATCATTTCTACCCGCCTAGCCCTGTGAGCCACGTGGCACTCCCCTTTTTGACTTCGTAGAATACGGCAAGGTCACGGGTCCCAACAGCTGGGCCTTCCTACTCCCTGACGAGGCAATGATAGGATCTGGGAACCACAAGGGTAGGTAGGAATTTCAAAAGTTGAAAGTGGGGCCACCGAATCCAATTCACGTCCAGTGACCACAGCCACAGAATCAGGTAAATGAACCTCTGCCGGAGAGCCTTTATCTGAGAGAGATTGTTCGATATTCCTAAAAAGGGGAAAATTGTCTTTTCTACTAATCTCTCCCACTGCCAACACGGCCAAGGAATTAATACGGTCTTCGGACACAACTTTGATTCCCACCGAATAAATGGTGGAATCTACCCTTAGATTAATGGAACGAGGGATAGCATTCCAAACAGGGGAAATAACTAGAGCAGAGGCAAAGGTCAGACAGTGAGAGTGATTACCGGACACAACTTTGATGCATATTTAAAAATTGTTCATTCATATTTTTCTAATGCTTTGTTGAAGTCTTTCTTTAAATTGTTTAATACGGTCTTCGGACACAACTTTGATTCCCACCGAATAAATGGTGGAATCTACCCTTAGATTAATGGAACGAGGGATAGCATTCCAAACAGGGGAAATAACCAGAGCGGAGGTAAAGGTCAGACAGTGAGAGTGATTACCGGACACAACTTTGATGCATATTTAAAAATTGTTCATTCATATTTTTTCTAATGCTTTGTTGAAGTCTTTCTTTAAATTGTTTTCAGTTGGACCAAGTAGCATGCCATGCCAGTTAATGGTGGGATTCTTCGCATATGCTAAATCGTTTGAAATACATGTGGACAAGGAGGAGTTAGAAGGTATGAATGACCATCATGATAAAATGAATGTTGCTAATTAATGGGGTGTTGCTTACTTCATGGCATGTACAAGTTGATGTTTTAAACAAATTGCAAAATGATGCATGAATACTTGCATGATATGCGTTGTTTTAAGAATTTCTCGTGCACAGGGACATGCATTTGTATTTGAGCCCATTGATCTTGTAGACCATCATGAGGCAACTCGCATGGTCCTATTCCCATCCTGAATAGACTTCCTGTCTTGAAGATAAAGCCCTACAAAAGTCAACCGTTGAGTCTTTTGGCGGAACCGTGAATGATTCTTGATGTATCAAAGGGCTAGGATTATCCAATCTAGGTGGGGTCAACACAGAGCTTGTGGTTGGCAGTCGGATCACCAGGCCCTATCTCTTCCACTTTTTTTTGTTTTTTTTATTGGCACCCTATCTCTTCAACTTGGCATATGTGGGATCCGAAAAATGGCTGTTTGGAAAGAGCGCGTAACAGTCAAAGTCATTTTAACATTTTCTTTTCTATTATTAATCAATCATTCGCTTAGAAATGTTTTTTCTTTTTATCTAGAGGAAAAAACTTTAAATTTGAGAACCATTACAATGAGTGATGCGTAGACAAACAAGTGTTTTAAAAGTTCACGGCATGATTCCACATTATCAATGAAGAATTCCACACCAAATTAAGCACTAAGAGATGTTTTCATTTGTCCCCCCTGAGTTTCAAGTCTGGAATGATTCATTTATTCTCTTTGCTACCCAAGTGTCAGCATGGTTGTTGAGTATGACTAGGGTACATGTAGTTGGAAGCACAAACCTTCAATGATGGGAAAACTTGTGTAGATGAGGATTTCTTTTCTTTTCTTTTCTTTTTCTAGGCAATTTTGTTAGTTTATTTACTTTCTGGGATTTTTTTTAATGTCTTAAATTGACCATTTTTTTTAATTTTGTGTTTTGGAGTTAGTTTTATCTTCGAGATTGTAGGGAGATTTAGTTTTATCTTCGAGATTGTAGGGAGATGAATAGTTTTATCTTCGTGATTGTAGGGAGATGAATTTGAACTGCTAGTGAAGATATCATACCAAGGTTAACCATATTATAACATTCCACATCTGTTCTCTATGTAATGAGTTGTATAAGGATCTAGACCACTCAAGACACTGTAAAGTTAGTTTTTTTCTTCAAGATCGAAGGGAGATGAAATCAATTCGCAGGTAAAGATAGCATCCTAAGATTGTTCATGGGAGGATGTCAGACTAAGCCAGATTAGGGTCGAGCTTAGGGAACCCAGGTTCTATGGGAGTTGGCGGCCTTCTTCGGACTTTGTATGCTACGATTCGATGGGCTTCATTCAGAGCCAATTGGTGTTGGTGATTCTAAGAAGGTGGAGTTCTAGCCTTTGCTCAGGGGGAATCAGACTCGTCGACCAAGATCCGCTGCCCCACTTATTGTTGATGGAGACTCCACTCTCTCAATGTGAGCCTGTGGATTAAATATGGTGTTTGTTACCCCTGGAGATTTGTTGATGTTATTGATAATATCTTGGACACAATTGAGGCGCTTGATATGGTAATATTTTTTAGATCGACGAACGGTGAGGGAGATCATCTCAAACTAAAACCAAGGTTTCAGGTTTCGGTTTTGGTCATGATGGAAATGGAAAAATGTTAATTTTGGATGGAAATTTCTGCAAAAATCCTGTAAAATCATGGAAAAGTATGGAAACATATGCAAATGACGGACATTTAAGATAAAACTTCAAAATGTGCTAGAATAAGCACAAATGCACACTTCAAAACCATAACATAAGCAAAAAAAATCATACAATGATTTCACAACATCAAACACCAGTCACGTGCGCAACGCGCATGACTTATAATTTTCAGTACATGCTACATTTCACATGTAATTTATACAAATATATACATATTACATGCGCTGCATTTCACATGCAATTCATGTAAATGTAATTATGTAACACGTGCTAGAATAGTATATCACCAAGACACTTACAGTTTTAGTTTCAATATGCATTTCAATTTCGGTATGCTTTTTGGTGGTGATGGAAACAGAACCATTTTGGTCGTTTCATTTCAGTTTCAATGGAAATTTATAACCATGATTAAAATTGGGCTGGAGCGGCTTGTCTATGCAGATATTTGATTATCTCCCCTCTTGTTGTCTTTCGTTTTGATTAGACTTAGCTTTATTTTGTCATTTTATTTTTTCCTCTTGTTGTTTTGGTGTTGCTTGACCATCTCTGTCATGGTGGCTTTGCTTCCTTCTTACTAAATTCATCACTATTCAAAAAAAAGAAAAGGAAAAAATAGCATACCAAGATCAACCATATTCTAAGAGTCCATATCAGTTCTCTATGTAATGAGCTGTACAAGGGTCCGACCACTCACGACACTGGAAAGAAGTCACTTTTAGAATGCATGCCTTACCTGCAAGCCCATTTAATCTTCTTTTGATCCATAAGATAAAATCAATTCAACCATTCAAAAAGAAAAAAGAAGGATAAAATCAATTCAAGAATTTGTCAGCAAAATGGAAGTGATGAATCATACAATTCACGTTTTCTCTTTATCTGGTTGCAGGTGCATAACAGCCCTATTCTATGGGATGCAAATTGTAAATCACGGGATGTTTGTGACAATATATGCATGCTTATGTGTGCACAAATGACTGTTAATTCTGTAGTGCAATTTCTGTATACTTGTAGGTACCTTCATATGCAAGGGACACACATCCACATATGTAAATCCCAGATGATTTCTTTTGACTTAAAAATATAATGACATTGGAATTGATCTCTTTCTAGATGCTCAGTGGCACAGTAGAGAAGATGTTAAGAAAGCATTGACATTTGCTGAATATGAGAAAGCACAGAGAACGGCCGCTGTCAAAGTAGACCAGATGTGTAAGGGTGTCGAAAAAGGGCAGAACTTTTCCTCGGATTTCAACGTGGAAAGTGGAGAACTCGCCCCAATGTTCATCCCAGGACCCTTTGCCATTGCCCACCACCTGATCTCATCATGGGTTAATCAGGCAGTACCAGATGACACTGAATCACCTTCACAAGGATCGAGCTCTACCTCCAACTTATAGCTCTTATAATTCCTATCATCAAATTGAAATGTTGTTGATTCTAGAACTAGGAATTATTGTATTGTTTGAGTACTAATAAGAAGGATCCTACAATAAAATGCTGAAGTAAACTCATTTCTGAACTCGGGATTACAAATGAGTGGTGTTGGTTTTATCAAGGCATTTTCTGTAAAGAAAGGAAAGAGGGTGGAAATAGCATCCCCCCATATATGTTATTGTACTATAAGCATTTGAATAATTCCTCAGTTTTTTCAATGGAATGAATTTTGCAAAAATTGAAATTTTGAATAGAAGTTTGTCAAGGTCTCATATATTATTTGTAAATCTTGTGGGAAATTCAAAATTATTGAAAATGACGTAGTCATGAAAACTGTACTCTCACTCTAACCTAGTAGACATGTACTTAACCTTCATTCCATACTTCTTCTTGTTATATTGTTTAGAAATAGAATTATTTATATTGTAGTTAATAAATACTAAAACTCGTGCATTTTCCCAGAACAGGTTGTTTCAGGTCGATACCGTCAAGAATTCCTGACCATTTCATGAGAATAGATTCATCCTCGAGGCTTTTTTCCATTCCAATATTTTTCTCATTCGCTAAAGTAAATAGAGGGAATAGTGCATTTCAGAGGATGTTTTTCCACATTGATACGAAATCTCCAAAGATTCGTCTTATAGTTCCCCGCAAACCTCTTTTTTTTTTTTTTTTTTTTTTTTAAAGTAACAGTTTTATTGATAATCTATAATCGAATTACATCACGGGGACAAGATGTCCCACAGTTGTAACAGCAATTACAATATCCCTGGAATACATATCCTTCCCAACCCACGATAGACCAGATGATGGATTTCCTCTAGTCGTGATTGACAGATCGCACTAATCTCTTAGACCTTTTCCTTGCCTCTTCATTCCCCCCATCTCCGTTCTCCGATTCGCCTGGAATATTGCCATCTCCTCTCTTGTGCAACTTCTTTTGCTAGTTTGTTGACTTTCATTAGCGATGCGGCGTTTGTGCTGAAATTTTGGGGAAATTGATGAAACTAAATCCCTAATTCCGTAATAATATCCTATACGGCCCACGGACCCACTGACTTGTTGGTAGCCCACAATATTGCTTTTGGCGAATCAATTTCAATGATTAGATGACCATTTCCATGATTTGCAAACTACCTCAATCCCCATAATAATACCCGAACTTTCACTTCATTTGAATCACAATACCCCCGCTGGTCCAGAGTATGATAGAAGGATAGTTCCTCTAGAAAACCTGACTAAACCACCGACTCCCTCTTGTCCTAGGTTCCCTTTTGAGCTTCCATCAAAGTTCATTTTAATCTATTCTCTTGGTGGGGTGCTCCACTTTGGCAATTCAATTTGCTTCTTCTTTTCATGAATAACGGCCTTCCAATTCCGACAAACCTCTTTTGATTGTCACGAAACCTAATCCATTGGTTGGTCTTACAAGGTGTTACTAAATTAATAATTATTTCGAGTTAGTTCCAAATTGCTTTTTGGACCCAGTTGCCCTTGATTTTGCTTCTCATTTGAGGTCGCTTGTGGAACAATTGAACGACTAGAAATCTGAATTGGACGTATTGCGTAGTCATCCCACGACAGATAGGGGAGCAGAAAGTTTCAAGCTGTGTACACTCATTGACAAAAACCACCAATTCCTCTGCTCCCGAGCCTTCATGGATGCGACTTGCCTCTACAAAGAAGGGTGATTCTTTGCCTTCTCATGGATGGGGTGACTTTCTGGCGAGGCGATGAGATAGGGCTCTATCAGATCAATGATATCTCATGGATGCGACTTGCCTCTACAAAGAAGGGTGATTCTTTGCCTTCTCATGGATGGGGTGACTTTCTGGCGAGGCGATGAGATAAGGGCTCTATCAGATCAATGATATCTTGGGTAGATTGATATTGGTTACAGGGTGGCGCTTCACCAGGAATTTCTAGTGCAGAAGAAGCTAGCAGCCAATTTGGGAGACTAGTGCTGTTGACACACTTGCTGTATTATCTGAATGGGAATGTTAGCGACATTGATGTAGAAGCTGGTGTAGGCTTTTATGGTACCGGTGGTAGTTTTTGCTTGTGTAATTGGGGATGTTTTGATATCAAGAGGATGAGAAGATAGTGTGGAGTGGAGTAAAGCAGTTGGATAGGGCCCTTGGGCTATTCAAGCTTGTTTGGGAAACAGCAGCGATGACGGGGGTGTTGAAGTTGCAAGGCATGTCCGGTGTGTCTAGGAGCTAAGGAAAGGTTACTTCAATGATTAGAATCTGATGATTAGACTCTGATGAATTGGCAAAACAACATGAGTTGATCATCATTCTTCCTTGCAGTCATTAGAGGAATTCCAAGGCATATGTTTAGTAATCCTATTTGACACGCACTGACTTAACACGCAGTCATTAGACATGCACTTAACCTTCATTACTTGTAATTTCTTTGAAGATGGTTCACCACCCCGTGATGCTGAATTCATCAATGCATTGTCATATCAAGAATATATAGACCCTGAGTTTGGTCTTCTTAATGTTGCTCTGCGAAGCTGCTAGCAGAAACCCTGAAGCTGGATCTGGGACCGAAGTGTGTGGGGCTTATTGTTCCTGCTTGAATAGAGTGCAAACAAAGGGTGGGCCCACTTTTTTGGGATGATCCAAAGCATTCATTTGGAAGGCCCTTGCCTAGATTGGGTGTCCACAAAAAATCAGATCCATTGGATCATCTTAACCCATCCAAGAGTGGAGGGGAAAAGGAATACTTTGGTCATCATAGTAGAAACTATTGCAGTTGTGGTTTAAAAATAGAGATTCTAAAAGATGTGTATCTAGACTTTATCGATGCTGGATACTCAGCTCTAGATGCCTTTCAAGCGTTACATTTACAGTAGGATTGCTGCAGGAAAAGCCTTATCCTAATTGGAAAGGGACAGAGTATTAACGCTTCACCCCGAACCTCGCCATGGAATACCTATGGGTTTGAAAGGGCTGATCGAACTCAAACCATCCCAGCAGGCAATTGAAGAGCTACTGATAGAAGAAATGAAGCAAATAGAAGGACTACACCAGACCGTAATTGGCGATTCCGGGAAGGTGGATATTACAACTTTGGACAATGCCATTATTGTCGAAAGTGCAATCTGAGTAAAAACATAGGACCCCCAGAAAATGGGGGTTCTCCGGATCGCAGATGGGAAGAGGAATCCTGATGTACCGGAGTCTTTAGCAGATTTATGGAAATTCAAATCCCACCAGATGTGACAGAGGAACGTAAGATAGCCCTCAAGAGATGTTTGGTGGGTTGTATGAAAAGCAATGCATCGAACCTTGATATGGTATGGGATTGGGCTAAAAAATGCTGGGGGATCCCAAACCTTCTAAAGATAAACCCTATAGAAATCTTATTTTGCTTTGAATCGGAATCTCAAGCATCTCGCATCTTGCGTTGGGGTGGATATGCTTTTGGGAATCGCCTTTCATCCCTCCAAATTTGGAACCCAACTCTCAATTCAGGAAAAGTCGATTTGGATCAGATTCTATGATGTCCTGTTACATGCATGGACATCTTCATCGCTTGAAGCTATGGGAAAATACTTTGGTCAGGTTCTGCAAGTGAAATTATCAGGGGACCAGGATCATTGTTTGGCATATGCATCTGTAAAAGTTTTTACCAAAGACTGGAAAAACCTACCACCATTCATTAACTTGAAGATAGATGGGGACCAGTAGTCCCTCTAGTGATTACAGAGTATGATGATCAAGGAGGAATTTGGAATCAAAGCATAGACATTTGTTCAGAAACTTGGAGAGACTAAAGGTAAAGAAAAGGACCATTCATGCAATCAAGCAAGCTGTGAATTATTTGTCAGGGATACCTGACCCTTCATATGATCCAGTGGAAAATTTTAACCCAAAGTCCTAGTCCGTCAAGAAAAGGAAGAAACTGGTGAAGGGGAAGATGAAACCTTGGAGAAAAAACACTACCCCTGGAAACCACAGAACTATGTTTTTTTTTTTTTTTTTGAAAGTGTTAAAGTATAAAAGATTAAATAACGCCTTCTCCCACAGATTAAGCTTTTGGATTAATTGGCTGTTTCAACATGGTATCAGAGCTAAGGTCTTGGATTCAAACCCCCTTGATATGCCATGTGTAGTCCAACCCTAAAAAGAGGGGCCACACGTGAGGCGGAGTGTTAAAGTATAAAAGATTAAATAATGCCTTCTTCAACAGTAAGCTTTTGGAGTAATTGGTTGTTTCAACAAAAAGGCAGCCAATTTCATTAAAAAGAAGACCGAGATGGTCAATTACAAAGCAAGGAAGGAGAAAAGAGACAAAATAATGTCATAGAAAATAAGAGGGAAATCGAAAGAATGAAGATCAAGGAAGAAGATCATTGGACAGGGCGAGAGCCTCCTTAGCAACCCCCTCTCTCGCGAGACGATCCGTAACGTCATCTGCCGAAAGTTGATCCGCAACCCCCTGTCTCGCGAGATGATCCATCACAACAGAACAATGTTGTGATGAACATCCATTACCATTGCCCGCACTGCCCACGTCACAGCCTTCTCCTATCTCATCAGTCATCACCCCGCCCCTGATATATGAGAAAGTACAATTTAAAAACAAATATACGAGAGAAAGTACACATTTCAAAAACAAATATAGGAGAAAGTATCGTTGAATAGGAGATTCTTGATTTGCCAAAGCTGGTAAGGTCGCATTTCTATATAGTTTTTGATAGTCTAATGCTGATGCTGGCGTTATCTACTTATCTATATAGTTGCCCATTTTGTGCAGAACATTTGCTCTCTCTATTGCCACTCTTGCTGTTGTTTTTTAATTATGTAGCAAGTAAAACATCAGATGAGGGTTGTTCTTTTTTGTATGGAAGCATCAGTCTGTAATTTGTATGTTTACATTCCTCTGAATGTGGTTACGGTAGAGTATGTGTTGTATTCGACATTTTCCAAAGATAAATTTACCAATTCTAATTTTGGGTGAGATGAAAAAAAATTAAAAAGAAAACATGAAAAAGAAAAAAAATTAAAATGCGTATCTGCTGTTTGGTTGCGCTTGTAATATTAAATCTGGGTATTCCCATGAGACCTCATTTTCCAATTGACTCCTGAAAGATGGGCATTAGGGGTGCAAGTTTAGCCCTGTCAGCACTGACCCGCCCTGAGCCCGAACAAGGTCAGGGCTGGATTTTCCAACCCTGAGGGCGGGTCAGAGTTCATTTTTTTAGACCCTGACTCAGGTCGGGTCGGGTTCTGGGTTAATGCCTCAGGTACCCTGACCCGGCCCGACCCTAAATTTTCTATTATAGAATTGAACCATCTGTGCATGTTTCTTTTGCTACTGTTTTATATTATCTTGGATTGATGTTTCTTTATATTATTATTATTATTAATTGTCTCTGTTGCCCGTCATGTTGTTGAATTCATATTGTCTTATTTTGTTCCCTTTCTCTATTTATTTATCATTTTGTTCTATATGATAAGTGGTTGCTTTATTTTTGGCACTCTTAATAGGTATTTGCACTAGGGTCAATTAGGGCCGGCCCAGCCGGGCCCTGCCCAATCAGGGCGGGCCAAGGCCAGTGCTGAGCCCTATAGGGCGGGCAATGGGTTGAGGTTTTTCGGCCCTGACTCAGGGTTAGGGCGGGTTAGGTCCATGATAATGGGGTCCAGGGTTGGGCTAGGGTTTTGAAAAACCCAACCCTGTTGCAGCCCTAATAGGCATCATCGAGGCATGGTTTGTATGCCTCAAGTGAATGGCTGAATTGGTATGGGTTCCATTAATTCTGCCAATGGCATAGGCGGCTTCAATTTCTCAAGTCACTTCCCAACTCCCACGGACCAGAGTCTAGAGGAATTTTGGGGTGAAATGTTGGGGCTGTGATAAATTCACCCCCAAGCCACAAACGGTACAACACTAGTACAACTGCTACAATCGGTACATTGGTTCAACCTCTATCTCTCCAACATGAACAGTTGGTGGTGCCCAACAATTTATTTGTTTAAATCTCTGAACAAGGTAGGCCTCACACTTATCCACACAAGATTTTATATGGTGTAGCCGTGCAAGCATTTGTAGTCTGTTTGTTCCTCAACCATGAGGTCGGAGGTTCAATCCCAGCTTACCTACCCCACAGAAAAAGCATGTATGGTCCATATTTTTCCCAAAGTGGACTGTACGGCCCACACCATAGGATGAGCCAAACATCCATTCAACATAGATAGGTTGTGCCCAAAAAATCATTTCCATAGTATGATCCTAGCCCTCCAATCTATAGAGAAACTGCATATTATGGAAACCTCTATAGATGGTAGGGTTGGGATCATCCTATGAGAATGATTTTTGGGGCACAACCTATTTATGTTGTGGCCCATCAAATGGATGATTTGGATCATCCTATGGTAGGGGCCGTACAATCCATTTTGAAAAATACTTGACTATATGGGCAAACACCACATAAAAACCCTTAGTGGGGCCGAACAATGAATGGTTTAGATCTTTGAAGAAGGTAGACATCATAAGCATGTATTTATTAAACAAAATCACTTGGGCTTACTTTGTTCGACCCAAGTGATATACATTGGGGCCACCTAACCTACCTGCATACATCATATATCATGTATTTTTTAGAAAAATCACTGAGCCACTTTGTTCGAAGACCCAAACCATTAATCTGTTGCGACCGAACCTAAATAAGTCTTGCCCCAAAAAACATCTCCCTAAGATGATCCTAACTCTTTGATCCATAGAGATTCATATATGGCGTCGTCGAACTAGATAGGAGAGTTAGGATCATCGTACAGAAGTTTGTTCACACTTCGCAAGTTAGTACACAAGTTCATACGAGCTTGCCCTAAGATAAACTCTTTGATCCGTGTAAATTCATATAGTTGTCGTATTAGATCGGAGGATTAGGATCATCAAGAGGATTTTTTGGGGCAAAGGCTTATTTAGGCTGGGTCGCAACAAATGAATGATATGGATCTTCGAACAAAGTGGCCCAGTGAATTTTCTTAAAAATACATGATATATGATGTATGATGTATGCAGGTAGGTGAGGTCGCCCTAATGTATATTGCGTTTGTTAGTAGGGGAGCTTGTATTTCGAAAAACACAATGAAGCCTACCTTGTTCGTTAATGGACCGTCACGAAAGAAGTGAGAGGAGTAGTCTAGACCACAAGCCAATTGTACCATCAGGGCAGTCCCATGTCGTCTCTCTGTTGTGTCTGTCCCGTCCTCTAGGCACCTTTGGGAGAAGAGTGTGACAAAGTACATGCTTCTTTGACGTTACTAGATTGTGCCCCAAAAATTAGCTCCATTGGATGATAGCCCTTTAATCTATCGATGAACTAAATCACTATACATCGAAGAGTTAGGGAGATGATTTTCATGGTACGACATATACACCAATGATTTTAAATTTCGACCGAAATTCAAAATTTCAGGCTAAATTTCATTTTTTTTCTGAAATTTCAACCGAAAAACCTGTTTTTTTATTTTATTTTAATATTTGACCGAAATTTAATATTGAATATAATAGGCGTCTTTTTTTTTGTACCGGATGTCGACCGAAATTTCAAAATTTCATGGGTCCAAAACCGGTACTGAAACCGAAATTTTAAACCATGTATACACCATATAACTCTCCCATGGGCCCACTTTATTTTTAAAAAATACTTGCAAGTGCGTATATAAACCATATAACTCATAGTTATTAGAAAATTCATTGTGATCTTATTCCAATGTCGATGGGTCCAATGTAAGTAGGCCTTTACTCAAAAATCATCTCCACATGATATCATAACTCTCCGACTAATGAACGGTTTGGATCTTCCAATCAGTAGGCCAAAGTTTTTTGTTTTTTTTTAAATAAAAATAAATAAACATTTTATGATGCCCACTTTCTTCAAAGATCTAGACCATTCATTGTTGGGCCCCAGCAAGGGTTTGTGGTGGTCAAAGAGAGAGTCCAACTCCGAGTTGTGAGAATTAAGAACAGGCGGGGCCTACGTGGTTCAAAGGTCTAAGCAGTTTCATTGTGTGTTTTGATCTCCGATTTTTGGACTGAATTGGTATAATAAAGGTGCCCTGAAACTGAAATGGTTTTGTGCCAATGCCCATGGCATCTCTCATCTCAATTTCTCTGCTTTTGGCATTTTCGTTTTCTCTCGTCCGAGCTTCTTCCAGGAGGTAAGACTCGGAGTCCGTTTCCATATACTTTTTATTTTATTTTTCCCTTTCGATATCTTATGTTGATGGGACTATCTTTGTCTTGAATGTAGATGTTACAAAAGTTTCAGTGTGTATTTCCTGATGTGGGTCTTCTTGGAGTGCCGTAGAATGTCCATCTTTTTTATAAGATTATGTAAAAAGATGAGTTTCTTCCTGTGATGATGTGGGCTTCTGATGAAAGATCTGTTCTGACTTTTGACATGATTGCTAGAGTAGTAGAACACTTGCACATTGTATTGGGGTTGACCCAGACCGTCCACCTTGTAGGGCCTTGCTCCCATCTCCAAAGGCCCGAGTAGGTTACCATGACAAACAGTAATCTAACTACATGTATATTTGTTAGTTGAGTATAGATTGTCGCCTATATATAGTTTTTACCATCCATTCATAGGCTCTTGATTGGACAATTACCAGTTGGAGATCCAAGGCAGGCCATTAATCGGACATCCCAGATCAACCAAAGCTGGGATCCCCTCATTCAATTCTTAAGAATAATGATCCACTGTGAATGAATGGGAAAACTATAGTAGTCTCCTATCTTCATTATCCGGGAGAAATTAGTCTCCGCTTGCTGAGTCGTTGCAATTTAATGGTAACTATCATTGTACATGTACCACTTGTATGGTATACGTTGGGGTGAACTACCAACTTTGATTGTTTGTTGTACTTATTTTTATTGTTGCTAAGATTGTATTTAGGTAAGAACAGGAGGTTATGATAAAAATTGTGATAGAATGGTTTTAAATTTAAGGGATTTTACATATAAAACCCAATTTAATAAAAGGGAATGATATTTCCACCCCCGCCTTTTTTTTTTAAAAAAAAATGACAAAACAGCCTTTCATTTTCTCCTATGTTTGCTTATCATTTTCATAAAAAAATGACAAACAAAAGGGAGTAGAAACGCTAGATAAGTGGTTTGCAATCTCGTGCCCTTGTAAAATACATTCTAGTTAGTCATTGAGAATCATGATTTAATCAAAATGTTTTAGTGCACCGTTCAAGACAAGACAACAACATTCCTTTGGAAATCAAAAAGAAGAATCTATTCGAAGGGGATAATTAGAGATATTTTGTTCCACCACAGGGAATTATTTGGTTCTTGCATCCCAAATAATTTCCATAATACACTAGAACAATAATTTACGGATTTCATAAAGTTTTTGGAAAATATTTCCAATAAACCAAAGTACTACTTATGTTAACATACATTAGATAGTACCCTTTATGTAATTATAATAGCATGATGTTTTTTTTTGTCCAAAAACGTAAGTCTTCATATTATGAAGACTTGAATCTTTTTAATGTGCAAAACACCTAATGGGGTGTGCTGTCCAGAAGAGAAATCTTTTGCCACCTATATTGCCTGATACATCAAGATTCACGAAATTAATTGCTCATCGATGTTGAAGCTTCCCTGATCTCATGTAGTCTAGATTGATTCCTTTTATCTTCATATTGGGAAGAATCCTTGAGACTTGACATATGAAACTATGTGCTTATCAAAGGATCTAGAAGAATTGGAGGATGTACATGTAGTTATTCAGATCCAAACTTGTCTGAGAGGATTGAGGGCACGACAATCACTCGACTTAAAGCAACGAACTAGAGCCGCATTGGTGATCCAACGACAATTCCAACATGACGTGGCTCGCTCATAATACTTTGGGATTTAAAAAGCTTCCATTATCATTCAGAGGTGGTTCTGTCAGAAGTTAGCCTGTGAACACTATCTGTGGATTAAAGGGAAACAAGTGTTATCCAACATGTCTGGAAGATGCGATTTATACAACATATTCAGCAGGAATAGCTTACCCGGAAGCTACAGTAAGAAAGGCAGATCCAAGATGATGCTTCTGTCAATGTGTGCTCAACAAAATCACCAATCTTGTGAATGCGTGAGCGAACATCTACAGACTTAATGAAGTGGAAAACCTAAGTTTCATTCTGCCTAAGCTGCCATGTTATAAGAAATGCATCGAAAGCGCACCGGGTGATCACACTACTTCAAACCAAGGACATGACTGCCCAAAGCTACATGTGCGTTGGAAAGGAAAACTATATGAGACACGTGCAAAGATTTCAGTTGAAAAACTCCCACCGTCATCCCAATCATTATGTTCGATGGGTTCATATCTTTTCAAGTATGGGAGTATGATGTTGACCAACCTACGACCTATATTCTAATTTTTAAGTTTCCTTTATGTGTCTTTTAAATCCCTTGAGGTGTGAATGGAAGGGGTACCATGGTCTTTTCCCACCAATAACACGTGATTTCTTTAAATTGTACATGCTTAAATTAGGGCTCATATGTTTATTATGAAAATCTTAAGTGACAGGAGCATTTAAGTCATTTGTAGTTCATCAACCACAAAAGCCCACATTGCAACATAAGGGAGTCCTTGTATTTGTGGAACTTGAAGTGGGTTAGTTTCGATGATGGGTTTGAAGAGTCATAGTTTATTTATAGTCTGATTAGAAAGAATCCATGTAATGAGAGTCCAGAAGTCATTAGGAGTTGAGTAAGTCATCTGACAATTGTCTTGTTACTATTGGTAGAAAATAAGAGTCCTAAGAGTGTTAATAATTTTGTTTTTAAGAAAGAAAGTCCATGAAAAAAGAGTGAAGTTTATAGGAGTCCTAGTTGGGATAGGAATTGTGATTTATAACTGTATGTGAGTGGGGTTTAGGAGTCCTAATCCTCCCTTAATCATAAATTTCATGGGGTTTGAGGTATGTATAAGTTGTAAAGAGAGGTTTTCACATATCACGACCATGAAGTGAAAAAACATATTGGCCCTTGTAAAATTCTCAGGAAGGTGGCATGGAATGTCTAGTTGTGGGAACTTCTGTCAGATCTTGGCATCAGTACCAATCTTTTATGCTTTCTGATGACGATAATACTGAAACCCAAAGAAGCTAGTAGAAGAAGATATTCTCAATGTCGGGACTGTTTAACATGTAAAGGAGCTCATGACAGGGCTAAGAACTCATGGGTCTTGTAGCTTAATTAGTGCAAATGCTCAAAAAAGTTTTCTATAACCAGTATGTCAAGATCAATTCATCAGAGTCAAACTCTTCTTAGCTGGAAGAAAGGCTGCAATGCAAACAACCAAAGATAATAAGAACAAGCAAAAGAAAAGCATAATTCGTTTGAAGGAGCAAAAGAAGGCTCAGAAGTGACCCCAATGATGACATCAACACAACATCAGGAATATGTCCCACCCACATTGGCTTGCAAAAAGAAAATGACTGTTCATTTGTGGGTTTCTTAGGGCTTGAGGATTGGAGTTTTTGGTCATTTACAATGCTATAAAAATGTCTGAATTGAAGTGAAAGTGAGAACGCCTGTGTTTAAGTTGAGCAAAGTTTTGGGTTTTTAGAAATAGATGTCTGTGTTTTGAGTTCAGAACACAACATAGCAACAGCTCTAAATTACAATATTCGATAAAAAAGGACATTTCAGGGATTGGATTACTTATGATAGGGGCTGGGAAGAATGTAGAAGTTTCAGAGCTTGGATTATTAGGTAAGCACTCTAAATATTTCCGTATATTTCTGTCTTTCAATCCTGTCATCTTTGTTTGGCCATATATTCTCTATTGCTTGCTTTCTTTCCTATTGTTAGATCTGGTTTCTGCACCACAAAGTACAAGAAGTGACAATCTCAACTGTTTCTTGTGTCAACCATTTTGTTGCAGTTATACGATGGCAGTGAAAACTAAGAAAGCAAACTGGAAACCCATATTACAATTGGGTGATTCAACTCGACTTACTGGATTCGATCCTTCACGGGTTGTCCAACTCTCATGGCGTCCAAGGTTGTCTGATCTAATATTTGTGATTGTCAATTGGGTCTGGTATAGACAGGGTTAGTGTATATAGCCATCTAATCAAATGTGCATTCATTTACAAATATGTATTTCATTGTCCAGTGAAATATAGTAGTGTAGTTCAATGTGGGTTTTTGCTAGCAACTGCATTTATGAATTTTTTTTTTGGTAGGTAAGCAGGGATCGAACCTCCTACCTCAATTAAAAGGTTGAAGGAACCATTGTGCTGGAGGCTCAATCCCTGCATTTAAGAAATGCATAATAGTGATTATATAACTGCACAGGTTCGTGACTAATGTCAACCAACTAATTTTCTTCCCCCGTGAGGGTGTATTGCCTTCTTTGTATTGTTTGTTTTATATTTGTACATATTGACCGCCTCGGTCTTTTTTAATGAATATTACCATTAAAAAAAAAAATGTTCACCAACTAATATCAAAAGGTTTCCAAACAGGTTCGTAACTAATGTTCACCAACTAATATCAAAAGGTTTCCAAACTGGGGAAATAAATATCAAATTGTAAAATGTATAAGCTAACCATATGTTAATGGTTTCTTAACCATTTTGCATCACTTTTCTTGTGATAGGGCCTTCTTGTATAAAGGTTTCCTTACTAATGAGGAATGCGACCACCTTGTTTCTTTGGTAATTCCTCCCCTTGCCACTTGCATGATTGAAATATTTCTATGTTTCTCAATTTGTTTCTCAAAATCTGTCTTTTGGCGCAGAGTAATGGTATGCTAAAAAAGTCGTTGGTGCTAGATAGTGATTCAGGGAAAGGTGTTGCCTCGCATGATCGTTCAAGTTCAGGGATGTTCTTGGATATGGACCAGGTGAGTGAATTTCATTGACTTCTGCCTTGTATGTGTAGCTTGAGACATTTTATGCGCTAGAGTTGATTATCTATATACATTATTAAACATTGATAGTTTTGACTAAAAGAGCATTAATGCCATGGCTGTACCATAATAGGGTGTTCATACAAGGGATTTATGAGAACTCGTAGCGAATTGCATGCTACATTAAGTGCACTTTTTTCCCCTTTTGTGATCATCTGGGGGATCTGTAGAAGCTTGCTACTAATCTGATATGTACTGGAGAGTGGGTTATAAGGTAAAGTTTTGAGGAACCCCTGCATTTACTTTGACAAACCCATGTACTAAGAAAGTAAAACTCAAGTTGCCTCATTAGTATGGCTGTTAAACTTTATTGAATTTATAGGCATATTAGTCCCTTGCTGCGCCCCACCATGATGGCCCTAGATTTATAAACATTTAGAACTCCTTGGCTTCTTCCGGTGCCACAACTTTTTTATGGTGTGTCATTCATGGTAAAATCCTCACTGAGGGTCATTTTTGTCAAGAGGCATATTTGGGCGGAAGAATTACTCTTATAAAAGTAGTACTAGCAAACATACCTATCTACCATTTGATGATCTTTAAATGCCCCATGAGTTTGGTGAAAACATTGAGCATATAAGGAGGTTTTTTTTTTTTTTTTAATTTTTTAATAGAGGGATGGGGTGCGGTGGGGGTGAGGGGTTGGTTTTGCATCTAGTGGGTTGGGATGATGATAACGTACAAAAACCGATTCCAACTAGAGGCCTAGGTATCAGGAGACTAAAAAGTGTAAACAGTGCTCTACTTGGAAAGTGGCTATGGAGGTTTGGCGAGGAAAGTCATTTATGTTCTATCGTCATTGAATGCAAGTATGGGTACTTCTTGGGCATTGAATATCTGATGATAGACTGAGATACAATAGCTTGACAGTTTGGAGGGAGATCCTGAGGCAGAAACATAATTTTATGGAAGGGATCAGATTCAGAGTCTACTCGGGAAATAGGATCAAGTTTTGGCACGATAAATAGTGCCAAGAGGTCCCGCTCAAGGATATGTTCCCGGATTTATTTGCAGAGGTAGTTGACAAGGAGGTATTTCTTAAGGACTGTTTTCAGTGGACATAGAACATGATATCATGGAATATAAATTTTAGAAGGAACTTTTTAGCAGAGAACTGGAGATAGTTGCAAGACAAGTAGTGGTGTTGGAGGCTTGCTATATCAAGAAGACCGGTGAAGACAAAAGGGTTTGGATTTGGAATTCCCCCAATGTATTTATTGCCAAATCATTTTATCATCAGATGACATCCTTTCTTGCACCCCCCTTCTTGCTAGAGTGTGGAGCATCCAGCTTCGCCCAGAGTTTGCGCTTTTGGATGGACAACCTTCCTCCACAAAATTCTTATGGTAGACAATTTGAGCAATTGAATCATAGATATTCGACCATTGCGCATTGTGTGTGGAGGCAGGGGAGTCAGTTGATCATATGTTCCTCCATTGCAAGTTGGCTAGGGAGGTGTGGAGTACAGAATTGAAAAGATTCGACATCTCATAGGGTTTCCCGGCTAGACTCATTGATCTCTTAGAGGGATTGTCTTTTGCACCTTGGCTTAAAAAAGAAAAGATCCTTTGGAACGTGTCACTAGTACTAACTACGATATGGGTATTATGGAAGGAAACGAATGCATGGGTTTTCAGAGGGTTGGTTAAAAGGCCCCCAATTTTTTCCCCTGAAGGCCCTTGCTTTAACTATATCATGGGTAAAAGATCCTTCCCCGCTTCAGATTTTTTTTAGCCCGAGACCTGTGGCAAGAGTGGAGAGATGTATGTGCCAGTAGTGAACGGTGTAGTAGTCCCAATCCAAGATTGGGAACCACCTGGCTTAGGTGATGTAAAACTGAACTTCGACGGGTCTAGCATGGGGAACCCCGGGCATGCAGGAGTTGGAGGCCTTCTTAGAGATGAGAATGGAGAGATGAGGTCAGCCTTCTCTGGTTATATCGGGATCACAAATTCGAATGAAGTGGAGACAGAGCATTCTTCATGGGATCAGGATAATTAAAAGCAGTCTCATTGGTCCCACGACAATGGAGGGAGATTCCATCAATGTCATCAGATGGTTGAAGGGAAGCCACCCTCATCTTTGGAGATTTGCCCACTGGATAGACGAGATCCAAGAGCATGTGCCTGAATCTACTATCTCTCTCCAGCGTGTTAGAAGGTCCGCTAAATCATAAGCCGACAGGTTAGCTAGGGAACGTGTAGCTAGAGAGAGCCTATAGCTTTTTTATTTTCTTCCCCCTTAATGGCTTATGTTTTAGTGATTTCCTTCTTATTACTTGTAATTTCCTTGTATTGACCATCTTGGTCGCAAGGTCTCCACTTTCTTTTTTCTTAATAAAACCTTTACCATTAAAAAAATGATCCTTGTGGGTGTATTTGGCATGAAACACATGTTTTATCCCCTTTTATGTTTTTTTTCTTTTCTGAATGGCATTTAGCTATAGTAGGGTTTTATAATTTATTTCCTTCGAAATTGAGTTTCTTGACTGGTTTTGATTGAAATCTAAGTTTTCCTTGGCTTCGGTGGTTGATTTGATATTCTTGTACTTCAAATCAGAGATTTTGGGGCAAACTTTGGCATTCTTTTGGTTACTTCTTGTTAAATTTAATGTTTTTTTGTTCATTTAGCAAAAATCCACATGCAATGGCCAAACCCAAAAGAGGAGGCACATGTGCCACTTGTAGGACAAACCCAAAAAGAGGGGCCACACCTGAGGGGCAGTGTTAAAGTATAAAAGATTAAATAACCCCATCTCCAACAGCTTAAGCTTTTGGAGTAACTGGTTGTTTCACATAAATGACGAAAATTTTATTAAAGAAAAGGGCCAAGAGCCCTATGACAGAGATTGTTAAATGAAAATGATACAAATGCAAAGAAAAACAAAAACAAAAAGAGAAAACAAGCAAAGAGGAACATCCCAATAGTCAATACACCCTTAAAGAGGAATGTTATCAAGTAACAAAAATCACATCTATGTGTCAACACTTGGGCGAGCAAGTGAACCTGCATTCGAATCAGCCAATCGCTAGAGATGTAAAAACTCAATACCGTGACCCTCCAGCTTGTCCAGGGTCCCATTTATAGCATCCGTGAATTCCCCATGGAAGTTAATCCCGTCTCTCATCCATTCGACTACATTGAGGGAGTCTCGGTCAATGATAATATTGTAGACACCCCCATTTTGCTCCGTTATAGCCAACAAAGGCATTCATTGGGTCGGTACTCAGTGTTGCTCCCCATTGTTTTTCCTCATTTTCCTTTCCATCGCCATCCATTTTCCGTCATTTTCCAAAGGGTTTTACTTATAGAAAATTGAAATTCCAAAGGGTTGATGTTTCGATCGACTTGGGGTGGGGATCACCAATTTTGAAAATGTGATTATATAGATATTCAACCAATTTGAAGATGGGCCGACCATGGCTTAGAAGTTTCGAGTTCAAAGGAGATTGGAATTCGGCCAATGGGATCTACCGATGTTGATTTTTGAATTTAGAATTGGGCTCGCCATTATAAAAAAAATGATGTTTATTTTAAGATGTTCGATCAGTGCTAATGGGGCCTATTATTTTTTAATGAGAGATTGAATTAAAACAATAAACATGGGGCCATCGGAAGTCTTGTTTAGAGGAGGGAACCCATCTATTGACAGGATCATATATCAAGGGGTACTGAGGTGTTTTGATTCTATTCCACAAGGGATTCGGTTGTTTTGATTAGAGCTGCACTAAAAAGTAGGAAATTAGGCTCATCTAACCTATGTAGAATTCGGTGGGACCCATTTGGGTTTTGTTTTAAAGAATGAACATAAACTAGTGAGTTTCATTTCACTTTGCTAAAAGGGCAGTTGTGGAATTTTTATATAGGAAAGCAATCCGATCACTTCTAAAGGAGGAGGATCTTGTTATCTTGTTAATATTTTGGCAGCACTCTCACTCTATTTTTTAGCAAGAACCGATCTACTTTTACATATCACTGGGCAATCTTGGCAACTTTCAATTCGATATCAGATTTCATTCCTTTCTCTTATCTTAGAAATTTCCATATTCTTTCTGCTCGGATTGACAACCTGCTAATTCTCAAATGGAAACGCCCATGCTGAAGGAAGAAATAGAAAGAATAAAGAATAAAGAGAGAAATTTCAAAATTGGACGAAATAAAATGGCAACGGTTTGATTAGAAGAGGAAAATGCATTCTCTCTTTTAGAAAGTATCCCTAAAAGAGCTTACAATGGTTTCCAAATCAAATGGTTTTTTTTTTTTTAAGATAGCAAGAAAGCAATTTTAGAAAACAATGGAATTGGTAATCTATAGCCTATAAAAAGGGGTCGGATATATGACAAAGGGTGTGAAAGAAAAAGGAGCAAACACTTCTTCTCTGAGATACACAGAAAATCATCCTTCGCCTCCTCTTCTCATTAAGAAATTTCTTGAGCATTTCTCTCTCGGATCCTTCAGAAACGTAGCTTCTTCGTTCTGTTCTTCGGAATTCGTCTCCATCTTTCACAAGGAAGAACTCGGACCTTTCTATCTTATTATTGGCTGAAGCTATTGCTGATATTCTCTCCGGCGGCTAAAATACTTAGTCCAAGTAAGTGCTCTTCATATTGCAAGTTCTCAATTCCTGCCTTTTCAATCGTTTCCCTTTGGAAATTGTTTTCGTTCGTGACTTTGAATTTCAGTTTTGTGCTTATAGACATGGTTTCATGAAATGGAATGTTAAGTAAAATACATTGAGAAATATAGTTAGGATCTAAATAGGACAGAGCTTTGAATCATAGAGTTGAGATACTGCTGATTTCTTTTGGGCCAAACCAATTTTTGACAAATCCAAAATCAATTTATGGAAATCAGGAAACTCGATTTGCCTAACCAGTAAAATCCAATTCGTTTGAACCCATCTCGTTTTATACTCAAAACTGATTTATACCAGTTAAAAACGAGTGAATAAGAAAAAAAGAGGAAAGTGATATATCTGCCTTTCTTTTTCCCTTGAGACATCCCTCAAGCGTATTTATAATTATCACTTTTTCATGGCACGGAGGGGTTGCTCGGGTAACAACAGGGGGTGGTAATGTCACTTTCAAAAACAAGAAGATTTTTAATCAAGAGAAGCAAACTAAGAAAATGACATCTGCACTCCCATGTTAATTTCAGTTTTCATAAAGCTTTATATTTTCGTTTTGGTTTTTAATGATCCCAATTCGATGTGTCGTTTCAGTGTTCACAAGTGTCCAGCCCCATGCCAATTCCAGTTTTTTATAAAGCTCATGTGTTATTTTTTAGAAAGGACGGAGCCCACGTAACCATGTATTTTACTCCCATGCTGACTACTCGGATAAAACAAGAGGTATCATGTGCATGTCTTGGATAATACATTCCCAGTGCATACTGTTTGGACGAAATCCATAGGGTCGTATGATACACTCCCATGCATATTGTTTAGAGTTAACCATAGGGCTGTTGACCTGAATTCATCAAGCCTAACCCCAACCCAACTCGATTTAACCAAAATCTGAGCCAACCCGGTTCAGCCCCGTCCCAACCCGGTGCAAACTCAACCCAACCCGGTTCAGCCCCAACCCACCCGGTCCAACCCGGACCCGGACCCGACCCAACTTAACCCAACCCAACCCGGTCCAACTCGGACCTGACCCAATTCAACCCAACCCATTCCAATCCTGTTTAGCCCCGGTCCAACCCGAACCCAAATCCGCCCAATGCAATCTACCTAACCTAACCCCCACCCAACAGAACCCAATTGACTCGAATCTAATCCACCTAGCCTAGCCGCATCCAACCGAATCCACCTAATCTAGCCGCATCCAACTAGTCTTAACTGGACTTAACCGGACCTAGCCCAATTTAACCAACCCAAACCAAAACTGATCCAAACTTGACTCATCCGGTCCGACCCCGACTCAACCCGAGTCAGCCCAAGCTACCCGATTCAACCCAAACTAACCCGAGTCAGCCCGTACCCAAAACCCTCACCCCGAACCCAAAACTTGCGGCCTACTTGGCCTTGACCCAAACCCATGGCCTACTTGGCCTTAACCCCAACTCAAGTTAAACCCGGGCCCACACCCCGAATCCAAAACCCGCAACCCAATCCCAACTTCCACCCTCATGTCAACCGAACCACTCTCATCTCAATAGCCTATATTTTAAAAACCATGTCCATTCCCTATATTCATCCACTAGGGCTGTTCAATCAGTTTTAACTGAACCGATTTTACCGAAATTAACTGAACCGAAATATTTTAGTTACCTAAATTTGCTAACCGAACCGAATTATTTGCTAACCGAACCGAGCCGAAACCGAAATATAATTTCGGTTGTTCGGTTAGTTCGGTTAGAGCCGAATAAATCTACAAAACAACCCTAAAAGCACTAAAAATGATATTTATCAGAGATTGCTGGAAAAAACTCAGACATTCATAAAAATAAACGGAAAAAAAATTGTAGATGCAAAAACAGAGATCAAATCTCCAAACAGATACAGATGGAGCCTTGCTCTCGAGCCTTTCCGGATCTACTGAAATTAAAGGTCGGGCGAGAGAGGGATTGAAAGAGCGACGCCGTGGAGCCGTGGAGGAGAAGATCAAAATGCGGGATTGGATTTCTCGGACCAAAAGAAAGACTGAAAGAGGGGAGAGAAATCAAAACCCTAAAATGAAAAAGAAAAAAAAAAGAAAAGAAGGGAGAGGATCTTAGACTCTTACCGTGGAGGCATGGAGTACTTGAGAGGTGGCCAGAGTTGACAGGTGGTCGGAGACTCGGAGGCGAAGTCGTGGAGGCTCTAACTGCAGAGACGAGAGAAAGAGAGGCGTAGAAAAGAAAACCCTAGCTTGAGTTTTTTGATAAGATGAAGAGAAAAGAATAAAACCCTAAGTAAGTTTTTTAGCCTTTAGTTTTTAAGTTTTAAGTTATTCACATTTCACCCCCTTATTATTACTCGGGACAGCCCATTTTGTTTATTCGGTTTTTGAATAATAAGACAAAAAACAGAATTTGAAAACAGATTTTTTTGGTCCAGACAAATGCCTCATTTAATTTCAAGTTTTCCAATATTACTCGGGACAGCCCATTTTGTTTAGTCGGTTCCAGTATTCATTAAAAAGCATTAATGAGGGTATCGTATGCTAAACTCCACGCGTGCGAAGACGAAAAGTGTTAAATGATGCTCGAGCTAGAGATGACAAGTGGCATAAGAGTCTGAGTTGTGTGGGCCCCTATGCCGCTTCATTAAATGTCTGACATGGACAGCATTTAATGCTGCTTCATTAAATTTCACAGAGGCTCCCCGGGAAATAGTTGCTGGACTTTTTAAACAGCAGTTAAACCCGCCGTTCGGTTCTTCGGTTAACCGAATTTTTTTGCTGAAAACTGAAACCGATATCCGAAATTTGGGAGGACACAAAACCGAAACCGAACCGATATACTTCTTAACTGAACCGAAATAACCGACCGAATTCGGTTCGGTCAGTTATTTCGGTTTTAACCGAAAAATGCACACCCTTATCATCCTCCCATCCCCATCATAATCATACCCACATATTCTCCTATCATCACAGTAGCATAATCATCACCTTCCAGCCCATACAAACCCAATTCACCAACTCACACATACACATACATCTCACCCAGGACTTGTATATGATAGAATCAACCCAACTCGGTCCAACCCGGACCTAACTCGACTCATCCTGGTCCAATCAGGACCTAACCCAATCCAACTCAACTCCGTTTGATCTATCCCCTACCCCAAGCTCAAATAGTGAAACCATTTGGCTTCAGTCATCAAACCCAAATCATAAACCCACTTACCTCATTTGGCTAACTTCAACATGCAATAACATCTCGCCCGAACCAAGTTTCCTCCCCATTCAATCGAGTCATCCAATCCCCAAATCCGAGTTGCACCTCAGCACAACCCAAACCCCATTCTACCCGAACCCAACTCACTTGGTGGGATTTCGTAAGTTCGTCACTTGGATCCCCAAATATAATTCCTTGAATAGAGGTGATTCCTTGTCCAATTCTTTGGAGCCCAATTTCAAGATCCAAACCCGAGCTTCCAATATAAGTCTCAATTTTCAATCTCAAGTCTTCTCATCCCAAACCCGACGGAACTGCGTGTGGCTTGATCCCCACCATGGGGTACGTAGGCAATTTGGCACCTCTAAGTTCAGTCACACCTTTCTTCTACCTCTTTCCTTTCCCACACCCTTTTCATCTCTTCCATTCCCTTTATCACCCTGCCCTTTTCTTTAAACTTTTTTGCATGTTAGACGTTTCTTTTTGCTTAGGTGCATGATTAGTTGCATGTTTAAATCTCTTTAATTGTTCTTATCGTATGCTTAGAAATCACATGCTAGTTGTTTTGCTTTGCTTTCTCTTTACATGTTTTGTTGCTTTGCATGCTAGTTGCTTTCTTTGCGTGATTAGTGGTGTTTGTTAAATTTGGAACTCAAAAGAATTTAAAAATCTTAAAGAATCTAAGAACTGATAATCACTTAAATTGGAACATCCCAATCTCCTAAACATAAAGTTCTAAGGTTCTAAACTTAGAAATCAAACTCTAGGTTCCCCAAAAGAGAATTCTTGGAATCCAAAGTTCACAAATATACTAAAAGTGCAACTTAAGTCCATTGCATTAGACTTAGGAGCATGTAACGTAGTTCACACTATCTAATCCAACTCAAACCAAATTTCATCAATCTCAATAAAATGTCAAAAAAATGGGCATGTAGTTGCATGTAGGATGCACTCCTGGCCCGCATGAGTCTAAACTGTGAACGGCCAAATCATTAATAATACTTAGGTTAATTCAAATAAGCATTCACATTCACCCCCTTTAGTTGAAACTTAAACAATTAAAGCTTTTAAAAATAAAGACCGACATTTGTCGGGCAAGAAGGGTGCCTAACACCTTCCTTTCTTGCAATCAGGTAACTTACCCAACTCGGAATCGTAGACCAAATATACAGAGTTAATCATGGGTCCTAGTTCCCTAATCTAGGTGGCGACTCTGGTCATGGCTTCTCTCGTAAATTAGGATTTTCATCCCAAATTTACGAGAAAAGCAATCATATCCAAAATCAATGAACAAAGGCGCTATAAAAACACACACCCTCGTGGGCCATCTCCTGACGGGATCCACAAATATGATCTAGCTAAGACTGATCAGGAAAGCGAATCCTTTTAAAAAGATCATGGACCTCTTCCTCATCAGATTCCTCTCCAATAGTGCTCGAAAAGCCCAAATCACCTCTCTACCAGTCTGTGTGTGTGTGTGTGAGAGAGAGAGAGAGAGAGAGAAAGAGAGAGAGAGAGAGAGAGAGTAGAGTGCTGCACGGGTTTCACTCGCTGAAAAAGGTTGTGCTGTGAGGGAAAGGCGCTGCTAAATTCAAGCGTTCTCTGCTCGATGGTTTCAGAAATCCCAGAAAAAGCGGATTTGAAGCTTGTAGTCATCAAGCTGATCTGACTAAAGCGCTTAGCTCATCAAACAAGTGCGCCAAAAGTGGGAGGTGGTATCGTATAATAAGAGCACGCCTGCTTTTTGCTCGTAGTTTCACTCTTGCTTTTGCACAATCTATAAGCATCCTTAGTGTTCCTCAGAAGCCGCCCAATGCTAATTGGGCCTGGGTTGCCAATACTCGAGCTATCAAAGTTCATCTTCAACCTCACAGGAGGAAGAGGGTCCCATCTGGGACAAGGGCCCTCTACAAAAATAATTGCTCACCGTAATCTCCTCCCAAGACTTGTGGAAGGAGATGACTGAAATTTTACTAAAAGTAGAAAGGTTTGATGCCTACTGGACTAAGGAACAGAGAAATGAAGTAGAGTAGTAGGTTGGCCAATACTGTTTAGTTAGAGTGATTCTTCCACCTAAAGAAATCGAACTTTTTTCCAGGGAGATTCTCCTTTCCCATCGCTTAATTACCGAGTCCCAAAGGCTTCTCCATTTTTTTTCTATATTCTCTGTTCCTTGTATTCTTCTTTGCTTTGTTCTTTGGATTGGACCATCTCGGTCTTCCTTTTTATTGAATGAAATTATTACCATTCAGAAAAAAAAGAGGAAGGCCTAAATATGTGTTGGGGATGGTTTCCATCGTATACCCAAGATATTGGCATGAGCCTTCATTTCGGAATCCACCAATCTGACCCCCATGACCACGGATTTAGCGAAGTTCATCCATTGACTGTATATCTCTCTTCAAAACATCTAATCACGGCTTTTAGGTTTTTAACTTTACATAAATTCGGGTATCGAATAAATATTGGTCTTTATTTTGGAATTATGTCTATAACTGATAGATCTGACATGATTTCAGTCAAATTTGATGGTAAGAATTACACTCTACAGGATTTATGTTCATAGGAAGGGGTTGTGGGACATGATCGACGGATCTACTCTAAAACCTATGTAAACTATACCTGTGTTATACGTGGATCCTCAATTATATCAATATGAAGATTGCTTTGAGCCTTTATCCATTTGAAACAATTGAAGGCATGTGTGCGTATTTAAAGTTGACATATCATCAGGCATATCAAGCTAAGGCAATATTGAATGGAATATGAGTTTTCTTAATATTCGCATGGGGATAAAGGATGTTAACTTACCAACTTCTCCAAAAGCTTAAGCTGTTGGAGAAAGGCGTTATTTATCTTTTATACTTTAACACTCCCCCGCACGTGTGGCCCACTTGGCAAACACGTGGCACATGTGGTCCCACTTTGGGCCGACCATCTCATGTGGATTTTTGCTATCCGGGAGGTTTGAACTCGAGACCTTTGGCTCTGATACCATGTTAACTTACCAACTTCTCCAAAAGCTTAAGCTGTTGGAGAAAGGCGTTGTTTATCTTTTATACTTTGACAAAGGAATTCAGGAGTATCATTCTGGATTTATATCCTTATGGACAGAGCATAGTATGCCCACATTGGGTTCCATTTCAATCATGGCTCTTGAAGAAGCTGCAAAGATTCAAAAAGTCGTAGGGTTATCTAATTTTATGAAATTGAGCCCAAATTTGAAGATGTTCAGTAAGAGTCTCAATCAAGGTACTATTGCCGACATGGATACAGTAACTTGCCTATGGACCAAGGTATAGTAGATGCTGCTGAATCATCATAGGAGGTTGTCTTCCTTGCTCAGTGTGAGTAAGGGAAGCGTATGCATAAATATATAAATTTAGTGCTTCGAGTGTAAGGAACTTGGTCACCATCACACAGCAAAACTTGCTAAAATTTAGTGAGCAGGATATTTAAAATGATTGATTGGCTGTCAAAGAACGTTACTGGTAAAATTATTTAAAGATTGGTACCTTACTTTTCAGTGTTGCTATTAAGTGATACCTAATTGCTTCTTCTTATAGTTTTGTCTCTCAATAACTAGACAAATGTATTTGTAGAAGTTCCTTCTAAGTATATATTTTAGTCACCAAATTAGTCATTTAACTTGGTGTCGTGGAAACTATTTCAATGTCTGTGATTACAAGGATGAAGTTGTTGCAAGGATTGAAGATAGGATTTCTGCTTGGACCTTTCTTCCGAAAGGTATTGTTCTTAATCATAGTCCTATTTTCTACCAGCCTCAATACATGTAGGCGATTCAGATCTATGTTTTGTGATGTAGTCTTTCAAGTAATTGATTCGAAATCTTTCAAAATCTTCAGAAAATGGTGAGCCTTTGCGGATACTGCATTATGGGCTTCGGGAGGGGTATGAACCACATTACGATTACTATAATGACAAATCCAAATTGGTATTTGGAGGGCACCGGATCGCCTCTATTCTGATGTACTTGTCCAATGTCACAAGGGGCGGTGAGACCATGTTCCCCAATTCAGAGGTGAGGGAACTTGTCCATCTCCACTATTTCATTGTTCTTGCAATTCGTAACTGACTCGATGACTACTTACAACCCACAGTTGAAAGACATTCAAGCTAAGGATAGTTCTTGGTACCGCTGTGCAATGATGGGTTATTCAGTGAAGCCCATTAAAGGAAATGCACTTCTCTTTTTTAGTCTCCACCCCAATGCAACAACTGATGAGAGCAGTCTTCACAGCAGCTGTCCTGTGGTCGAGGGAGAGAAGTGGACTGCGACCAAATGGATACATGTGAAAGCCTTCAGCTTGGCAAACCATTCATCATCGTCAGATGGTGAGTGCACAGATGAAGATGGCAATTGTTCCCAGTGGGCTGCGATTGGGGAATGCCAGAAGAATCCTGTGTTCATGATGGGAACCCCCGACTATTATGGCACATGTAGGAAGAGTTGTAGAGTATGCTAACAGTTTTTAGATTGTAGATGTTTCATTAATAAGATGTATGCGAATGTTTTTGTATTTTATTTAATTTTGTCTTCTGAGCTTCTCTAACAGTTTTGGTACTCTGTTTGATAGAGAGGCATCAGATTATGACAAGTTCTAGAATTTTATGGAAATGTATTGATGGAAACTCATCAGTCACCAACTAATTGGATATTAAGGCCCTGTTCGTTTTGGATTTTGAGAATTGATTGAGTTCTAATCTTTTTTTTAATATTTTCTAGAAAATAAAATTATTTTCTGAAAAAGATAAAAAAAGGAATGCAACCATATTTTGGAAAAAGGACAGATGAGAAGGTGGCAGAAGTATCATTGTATCATTTCCCTAATAGTAATAGTCTATAATCTATATCATATATGAAGCGAAGTCCCCTCATACTTATAGGGGGGTCAGATCATAAAACAGTTCTCTAAATTTGGATTTATATTAAATACCAACCCTCTCTCTCTCTCTCTCTCTCTCTCTCTCTCTCTCTCTCTCTCTCTCGTGAGCATCAGCACGTTTCTTATGCTAATAATCCTAAGGACCAATTACCAATGGGGGACAAACATTTGGCAAAATTATCAACAGGACCCATGCTTTTCAAAAATTATCAACGGGGGACAAAGAGGTCTTGTGAGTAAAAGCTGGACGAAAATACCCTTTGGCATATACAACACGTTTTGACTTTGGAAGGGGGTTTTCAAGTCTCTACGATTGGGATTATCAGGTATCAAAATGGGGTTACCAATTTCAGAATAGGCTTATCAAGTCCCTGAAAATTGGCCGAGGGTACTAGAGTTTTGGAAGGGGGTTTTCAAGTATTTGGGATTGGGGTTATCTACTATTAAAATGGGCTTATCAAGTGCTTGAAAATTGGCAGAGGGTACTAAAGTTTTGGAAGAGGGTTTTCAAGTTTCTAAGATTGGAGTTATCTAGTATAAAAAAATGGGGTCACCAATTTCCGAATGGGGTGATCAAGTCCTTAAAAATTAGCCAAGCGTACTAGAGTTTTTGAAGGGGGTTTTCAAGTCTCTGGGATTGGGGTTATCTAGCATAAAAATGGGGTTACCAATTTTTGAATGGGCTTATCAAGTCTTTGAAAATTGGCCGAGAGTACTGGAGTTTTGGAAGGGGGTTTTCAAGTCTCTAGGATTGGGGTTATCAGGTATCAAAATGGGGTTACCAATTTCTGAATGGGCTTATCAAGCCCTTGAAAATTGGCCGAGGGTACTGGAGTTTTGAAAGGAGGTTTTCAAGTATTTGGGATTGGGGTTATCTAATATCAAAATGGGGTTACCAATTTACGAATGGGCTTATCAAGTCCCTTAAAATTGCCCAAGGGTACTGGAGTTTGGGAAGGGGGTTTTCAAGTCTCTGGGGTTGGGGTTATCCAGTATCAAAATGGGGTTACCAAATTCCGAATGGGCTTATCAAGTCCTTTATGAACACGTTTTTACTTCCTGTTTTTTTTCACTCGTTCATTTTCACATTTTTTTCTTTCTACCATACGATTCATCTTCCTCATCCTCCATTGAAAGGGAGAAGGAGAAATACAAAACCCTAAAACAAATGAAAAACAAAACCTAGATATAGAGAGAGATGGGAATGAACTCACGTTTCAAGTTTTCGAGCTTTCCCTCCTCCAATTGTGGCTAAAATGATGAAGAAGATGACTGGTAGGGCAAAAAAAACAAGTTGAAAATGGAAAAGTGAAAAAAAAAAGAGGAAAAGAAGAGAGAAGAGGGAAAAGTGGAAAAGCAAAACGTGTTGCTTAAGAAAAGGGCATTTTCGTCCAGCTTTTAATGACAAGACATATTTTGTCCCCCGTTGATAATTTCTGAAAAGCATGGGTCCTGTTGATAATTTCACCTAATTTTTGTCCCCCGTTGGTAATTAATCCTAATCCTAAATGGCTCACAGAGAAAAGAGAGAGAGGAAATTTCCACATGATTTGCTAGTCATCAGCAACAGCAGTATGGAGCGACAGTAGCAAAACATTAGTCGTTGTAGTAGTAGTAGTTTGCTTGGTTGGTCAGTTTTGCCTGGTGACTGCCACTCTGTCAGAGCGATATGTTGTTATAATAGGGTAAAATGCTTATGCGTTCTTCTCTTCTAAGCAACACTATAGTTTCTTCACTCGGACCTTCATTTGTTAAGTCTTCTAATCAAATGGTCATAAGAATGTTCAAATAAAAGTGATTTTCAGGTCATTTTTATCTTCCTTTTAGGGCCCTTTGGTTGAAAGGATTCATATCATCCTGACTTGATGGAGTCCGGCTAAGGTTTCTCGTGGCGTAATCCGGGTCCATTGATCTGGTCGGCAAATACAAGTCCAAGCCATTTGTGGTTGGGCCCATCTTGATCAGCACGTACATATCCCTCTGTAGTAGTAGGACACAATGTTGATCGGTAAGGATTCCTAATAGCAATCCTTCACAAATGCCGGTGAATGATACTACCAATTATACACCCACTTACTATTGTGAGTACAGTTAAGTTCTAAAGATTACTCCAAAACAGAACAAAACAAAAAAAAGGAAATGTTATTTTGATGAGGGCACTCCTCACTTTATTAAAAGTACGTATGGCCCGCAGCATAGGATGATCCAAACCGTCCATTAGATGGGCTGTTGTGCCCCAAAAATTATTCCCAGAGGTTGATCCAAACCCTCCGATCTATAGAGGGTTAGGATCCAAAAAAAAAATGGTGGTATATGATTTCATGTTCCAAATGACTACAATACAGTTAAATGTCATTTCTACCCTTGAGATTTCTATCCCCTCCGATAAAGTTGCGGGGGTACAAATGGTCATTTTATTAGTGGAGGAGCAACACGGACGCAATGTAGTATACTATATTCTGCAACTGAAATACCCCAAAAGGAAGGGTTGTTGAGACGAAAAAAAACAATGGCTGTGTTTTTGAAAAGGGTGGCACTGGCAAGAGCAGCTCCACATGCATTTAGGAATGCATTTACTGAGCAACCCAAGTCCAATTTGGGCAATCGTCTTCCCCTGGGAGCAATCGCTGCAATTTCCGCTGGAATCACATCTTACTACTACTACTTTTCCTCCTCTTCGCCTAAACTTGTAATTTCTCCTACAATTTTCATTTGGGTTTCCCTTGAAAACGTTTTTGTATCAATTGGTGGCTTAAGATGAAATGTAATTTCGATCTAACCACTCCCATTTCTCTATTTTTCTTACTTCTGTATAGATTGTGTTTTTCATGGATGTAGACTTGTTTCTGATGCTGCTTTTACTTCCTGTCATGGACAGAATGAAGTTTCATTTGTATTTTTTCCTTTTGGTTTCATTTAATAGATATATTTTACATGGGTAGCTGAAGCTATTTTCAATAGGGTTCCTCCAACAGTTGTGGTCAGAAAAATAGGAGTCATGTATGTCTCTACAAAGATCTACGTAGAGACAAAGATCTATGTAGAAAAAGATCAGGTCTGAATAGGAGTCATGTATTTCTCTACAAAGATCTATGTAGAAAAATCAAAATTCAAGGTTTAAAGTTATGAGGCTTGAACATCTTACATCAGAAATCTGGACAGCCATTCGCCATTTCTGCTCCATTTTAATCCTAATGTAAATTGCACCTCCTTTTGTTATGGTTTGTTTCGTCTACATTTCTTTCGTAACGGGTTAAATTTTAGCTGCTAATTTATTTTCGATTTTTTCTTGCAGGTTCACCTAGATCAACAAAATGAAGACTTTGCTGGAAGAATAGGTGGTTTGTCCTTCAGCTTCTCTTATTTATGCAAGTTTGAACAGACCTATTAACAGCCACAACAGTTATGCTTATTCAACACGAGCATTGATGTGTTTTTTCCCTTCCAAGTTAAAATGGTGTACTGTTCCTTGATGTCCATGGCAAATGTGCTTATGTTACTGCTGATTGTTGGTTACATTTATATAAATATATTTGTTATGACATTTCTACTGTTTTAAGTGCCAAGTTTCTTCAGAATTCATGGTGTATTGCACCCTTTTCTTTCTGTACCAAAAGAATATCTTTGTGGGATTTGTTAGGCCTCATACTTGTTCCATACATTTTCTTTTTTATTCGACACCAAATATAATCAAGGAAATATTGTAATGTTGCAGATCATGGCAAATACAGCTTTAAGATTCAAGGGGCACAATTGTGATTCTTCTTCTTTTAGTGCACATGTTTCAGTTGCATTTTAAGTAGCATATTTAATTACTATAGGTGGTTGATTCTCCAACAGGACATAAACCCGTTCCTATCCAATTAGGAAGCCGTTCTATAACATGTTGTAAAGTGGACTTTTTTCCTGCCTTATAACTCTTCTCACCCTTTCATATTATTGTTACTCAATGCTTTTGTTGCATTTTCAGCACTTAATCCAGAGAGATGGATTGAATTTGAGCTGCAAGAAACTGCAAGGGTGAGCCACAACACTCAGCTATTCAGGTGAGTCCAGTTGTTTTGTGTCTTTATCTGCCCAATTTCCTTTGAAAAGATTATTTTGCATTTGTGTTCATCTTCATAGGGATATGATGGTCCTGTATTTTTTCCATTCATTTAAAAAAAAAAAAAACTTGAATACAGCTATAGATGTTTGATTGATAGTAGGTTGCAAGTGATAAACATGGGGACCTCTGAAATACCATGTTTGCAGACTTGCCTATGTCAGTTACTGGTTACTTGATTCGCTAACTTTCCCGCTGGAAATGATGGGATACTCGCCTTTGGGAAATGACTGGAGGCTGGAACTCACTTGTGTCTCGAGATCATCTCTAGTTCACTAATCTATTAGCCTTTCTCCAGTCGACTCAATAGTTCTTTGAGTTTGGACTTGTAATGCTCATACCATATCCAATTTTGGAAATGTGGTGAGTGTTCGATCTGTAATTATTGATATTTGGATGTCAAATTTCAGATCTGTCATCACCAGATCTTTCATCTTTTATTATTTCCAAGCATAGTTACTGAGTTCCTAGTTAAATGGGAAGCTCGCTTCTGAAGTTGAGTTCTTCTCGCTTCCCAATTTTAGTAGAAGCGTGCTTCTCATATCCTTCTTACATGTTTTCTCTTCATTAACTTCATTTAGATTACGCTTCTTATCTGGGTGATTATTTTTTCCTAATGTATTGGAAATGTAAAACTCATCTTAATTTTCAAATAAAACATGTGCGTGTTTTTCCAAAAAAACTCAACATTAAATCTACATGAATAAAAGCCGTGAAACTTTAAATCCCTAAAACTTGTAATTCTAAATAGCCGCGAACCCTTCTTTACTACTTTTTTTTAAAGTAATGATTATCTTCTTTATTGCTTGTAACACGAACTCTTCTTTACTACTTTTTTTTTTAAGTAACAATTATCTTTTTACTGCCTGTAACATGAACTCTTCTTTACTACCTTTTTTTTAAAGTAACGATTATCTTCTTTACTGCTTGTAACCCGTACCTATTCCTCTATAACCTACTATAACGCTACTCTTTCAATACACTTCTTGTTTGCTTTTAATGAAGCTTATTACATACTTCATGTTGACTTTTAATGATGTTTCCAACACTTTTCCTTTTTACGTTCTTTGGAAATTTTTGCTTCCTGCATTTGCTATCTTCTAGATTCCTTGCCTTTTGCTTCTGCTTCCCTTATTGCTTCTTTCACTCACGTCCCAATATGGCAACTATGGTTCTAAGCAAAAATATAATTTGGAAATATAACCTGCCTTACCTAAATGCCATGGAGCTTGGAAAGGGTTTTGGCCTTACTTCTTCACATTTGTTCTCTTAGAATTCATGGGCTTTGGACCTTCATGCGCTACTTATTACTTAAATTCTGTGGAAGTTGAAGGTGGTTGGAAGTGTTAAGTCTTGGAGCCTCCAACAATTTTTTGGGAGGCCTCAAGCTTCTCACCTCATCTTCCAACATATTAAAGATTGGTTTGGTGCAATAGGCTTGGCATCTACTTGTCCTCCCTCCTCTATTTGTAGAGAAATCTCTGTTGTGTCTGTAGGTGCAAGGTCAGTCTAATGACACTCTATGCCCCGAGAAGACTTTTCATATCAAGAATAAAATTTTAACTTTGATCCAATCATCCTAATATTTTTATATAGGTCCCTCTCCTCTCCTTAAATCTTATCGCGCAATAAACTACTACTAGACTCGCATAGGAAAACCATGTATTCCAAATCAATTTAATTCCTTATGACTGATGAAAAAATTATAATTCTTTTCAAAATAATTGTATAACAAGATAATATTATATTTTTTTAATAATAATTAAGTAACTATATAAAACATTTGGAAATGTGTATGCTTACAACATTGTTGGTGGGCCCACCTTTTGTGTTCAAAACTTCAAATTACTTAAATCAATCTAAATACATAACTAAGGAATTTAATAAATCAATTGAGGTGGTTCTGTTTCATTGATTTATGCTCAACTCAACTCAACAAAGCCTTAGTCCCAAACTAGTTGGGGTCGGCTGAATGAATCCTTTAGAAAAATTTCATGAAGAAGGAATCTACCCGGCTCTAATCCTGGCTCTAGTTGGGTTCTTCTACTTGGATCATTTTCTTCCATTCTATCCTATCCAATGTCATGTTCTCTGTTATGTTCCTAGCTATCAAGTCTTTCCTCACTGTTTCTACCCAAGTCGTTTTCGGTCTGCCCCTACCTCTTTTTACTCCATCAATTTGGCACGAGTCGCCTCTTCTCACCGGAGCATCCAAAGGCCTACGTTGGATATGTCCAAACCATTAAGCGATGCTCTCTCATCTTCTTCTCAATTGGTGCCATCCCCACCTTTTTACGAATGTCTTCATTTTTAATTCTATGTAACCTTGTGTGGCCGCACATCCATCTAAGCATTCGCATCTCCGCTACACTCATCTTATGCACATGCTGCCTCTTGGTGGCTAAGGGTGTCAATTTTGGCTCGGGCTCGGAAGCTCGCTCGAGCTCGGCTCGAATCCTTAACGAGCCGAGCCCGAGTTAGGCCAGGCTCGGCTCGGCTCGGCTCGTTAAAGCTCGTTAAGAATTTAATATATTTAAATATATATATTATATATTAATATATACATTAAAAGGGTTGTCCATGGAGTGAAAGGGGGGGGGGGGGCAAAATATGTCACTTCATTTTTGGAACCCCATTTGTTACTAGGACCACCCCCCATAGTGTAAAAAAAGTAGTCAAATTACACTAGTAGGACTGTCCAGGGAAGATGAGGGGTGTGAACATAATATAACCCGAGCTCGGTAAGGCTCGTGAGCCGCTCGCGAGCTTGGTCGAGCCTGACCGAGCCGAGCCGAGCCTAGTTCGAGCCCGAGCCTCACTTGTGAGCTTAACGAGCCGAGCCGAGCCTGGCCAAGCTCGGCTCGGCTCGGCTCGTTTACACTCCTATTGGTGGCCCAACATTCTGAGCTGTGCAGCACAGCTGGCCTCACAGTTGTTTCATTGATTTATATTCAGAAATAATCTAATTGTCCACCCAAGACACCATGGTTTTTCCTTCCATTGAGATCACACATTCAGTTTTGTCAAAGTACACATTAGGGTTATTCAAAGAGACAAAAATCTTTCATGTATGGAATCAATATAATCTCTAATGATGAAATCAAAACCATAAGCTGTTGGAGTGCAGTTAGGGCTTTCTCTCAATCCGACTCAAACAATGTGTGAATGTACCCTCACTGATATGTGGATAAAGAGTCCCACTCATGTGATTGATCACTTTTCTTCCTGAGTCAAAACAATTGACTTTTCTCCTTCCCCTCTCCTCTACTTTGCTCCTTGTTCCCTCATCTCTTATTATCTTAACATCTATTCATTATTCATATTCTTCCTCTTTTTTTATATTCTAACAGGTCTTGTGGAAACATGTGTAACTTACATTAGGGACATCAATCAAGTAATTGATGCGTGGTGCCTATAATTTGCACTGTGATTTCTTAAATTTTGGCTTGGATTTTTAAGTGTGATGGCTTTTCTCCAATAGAATGTTGGTGCATCTTCCAATAGTATTTTTTTAGTGGTGCATCTCCCACCTTATTTAAAATTATCTCCTATTCATAGAAAATTATCTTTGTTTTAGATATAAATTGGAAAGGGAAATAGTTAGAGTCTGTTTCTGTTATTCTCTTTCTCAAAAGTAACTTACTTTTTATTTATTTAGAGCAGGTAAGAAAGTTGTCCCTTTTCAGAAGGTTATTCTCTATATAGAGATGAATCCCACGCAAAATCTCCACGCTCTTTTTTGGTTTCATATCTTTGTTTGCCTAAAACAAAACAAGGAGAGGGTGGAGGAAGAGGAAGGAATGAAGGTGAAGACAAGTGAGAAAAGGAGGAAAAGAACAAGAAAGGATAAAAGGAGCAGTGGAAAGCAAAGATCATAGATAACATTTGTTGGCGGCTACTCCCTCTAATTCTCTTTCGGCTCTATTGCAGTACAAGCTATGTAAATGCTCCATGGAGTTTTTAAGTAATACATTCGCTAGGCAGAAAGTGGCTTACAACTCGATCAGGTGTCTAATCAAGTCACAAAGGTTTACAACATTGATCTAAGTGGTCTATAATGACTCAATACCAGTGCTTGTTGTGACTGAAACACCATGTGAAGTACCCACTGCTTCCAAGAAGGTGTTTTGTTGCTCACGAATCATTAGAATAGAGGTGAGTATTTGGCAATTGTAGCTAATAGCTAGCCACTCCTACCACTAGACCCCTCGGGTTGACCCATCACTTTTTTAGTTTTCTTTGAATCGTAGGTTGTTCCATCACTGTTCAACTCATGAATTCATAATGAGGGAAATCTCTCTAAATACTTTGTGGGGATTAGGACATTTGATACATGACATTAATCCCCAGGCACTGACAAACATCTTATTTAGTGAGACTTTCATGGCTGAATGATTGATAATGGTAATGGTTTCAAATTTAGAACAGCTTTCACTGCGAATCGATGGCCAAGAAAATAATTGTTTTCGATGCTTTCTTGGTTCTTCTACATCAGTAACTCTGAAATGACTGCATACCCAGCTTGCTAGACATCTTAAACTAACCTCTTATTCGCTCCTTGTCCATTGTTTCATTTGTTTAAGTTGTCTTTTTACTACTGATTTATCTCATTAATTCTGTTATTATTGCTTCGCAAAATGGCAGGTTTTCATTTGATCCTTCCACAAAGTTGGGTCTTGATATTGCTTCATGTATTCTTACAAGGTACACCCATCTTGTTGCTTTCTTGTGGGAGCATTTAGTCAGACAGTTCTTGGAACTTACTAGGTTAACTAAGAGGTCCTCCTATGAGATTGGAGTCGCTTGAATGTTCCCATGCATTACATACCCCACTTTATGCCAGTTACATGTCTCCTAAAACCATGCTGATTGCAGGGCCCCGCTTGGAAAAGATGATGAAGGGAAGCCAAAATATGTTATCCGCCCGTAAGTCACTGTTTTCAATCATAGCATGCCTGATCTGAACTGTTTTTTTATTAGATGTTCTTGAAAAACTTTTGCATCCTTGATACACATCCCTCAAGAGTTGTGACTTGTGACCAATGCATTTAATGTAAGATGAATATATTGGCCAAAGCTACAGCATCGCCATGCAGTCTGAATGCACATATGATGAATTTTTTGTATGAAAAAATGTTGGTCGTGACAGCTTTACAGTGATTTGAAGTTATGGTTTTTCTCTTATATCAATTCATAACATTTATCCGTTGTTTCTTCCAAATGGTGCATTTAATAGTTCTTTAATGGGATGCATTGACTTTGCTTGCTCTCAAGCCTTTAACTCTCATATGATAGATTGGTTGGGGCTGGAACACTCAGTATATTGGTTCAATTCCATAATTTTTTTCAATTCTCATACACTTTTGAGCCTCTAAAGTCTAAACCAAGGACACAATATTTGAACTTGACAACCTGATGAGTTAATGTTTTATGGCAATCCTTGTCATATTCATTGAATGGGTTTCTATTTTTATTTTTTTACGCTATCCATTTACTTAAAATTTTGATAGCATTTCTATGGGAACCATAGAATGATATCAATAATCTTGGTTTGGTTGAGTACTTGAAAAACTCACCAAGACAACCTGATCAAGGTGTCTGTTATAAATCTAAAGGTATCGTATCTGGTAATTGAAAAACGCAATGCACGCAATCAAGTATTCGGAGATCTGAATCATGTACTTGCAAATCTCAGTTGGGACCCAGAAAACTTGATGAGGAATAACCTCATTTTCGTTATCTATCCTTTGTACAAGGTTGGTAAGTAGTTTCCTGTCTTATTACCTTTTTTGAAGAGGGATGACTTGGATGAGCAAGTGATTTTTGTTATATTCTGTTTTTGGCAAGAGGTCCTGTAGTAATTGCACCAACATGCTTGATATTTATGATTTTATATCCTAAACCACACAAACTTAGGGTATGCTGGTGGAGAGTCTTGACCTGTATCTATTATACTTCTCCGGCAAAAATTAAGGTTCATAGAATAAAAGAAGAGGTACCAAACTGAGGGATTAACATTTGTCACTCTGTAATAGAAGGTAGTTACTTGAATCAGAAAGAACAAAGACTGGGAGATAGAGCAGGTGCCAATAGTAGCTCCAAGTGGAGCTTGAGAACATGTCATTCTTGCTTCAGAACACCTTGAAAGTTTTGTTGTGCAAGCAGTATTTTAGGTAGGCAATCCCATTAACTAAATAAGAAACATTTTTTATCCTCCCATAAACAGCCAGAACTGTATGCATGGTTTTAAGTTTCGGCTGAAACGTTTCGTTTCGGCCGAAATATTTCGGTTTCGGTAGAAAACGAAATGAAATACACATTGTTTTGGAAAAGTACCAAACTTCGCCGAAATGTTTCGTTTCGGTGAAATTTCTGTGAAGTACAAAATTTCACTCGAAATTTCGGAAATTTCAGTGAAATGTTTCGGACATTTCAGAAATTTCGGTGAAACGTTTTAGAAATTTTGGTGAAACGTTTTCGGAAATTTTTACAAGATTTCGTCCGAAATTTCATACCGAAACCGAAACATTTTGGTTTCGCTGATGACCGAAAACTAGGAAGCACGGGTACTCTGTCGGGGCTCCCGTACCCGTACAGGACACGTATGGGGTGTGGGTACGTTCGGGTACGCCCCGGGTACGTCCTGGGTACGTACCCCATTTTTTAAGTAAATGTCTTTACTATTTTGTTGTCCATATACTTAAGATTTACATGTAAATAACGGAATACCCCCCATTTGGATTTATTAAAAATAGTTTCAAGACCCAAATCTAAAAGGGAAAAAAGCCAACTCTCTTGTTCTAGTACAAAATCCGAAGAAAAAGGGTCTGGTCAAAATTTTAACGTTCTTAACTTCCAAACGGTGGGGTATTTTTCAAATTTTAAAAATTCATAAAATCTATCGTGTCCGAACATTATTAAATCCCAAAAGTCCGGTATAAAAAATCTCATAATTTGGTCTTTAAAAATTATTCATCTTATCAGGCACTGGTCAACACACCGGTCAACACACTGGCGACAAACTTTTTTCTATTGAATGATGTATTGATGTCTCATGTTATGAAAAATATGGAACTTAATCACTTATGAAATGAAGAGTAATATTAGAATTTTCCATTTTTGTGGTGTTATTGTTATTTGATTGCTCTCCAATTTTTAAATTTTTTTTATAACTATATAATAAAATATATTATTATATTCGGCGTACCCGAACGTACCCGCACCCGGTTTTTTTGGAAAATCACGTACCCGTGTCGTGTCGTACCGCACCCGTACCCGTGCTTCATAGACTGAAACCGAAACCGAAACCGAGATTTAAAACCTTGACTGTATGTACATGTAGTTTGTTTAGCAAAGGATTTTATGAGGCAGTAGTTTTATTACGGTTTCCTTTGGATAGGGAAAAATTACAAATTCCGGTATTTCCTTACAACAACTCCCTTTTGCTTTGTAGAAGTTTGAGTAGCACCAGCTTGACCTTTGAATCTAGATCATAGATAGAGGAAATGCACATAATGCTCAAGCATTGCCCCATATTCTGTGTCATATATGTGGTATTTGTTGCTTCTAGATTCTGAATTGGGTGTCATTTTGTCCAACATAAAGCTCGAAACTTGGATGCTTTGTTATTATGCATATATGAATCAAGTGCCATTTTCATTTCAGATGAATTAGAATTCTCCTATTTTTGTCATAAGGTGCATGATACGCTGCTGAGATTCTTCTTTACATGTTTCATATCATAGGTACACTCCCATATCTGATCCAGATTCCAAGGGATATTTTGATTTGTTGGTTAAGGTATGTTATCGCTGATTGTAGGTACTTATTTTCCATATTTTCCAATTAAAATTGCAGAATTTTCTCCACCTCCTTGCCTGAATGCATGTCTCATCATAATTGAGTATAGATCTATTTCAGATAGCCTTGAGCTCCATACACCAATATGTTAACTTTATGGTCATTTTGGTATGATGTTTACTCCTTCCGTAAATTGATGCAGGTTTATCCAGAAGGAAAAATGAGTCAGTATCTTGCAAGTTTAAAACCGGGTGATATAGTAGAAGTCAAAGGGTAAACTCTCCTAGCCTGCTAGTTTCATAGCCAAAAAATTACTATTGTTTTGAACTTCACCAAAAATTTTGTAGTGTTTTGAACTTGTGTTTTTTCCTTGTCTTGCAGGCCAATTGAAAAGCTCAGATATAGCCCCAACATGAAAAAGAACATTGGCATGGTAAGAGAAGGGTATTCCACTCCTCCCCTTTTCTTTCTTCTACTCTTTACCTCTCTTTCTCTCTTGCTATCCTTCTTTCCACTCCTCCCCTTTTCTTTCTTTCCCCTCCCCTTCTCTTTTCCCTTCCCTTTCTTTTTCTCTCTCTTTTCTTTCCTCCTTCCCTTTTCTTTCTCTTTTCCCTTCCCATTCTGGTAGTTTTGTGACTAGTTCAAAGTTATCTACTGCAACTTGCAAGCCACCAATCAAAACAGTTAGGGTCACGTAAATTATAAGTTGAGTTTATTTACATGTGGCTCTTATTATACCATTTTTATTCTTATCTGTTTTTAAGTATGAAGAAATTAAAATACAAATTGGATGAAAATGGCAATTAAAATACAGTCTTATGGATTTTGGAGAAGTCGTTATTTAATCTTTTACAGTTTTAACACTCCCCCTCACATGTGTCTCCTCTTTCTAGGGTTGGCCTACACGTGGCGCATGTGGCCTCCCTTATGGGTTTGGCCATTGCATGTGGATTTTTGCTATCAAGGAGGTTTGAATTCAAGACATGTTAGAATGGAGGGAAGATAAGAAGTGGAGAATCCCTCATCTTCTCCCTCATTCTCCTTCTCCTTCTTCATTATCCTCCATTCTAACATGGTATCAGAGCCTGAGTTCAAACCTCCTTGATAGCAAAAATCCACATGCATTGGCCAAACACATAAGAGGGACCACATGCACCACGTGTAGGCCAACCCTAGAAAAAGGCCACACATGATGGGGAGTGTTAAAGTGTAAAAGATTAAATAACGCCTTCTCCAAGAGCTTAAGCTTTTGGAGCAACTGGTCATTTAACAGATGTTAGGCAGATGTTTCATATTTCAACTTGCTGCCATGAAACCCAAGTAGTTTAAGAAGCTACCAAGAGCACAAAATAAAAGGATTAAAGACCCGCATGATCACAGAAAAAAGGAATAGGTGAAAGAGAAACAAAAACTATTTCGGGGGACAGCAAGAGAAATAAGCAGGGCCCACTTATTTGGATGATCTAAACTATTCATTTACCGGTCCTCGCCGTAAATGGATCATGGTTTAAAAATATTCTGAAAAAATGATCCTGGCCCTCTAGTCAACTTGGTGTAAAATGGATGGTTCAGAACATTTACCCCTACAAAATGTGGTCACTGGAGCATTTGAAATCAAATTCACCTCTTAGTTTATCCTGCACATTGGAACAACAGAAACTAGTTTAAGAGTAAATCAATGCAGGAAAGTAGATTCCTCCTAAATAGTTTACTCTGAAAAGGGTTACCTTCTCGTATTTACCCTCAAAGGAACAGGCCCTTCATGAATTACCATTCACGAAAAAAATAAAAAGCTTACTAAGTTACTATTAAGATGGATAAAACTCAAAACTTGTGTTAATTGTAAAATTGTGTTAATAGCATTCAGAAAAAAAGAAAGATAAACGAGATCTAGTTGTGTCACAACAAATTCATGAAGTGTTTGAATCCAACACGTGTCTGAAACTGGGACTTTGACAGTTCAGAAGAATCCATGTAACATAGCAAATATACTTTTTCCTTTGCTATCTTAACATAACAGTATTTAAGTGTCTATTATGGTTAGAATATATAGCCTAATGATTGCATGGGAATGAGGTACTAGGAAGTAGGAAGTAAAGGTTATGCTACAGCTAGAGAATTTCTTTTTGAACTACCAACATACGAGGGATAAGTAAAAAGATCACAAATAAAAAAGACAGAGGAAAGAGATAGCAGTGGAGGAACTTGGATAGTCTTTTCCCAGGAAGTGAGGGAACCATTAGAAAAATTTGCCTTTTCAATTCCAAAGAGCGAGGAAGATGAAAAATGCCAATGCAGTTATCAATCATACGGTTAGTAGCATGAGACTCTGTAATGTTTGAAGTACTAGATAAAGGAACGGGAACATGACCGGTTAAGTTGTACACAAGAGAACTTAGAGGAGGAAGGATCCTCAAGTGAGTCAAGTTGACTCAATCTAAGATGGAGGTCCTGCAAATTATTGACATCAAACTGTATTATGATTTTATGCTGGCGAGAGGACTGTAATGAGAATGGTAGAGTTAGAGTCCTTTGTAGAGGAATCTCCAATAGTGGTAGTGGCAGTGGCAGTGGTAGTATAGGGCCCAGTGATAGATGATTGGTCATGGAGATCCCAATACTATCAGTATTGTGGGTTGGCGTGACAGGCCTGTTACAGTTTATACTTTAGCCACTCCTCAGGACTAATCTCCACAGGCCCGCAGATGCTCATGACCTCCTCGCCCTCTTTCACCCTTGACTTTCACCAAGATAGATCGCTCATCATTATTCCCGACAGACCCACAATTCTTCGTCATTCTTCACCGTGAAGTGCGGTAGTCTCACAATTATCATCCCAAGATTTGTACCCAATATACTTCTATTCCACCATTAATCTACCAATAACTCAAATGTTTTCTTTCTTTTAGTTGCTTCCGTTCTTTTAACGTCTTTACAACAATGAGATTGGTTGACAATAGTTCCAATCTAAGAAGCACGGGTATGGGGTGCGGGTACAACACGACACGAGTACGTGATTTTCCAAAAAACCCGGATGCGGGTACGTTGTGGGTACGCCGAATATAATATATTTTAATATTTTATTATATATTTATAAAAATAAAAAAAAAACAATTGGAGAATAGGTTGGGGAGAGAGGTCGGGAGAGAGGAGGGAGATTTGGGGGGGGGGGGGTCTTTTTTGTTGTTTTTAAACCATCCTCCCATATTTTTAAAACCCACCCCCCATTTTTGGTTTTTTTTTTATTTTAAAAAAATGGTTTAAAATGTATTGGGTGCAAGGAAGCAGGATTCTTCCCTGAGAGCCTTCGATTCCCGCTTCGATTCCCGTTTCACTGGGAGCCTTCGATTCCCGCTCTGGCAACCTTGAGTAGGATTCTTCACTGGGAGCCTTCGATTCCCGCTCTGGCAACCTTGGTTGGGTGTGCTCAGGTGCGCTGGGGTGCGCACCCGACACGCACCAAACACACTTTTTTTTTTCTTTTTTGAAAAAATAAAAGGGGTACGCACCGGGTATGCACCCGAGGCGCACCCGCACCCGACACGGGTGCGTGTGGCTCGGGAGAGTACCCGTGCTTCCTAGGTTCCAATTCACCTCTCTTCACCCGACACGGGTGCGTGTGGCTCGGGAGAGTACCCGTGCTTCCTAGGTTCCAATTCACCTCTCTTCAGAGAGTGAAATACATGCTAGTCTTGTTATCCTGTCTCAAAGTGGTACTACTAGATACATATTTACTATCATATCTGGATACTTATGTAGGCTCAACTCAACATATCATGTCGTATGATATGATATTGATGCTCATACACTATTCTTCATGAATGCTTTTTTTTTTTATCAAAAGAAAGATCATATTTCGGTTCTATGTCACTCTCTTTGAATTGCCTATCAATGTTTTTTGCTTATTAATGTCGCATAGTTGCAATTATAAATTTGAGTATGTGTTTCTCGTAGGTACTATTTTGAATTTATTATTAATTTCGTCTCCTATGTTATTTCTCCAAGAATGCAGCTCATGTAGTTTCTTGAACCACTTTTGCTGCACAACCTATGCTTGGCTTGTTGTTTCATCAGATTCAGCAGCGATGACATATAAGAGGCAGTTGTTCACTGCCCATTCAAATATTTCTGATAAGAAATTTTAGATTCTTCAATTAGGCCATGATAGTTAATGTAGTGACAGAGTTTCAATGTTGCCAAATTGAACTTAGGTGATTAGCGGGGAAAACAAAAAGGAAATAAAAGTAGAAAAAACTCCGGTTTTTTTATAATTACTCTAAATGAGTAACCCTTTTATTAGAGAAATTTTGCAACTTATTCCGTTTCTGTACCGATTTGAGAAAAAAAAAACATAAAAACATTTTTGTACTGAGTTTGTAGATCGTCCTTGTATTGACCATCTCAGTCAGGGGCTCCTCCCCCTTTATTTTTGATGTGTGTGTGTGTGTGTGCGCGCGAAAACATTAAAAATAAAATAAAAATTGCTGTTCCTCATTTTCATGTGTTTCATATTTCCCATGCTTTTTTTACAGTTTCTGCGTTCTTACACTACAGTTTTACCTAGCTGAAAAAGGGTTAACCCGAAGATGAGATCAAGCTTCATCTCCCCTCCAATATGCAGCTTGATGAAGTATGAATCTATGATCATAGAAAGAAGTTGTTTACATTCCAGCATTCTTTGGTTTACCATCTTTCTACTTACCCTAGTGCATTCTTCTCTTCATTCATTAATCAACTTGGTAGAAGTAGCTCCTTCTGCTTTTACAATGTTTTATTAACATAAGAACAGCAACTTCTTATGCAAGTCATGTTTGATAATTAATCAACTCGGATCCATGAAATAATCTTTTATTCTGAGCCCAGATGACCCTGATTTACCTTTGTATTTTTTTGTTTGTTTCTTTAGCAAAGTTCCTTGAGGGCACGAACTTTCATTGATAGCATTTAATTGATTATTTACTCAAGCATTTTAGCTAATTTCGAAAGCTCCAACAAGCAATGACCGACCGAGGACTTGCTTTTCTCAACATCTGTCTCGCTTAAAAAACAACGGAGCTAAACGCCTCCCTGTTCTAAAAAAGGCTTTTGAAAAACCATTGCCAATAGTGCTTTCACCTAATAATAGCAACAAGGCGGGGAGGGATCAGTGAGCCGGTAACCAAGAACAACTACATCAAATCCCCTCTGATTAAGGTGAAATCAAACAGGCTTCTAAAATACTTTTGTGACATCCATCCGCAGTCTGAGATTGGAAATTTGATCCAGATCTGCACATCAGAGCACTGACCTGATACATGGTTCTTTCGTATTTATCAGTTTGATAAAAAAAAATCCCCTTAGTAAACTTCAGAAATTTAAATTTTTTAGGATTATTCCCCATTGATATTTGATATATCGAGATCCATTGAATGGTCATGCTCCTCAAGAAATAACAGCGGAATATACAATTGTTGATGCTAGCAGTGCCAAGTCATGACCAGCTACCAAGTCAAACTCAAGTGGGTCTCCGTCCAAGTCTTGAGTGAAGTCCTGGATTCTGAACGTTGCATAAAAATTTTGTGGTGTAACAGTAGAACTGCAATTGAATTGACTAACCATTGCTTCTTCTTTCTGCAATAGAAAAAAATTCTCATTAGGATTAGGATGCCATCATGGTTCCATGTGATTCTTAGACCTGTTCTTCTGTCCCAGGTTGCAGGCGGAACAGGTATCACACCAATGCTGCAGATAATCGAAGCTATTCTGAAGAATCCTGATGACAACACTCAGGTATTTTTTTCCCTTATTTTTTGGAATCCAAAAATCTCATATTTATATGTTTAATTGAAAGATCTTATGTTTATCTAAACCAACATTGTTCTAATAATCTACAATAGAAGCAACACTGATTTCTTATTTCTAAGCAGTATTTGAAAGCTATGTCAAAACTTTCAGTGAGATTGTATACAGCCAAAAGCCAGATGAGGATCTTAATTGGATTTAATTTACTGATTAGAGGCATTTAGCTGGTATTTCCTTCCAAGGAGTTCGTTAGGCTGTATATTTTTTTTGTAATGGGTGAATAGAAGATGGCTTAATAGGACTGTGAACATAGAAGGCATATCAAGATGCAACATGAAAGTTGGTGATATAAGTTCAGTGTTCTGATTGTTTTATGTGATAGCTATTGGAAGTAAGCAGCAGATATTCACAACCCCTTGGTTTTATTTTATACCTTTTATTTTAAACTTACTCTCATTCTTGACAATTTGTGGGGAATTATAACAGCTGCTGAGAAAAGTTTAAAATAGAGGGTGTATCCGTTTCCTTATTATGTTATTATTTCAACCTTTTCCCGAAGGAGTTTCTAGACAACCAATTGCCATCCTAAGCGAGACACAGAGATGGAGCAGCTAGCCACGGGTTAGTCAAACTATCAGTCCAGCCATTTGCCTCCCTATACATATATACAAACTGAACCTCCCCCAGTCTCTTGACAAACTAAAGGGTCTACTTGAATGATTCGGCCACCCTCTCCAGGATATCTCATTCTTTCTTAGCCCATCAGACCATGTTGAGGTAGTTTCCGGTCACTGAATAACCCTGTGGATTACATACATACTACAAGCGTCTAAAACCTGTCTTGCTTCAGTTTCTCCTTGGTGACCTGCCAATGAAACTAATATTGCCTCCTTGATGTTGTAAACTTGCCACCATGATTTTGTAAATGAACTGCCTAACCTAATAGGCCTTGTCAAATTCAATTTCATTGCAATAGTATGACCCACCCTGAAGGAAAGATTTCCCCTTTGAGATCTTTTTTAATCTAGATTACATGTTTGTGATAAATAAGTGATCTACTTTCAAAACAATATAATATCAAAGTAACTCTCCTCCCTTGCTAGTATCAAACTTTGTTTCATTTTTTAAAAACACTGCACTGATGCAGTTATCCCTCAACATATCCATCCACCATATATGATGGTCCCATTATGCTGTAGAGTAAAAGGTTTTTAAACTAGGAATCCTTAGTAAATCCGATTTTATTTGCGAGTTCTTGACAGTTACTCTCTTTTCTTTCAGGTTTCATTGATTTATGCTAACATGTCCCCAGATGACATACTTCTCAAAGGGAAGCTTGACTGGCTTGCAGCTCGCCATCCAAATTTAAAGGTAGCTAACATCTTAGGCTGATCTATTTGTTGGAGAGATAGGCAAACTGGTTTCAATTTTTTTGTTCTTTGGTGGTTAAAATAGCAGATATTTTATACGGTAGACAATCCAACAAAGAATTGGAGTGGAGGTACGGGCTACATATCAAAGGATATGGTTTTGAAAGGCTTGCCTTGTCCTGGTGAAGACGCGCTTATACTGGTGAGTTCTACTTTTGTTTTGCATTACAGTCATTCAGATTTCCATTACCATCAACATATGGATTAAGTTGGTTTAAAATGACTGGAATAACCTACTATTGGATAAAATTTTATGGAGGGCGTAGAGATGATTGATTTACATGTTATTTATTTTTAAATGTTCTATTCTATAACTTATATATGTTTTGATTCGCAATTTGATCTAGCCTCTGATCTTTTATGATCATATTCAATTTACATGACCTTGATTGCAATGCTTACTGCTTAGACACCCAACACCCTCCTCTCTTCCAAAAAAAAAACTGTCGGACATGTTTAGCTTAAAAAGGAAATTCTTGCAGCTAATCTTGTTGCACACTATTCAGGTATGCGGTCCTCCTGGAATGATGAAACATATCTCTGGAGACAAGGCTAAGGACAGGTCACAAGGCGAGGTACATAACAACGTGCTACTATTCCATGATTTCTTGTAAACAATCTTTTGAAACCTTCTTTTTCTTATATCAGGCCTTCTTCCATATGGCATCCTTTATTAGAAGCTTATCCTTTCTTTTGATATGCAGCTCACAGGAGTACTCAAGGAAGTTGGATATACAGAGGATATGGTATATAAGTTTTGACGGAGGCTGAAAGCTGCTCTTTTATCAGTTGGATGATAGCCCGAGTATAGCTGAGCTCTTTGTTGATGTTACTGCAATTTTATGAGACAAAACTGCAAATAAATACAACTTGACGTATTTTTCATGATTTTGGTAGGCTAGGAAATAACAGTTGACGAGAATAAAAAAAGGAAATGCATTCCAATGAAATCTTTACGCTCTGTTACATGATTCATTTCGCTTGGACTTTGAAGAGCTCTGCAATGATTTTGCAAGCAGTAGAGCCTGGCTACTTCTGGCCCTCTTATTTACATCGTTCTTTACAGACCCAGAGGTTAATTTTATGATGGTCTTGTCATTATTATGTAATTAAAAAAAGGAGAATTTATATGATGGGTGGCCGTGAAAACACGTGAAGTCTCAAAAAGTAGGTACGGCCCACTTTTTTTGATGATCCAAACCGTTCATCTGTTTGGGCACAATGTAAATAGGTAGTGCCCCAAAAATCATTTTCATTGGATGATCCTAACCCTCCGATCTGAATATGGAGATGTCCAAAAACCATTTATGGAATCTTCTAAAAATCGGAGGGTTAGGATCATCCTATGGAAATGATTTTTGGGGCACAACCTATCTACGTTATGCCCAAACAGATGAACGGTTTGGATCATAAAAAAAAAGTGGGCCGTACCTGTTTTCCAAGACTTCACGTGTTTTCACGGCCACCCATCATATAAATTCTCAGCTGATAGAACAAATAGACATATCAAACAAAATTTATGAGCAGAGAGTAGATCTGGTTATTGCCTCTGCCTTAAACAGTGCCAGCCCACTCTTGACGTTTGGGCTCTTCCAAGAAGCATTTCCACTCTATCTAAATGCAACTGCAAAAGCAAAAGACAAACAAGGAAATAAAAATATCTTCCGCTCACATGTGGGGCTGCAGCCAGATGTGGGTCAACTATTGTTCATGTGAGGCGCATATCCCAACCCTTTTCCGTCCAATAATTCGCTCTCCAATAATTGCACACCCCACTCGCAATCCAGAAATAAGACGCCCTCTCTCTCTCTCTCTCTCTCTCACACACACACACACACACACATCTAATCTCTATTTGAATCCAGCAGCAGCAACCCATATGTGGAATCAGCTTCCCTTTGATCTCCTTGCCTACATATTTTCCTTCCTCTCCCCAGACTCTTTGGCCCGGGCGATATCAGCATGCAAGCATTGGCACACATGTGCCAAGATGAGGTCCATTCCTTGGGGGCCTCCCCATCACCACCACCACCACCAACCATGGTTCGTAGCCATCATCCATGCACGTGGCCGTAGGGCCTTGTGTTATGCTCACAACCCCACTCTCAACCATTGGCATTCCCTCTGCCTTCCCATCTTCCCCCACCCAATTCGCCCCATCGCACCAATCGGAGGAGGCCTCCTCCTTTGTAAAGCCACTTCCCTCCACTTGGCCCTATGTAACCCCTTCACCAAACACTACACACTCCTCCCTCCCTTGAAAGCCCCACGTGTCAATCCAGCCGTGGGTGTCCTCCTAATTAACTCCAACGCCTCCTCCTCCTCCTCCTTCCAAGTCTATGTAGCCGGAGGCATGTCTGAGGGCACTGCATCCTATGAGACCACATTGGAGATGTACGACTCCAAAGTTGACGAGTGGTGCAATCTCGGACATGTTCCAATGGAATTTGCAGTGAGATTAACGGTGTGGACACCCAACGAGAGCGTGTACTCTGATGGAATCTTGTATTGGATGACGTCGGCCCGTGCTTACAGTGTGATGGGGTTGGAGGTGGGGACACACTCGTGGAAGGAGGTGAAGGTGCCAATGGCAGAGCAGCTCGAGTGTGCGTCGCTCGTGCCACGTGGGGGCCGTGTAGCTGTCGTGGGCGGCTTGTGCGGAGGGGGGGCATACGTGTGGGAGCTTGGTGTGGGGGATGTGTGGGTGTTGCTTGATGTGGTCCCACCTCTACTTGAGAGGATGTTTGTCGGGAGCAAGGGGAGTTGGGGTAATACCAAGTGTGTGGGGAGTGATGAGGCAGTCTACTTGTATAGGGATCTTGGGTGTGGAATGTTAGTTTGGAAGGAGGTGTCATCCAAGGGAAGATGGGAATGGCTTTGGGTTGAAGGGTGTTATCAGATTAGAGGAGAAATGGTGCCTAAATTCCCCTTAAAGGGAATGCTCCTGCACCCAACTCTTGCTCACTCTATCATGCTTGATATATGAGAATGGCCAACGGCAGTTAGCCTCTTTGAGTACACGAGAGAGCAGGGTTTTAAATTTTTTTGAATTTTTTCCAAATGTTTCCATTTCCATCTCCACCGAAACAAAATTTACATGATTTACTTTTACATCATTATTTCTCCAAAATTTTGAGCGAAATTATGAAAATTCGACCGAAATGATTGGAACAAAAAAAAAATTATTTGCATTTCATTCCATTAATGCAAAGAATCAAATTTGATAGGCAACGTCATTGAACAACATAACAAAGAAATTGTATCTTATGCATGGGATGTCAGATCGGCATGGGACCAATAATACCTCATCACTCTATGTGGTATTGACATAGAGATTGGTCATTGTACTTTCTTACACTTCTTTACATTGTACTTATTTATTGACTTTACTTTTCTAGACATGCGCAACAACTCATGTCACTAGGTGTTCGATGAGTTATGGATGGTTGTATTGCTTATATGATGGTTTCTAAGTATGTATTTGTGCTTATTCTAGCATTTCCCAAAGTTTCATCTTAAAATTTTATCATTTGCACATGTTCTTTTAAAGATTAAAAACTTTCATCACTTGCATATGTTTCCATGATTTTACAAGATTTCCACTGAAACCGAAATGTTTCCGTTTCCATGAAGATCGAAATCAAAACCGAAATTTAAAAACTTGAGAGATAGTAGCAGCTTTCTTACCCAAGAAATGGTTTCATTAATGGACCTAGTTAAATAGTTTTCAAAAAAGGGCACCGGCTCACCAAAACTGATTCTGTTCCTCCTGACCATCTGCATTTTAAATTTATTCTGGTTGCCTTCTTTTTATTCTTATTTGATTTGATGCTATTTTATTTTTCTGTGATTTATATAAGGATTCATGTATTATAGATGCCTAGTCACAGGCAAAGTTAGTTCTCTACATGTGTATTCCACGTTTTTTAACTAACAATTTTAATTAAAAGTGAAAATTTACCGTGAACACCCGGGACAAGGTGTCCGCCACAATATGCACAGCAAAACTCGAAACAGACACCACGGGAGAAAGACGATTTTTCGTCCGGGGGATAGCCTCAAGAACAACATAAGGGCAAAATAGAGAAAAAGAAGAATAAGAGAGAGAAAACGATTTTTCATTCATATCATTTCAATAGAAGGTTACAATCGTTTTTGTATTCTCCAAGATTCCTCTCACATTACTTTCCTAGCTGACACTTTCCAAATAAAATAACTGGAAGATAAAAATAGACGATTACTAAGATAAAATAAGAAAGCTACTATAACTACTAAGATAAAATAAGAAAGCTACTAAGATACATTCTTATCATTCTGATTTTTAGAGATATATATTTTACCCGAACTACTCTTTTTTTCTTTGAAACTCCTCTCTCTTTGAAAATGCTGTTGTTTCTCTCCTTCCTTACATGCTAAATTAGTGCATGAGGTACTAATTTTCACAAGTCAAATGACCCATCATTCCAATGTAGTACCACCTTCTTAATAGACCTTTGGATCACCCAAGAGAGACCAAAGCACTTGATAGTATTCTGCCAAAGACTATAGGACAAAGGGCATTGTATCATTAAATTGTTTAACGTCTCTATTCTACCAAAGTCTATAGGAGAAAGGGAACTGTATCATTAAATTGTTTAAAGTCTTTTCCTTCTCCCAAAAGATGCACCAACTTACGAGCTGTAGATTTCTTCTTTTGAGGCATTCACAAGTGTTGATCATCTTTTTCACCAACGTCTAAGCAAAAGCCACTACCCTTGGTGGGGCAATGAATTTCCAAACTCTTGCGCAGCGAGATCCTTCCCTATTCTCCGAGTTCATCCCGTAGAAAAAAGATCGAACAAAGAAAGCACATTGTGCATAAGGGATCCATACTCTATAGTTATGTTAGATGGAGGAACGACAATAAGACATTTCAGAATGATCGCGAGGGACAGGAGGATCTATAGGAGCTGAAGGTGCAGGACGGGGAGGCAAGCGTGAGAGAACCTCCCGGCAAAATTCATCAAACATGCCCATGGTGGGGACCATTTGAGGAGCACTTAAAACGGGTAAACTTTGCTATGAGGTTTGTGAGGCTTGCTCCCTAGACACGGAAACATTTGCCGGCTGGCGATGAGTTCGACTCCAAGTTACCACTCCATTTTCTTGCTGGGGCACCCTTGTGGCTAGGATTTTGACATGTTGCCCTTTAGTTTAGCATTCCTCTGTTTTTATTATAAGTTAAAAAATAAGAAAATGATATATCCACCCCTTTTGATCACCAGGAACACCCCCTGTCAGTGTTTCAATGACTAAAGAGGGGCTGTTATACTTATGTGTGAAGAATTCAATGCCCCTGATTGCCACAAACACTGACAGGGGGTGTTCCTAGTGGTAAAAAGGGGCGGATATATCACTTCCCTAAAAAATATACTGGTATCATATGACATATATACAGACACAATTGGTAAAAATCCAAACAGGTTTGAGTTGACCCGCAACTCAGTCAGGGGTCAGGCGGATCCTAGTGTCATCGGCCATTTTCGAACTATGCAACATACCGCCGATCCATGTGGACCTGCCAAGTGCCAACAACAATGCACACAACACGCGCGCTCTCTCTCTCTCTCTCTCATGAAGCGCAAGTTAGTCCCAAATGTAAGTAATTTCTAGGGAGCGCACCGGGCAACATGAACTCATTCTAGAAACCGAAACTATAAAACCGAAGAAACAAAATAAAAAATCCATTTCTCTCTCTCTCTCTCTCTCCGAGCCATGACTGCATATCCTAATAACCTTTGCTTCTCGATCTTTCCGTAAAATTCTGGCAGGTTTTGCTTCCTATTTGGACCATGGAGGACGGATTACAGAAGCGGAACACGGATTGCGTCTATTTCTTGGCATCTCCCCTCACCTGCAAGAAGGTAAACAGCTTTTCTTCACTTGCCTTTGATTCTCTCTCTCTCTCTCTCTCTCTAATTTTTTGGCATTTTCATTCTATCATATATGTATATATATATATTTGATTTGTTCGCGTCATTGTTAATTTTTGATGCGGCAATTAGGTTTTAATTTTGTTTTCAGCTCGTCGTGTGAAGGATTTTGATTTATAGGGTTTATGTAGTGAAACGATCTACGGATCGTTGGATACTCAAAGATATGGAAGCAAAATGTCGTTAAGTTTCGCTATTTCTTCTCATAGTTGGCAATTGGCTATTTGAATTCTTGTTGAATGTTTGCTCTTGCGTGTTTTCGCCTATTTTCTGTTTCTAGGATCTTGATTTCTAGGGTTTGTATGGCAAAATGATCTAGTGTTCCTAGTTTTTTGGGAGAATATGGACTGAACTCTGTTTTCTTTTGACTTAGGGATTGGATTACTTTTTCCAGGTTTTTACTTCTGCAATGGGACAGTCTGTTTGCTGGATATTTAATTTCTAGGGATTGTGTTAGAGATGATGGTAGCATTTGCTTCTTGAATCAGGTGGGATAAGATATTTTATTTTGATTTTGGACTTGGCTTCTCGTTCCCCCTTTTCCTTTTACAGATGACATTGTTTCCCTTGTATTTTGAATTTGGTAGGTGTTAGGTTTTCCGTTTTGCATCAACCACTATCTAACTTACACCAAGTCAAAATAAAGATAAACTTTCCTTTGTTTTTCCTTTTAGAAAGGTCATTTTTATCTTTGATAATGAGAAATTTTTAGAAGGAAAAAATTACACAATGGGCAGAGGTTCCCCAAAATAAGGATAATCTCTACAAGCACCTGAATTAGCTTTCATGCCTGCCAACTCGTTAGTGCTTTTACTGATATTAGAGAGGGGGTGGGACCCTTTGCTGGGAAACCAACTACCTTGTCTATATACGATGTAAGTCTCCATGGCCCGATACTTTTAGTTACATTCCCCAGGATATTACATCGGAAGAATCCCCCTCAATTACACGGGTGCCATATAGCTCACTTCTAAAAACGCTGACTCTATTAAGAAGATCCTGGATGACCACCATCACGGAATCTAATAAGATAATATTTCCATTTTCTCCTTTGAAGACTCCTCCAGTCCCCAAACTACCAAGATTCCCCATGGAGCAACCTCAAACTTGAACTTCATTGAGTTTTCTTTTCTTTTCTTTGGGAAGAGAGGAAGGAGGGTGGTGGTTCTATTTTGTCTTTGATCTTCATTTTTGGGATGTTTCCTTGTAAGATTTCACTCCATTTACTGCTGAAAGGAAAATTCATTAAACTCATCTCCCGTCAAAGCCCAGTTAACAATTTACCATGCTGGATTTCATGTTCCAAATTTGTCACTTGAAGACTCTGTTTCCTCTAAAGGATCTGCCATTCCTCTCATTTGAAAGGGACCAACATGCTGCAAAGAGAGAAATCTGTGATAAAATATGGCCCTGAGATGACTGCAACGCCATGACTCTGAAAGCAACTCCTCCGTTCTAAGTTTTATCCATGCCAATTGAACCAAGTCAGCACTCTATCCTGCACTTTTTGGCCAAAATATAGTGAATGAATAGATGGTCAAAGGTCTCTTCTTATATGTTGAATTTGATTGATGTTAGGTTATGTATTCTTACCTGCTTTAATCTAACTCACATTTAGCAAAAAACAAAGAAAACGGAGAATTGCTAGTAAAAGCTAGGGCAGTCACAATTTTACAGCTGTTGGATTCTTGATAACAGTCCTATTGCAGCGGTGTGGCAATTTAGGCTTCTTACTTGTCTTTGAAATGATTTTTATCGTTGAATGCCATTTTTGTAAACTGAGTGAGATTGAATTATTGATGGCCCATTGGTGTTTCTATTTTCCTTATTTTTTACTTCTGCAGGGGAGCGAGTGTGAATACCGACACAGTGAGAATGCAAGACTCAATCCAAGGGATTGCTGGTACTGGTTGGGTGGAAATTGTCTTAATCCTTATTGTGCTTTTCGACATCCTGTGAGTACTTTTCTCTATTTAGCTTATCTTTTTTGCCTAATTATCATGCCTTGAGACCTTCTACTCATTTGCTAATGTAATTCGCATGAATGTCTAATATAGAGCCCAATGTTTAGAAACTCAGGTTCTACTTACAATGATTCTTTCAATTTTCTGCTCATTTGCAAATGTAATTCGAACCATTCAAACAAAAAAAATGTAATTTGCATGAATGTCTAATATAGAGCCCAAGGTCTATAAATTTGGGTTCTACTTACAATGATTCTTTCAATTTTTTAGCATGACTTGGTGTGGTCTATGAAAAAATTGCTGATTTTGTGATAAAGGCAGAGTTTGAATTCCGTCAAACTAAGTCAACCAGGTCAAGTAAGAGTTATCAACGAGATTTGGACATTAAGGGATACCTCTATCACTAGAGCTAGACACACATGCGCGCGCGCGCACACGCAAAAACACTATATATATATATATATATATATATATATATATCTGTGTGTGTGTGTGTGTGTGTGTGTGTGTGTGTGTGTGTGTGTGTGTGTGTATACTTACATACATAGGGGGTGATGCCGTGGTGGATTCTAACATGTGACAAGTGCAACTCATGTTAGTAACTTAACTAAAAAATATTTTGGGCTTATTTATCCTTATAATAGTGGCAGTTTTTTAATTTCTATGTGGACAAAATACCCTCAACTTAAGAAGGAAAAGAAGTTTCTAACTTGTCCTCTCTCTTCTCTCCTCTTCCAGTTTCTCTCATTCATGTCCCGGCCAACCTGTTGCAAGAGTAGACCATAGGCAGCAATGAACGACAGAAAAAAGAGGTTCCTCTGTGAGGAGGTTGAAAAAAAAATTATAAACCTTCCCCTCCAATTTTCGGCGACGAACGACAGCAGCTAAAAGAGTTTCAGTTATAAAAATAATACAGATACAGAGATTGGCCTCTTTACGACTGAGGCAAAGAAAAAGCAATGATATTTCATCCTTTGGCCATGAACACCGGCTACGTTGTTGATTTCTTGCTCGTCAGATGTTTTCTAAACAAAGAGTTGGCGTCGCGTGACCTCTGTGACTGGTCTGACCGGTTTCGGTGATAGCCCATAGCTGGGCAACGGTCGATAGGCCTCAAAATGGAGAAGGCTTTTAGTTAGTGTTTTTCTTTAGATTTTAAGACATGTCGCTGACCTCTTTTTGGTTGCCTTTTGGTGCTTGTCGTTGGCCGTTTGTATATGGCGTGTGCAGTCTGGTGATCGGACAGAGAGGTGGGGCAGAATGAGCTAAGTGTTGTGTTCTTTGGTGAGAGAGAAGGGGAGAAAAGGGAAGGGACACGTGTTTTTAGGAGGACAGTTTTGGAAAATGGATTATAGAACTTTTGTAAGCATAGGAACTTACTTCTACAAAGACAAAGGAAAAAATCACTAATTTGCCACCAAACTAGGGTTAATTTATGTCCATTTCAAGAACTTTGCAATCCGAAAGAATGTAATCAGCCTTGAGATTGTTCTTTTGGATAGGAAAGAGGAAATACTTCTTTACATTGTACTTCTTTATTGGCTTTATTGTTCTAGACATGCGCGACAACGCATGTTACTAGGTGTTTGATGTGATGAAGCCATTGTGGATGGTCTCGTTTCTTATTTGATGGTTTCTAAGTATGTATTTGTGCTTATCTAGCATTTCCCAAAGTTTCATCTTGAAATTTCATCATTTGCAAAAAGTTTCATCATTTGCATATGTTTCTATACGTTTCCGTGATTTTACAAGATTTCCACCGAAATCGAAATGTTTCCATGTCCGTGACGACCGAAACTGACACCGAAACTGAAATTTAAAACCTTAGTTCAGAGAACTGGAGCTCAAAAAACTAAAGATAGTTTGGTCTTTGTGAGTCAAAAAATCTACCATGGGTAATTTGGTCCCAAATTGTTGGCATGGCGTGATTTGTAATATTCACTTAAATGTGATGACTCCATTTGTAAATTGTCAAACTAGAAGACTGTTCTTTGCAAATAAGACAAAGTAGGAAACTTCTTTTGCAAAATCCCCTTTTTAAAAAAAATACATGCACCTAAGTTCGGACATCATATAACACATCTTTTGGAAAATTCACTGGGTCTCACTTCTTCGAAGATCGAAACCATTCATTTGTTGGGCCCCAATGTAAATAGGCCTTGCTTCTTTGCCCCAAAATCATCTCTATAGAATGATCCTAACTCTTCGATTTGTAGAAATTGGATCTTCAAATAAGGTGGGTCCCAAGTGATTTTTTAAAACTTTTCCATCCGCGCGTAGGTGCACATATCTTTTTTAAAATACAATGGGTCCTACCTTGTTCAAAGGTCTAAACAATTCAATTGTTGGGGCCCACTAAGGGTTCATGTTAAAAGAGAGGAGAGTGTGTACCGATTAGGAGAGTGTGTACTGATTGTGGGCTTCACAACCGGTAAAAGGGTGGTGAATGGGGACTCGAATTTATCAACACTTTTATTACTTTGAGAATGCAATTCTTACAAATGCTATCTTAAAGTTATCAATAATTCCATCGTCCACCTTTCAAAAAAAATTATTCCATCGTCTACGTTAAATCTAGTTAAGCTTTTTGATATTTTATTTATAGATGCGTTGTTATCATTCAAAAAGAAAAAAAAAAGATGCGTTGTTTCTTATCGATGAAAGGGATACCCATATTCACATCCGTGTCTTTTGGAAAATATTGTGTTGTATCTCCTTTCTTGTGTCTGTGTTCATCTCTGTATCCATATCTAGGTACCATAGCATTGAGGTTCATGTGTCTAATGCTTTAGGTTTCGGGTTTGGTATGTGTTCGGTAGTGATGGAAATGAAGCATGTCAGTTTCAGATGGAAATTTTAGTGGAAATCCTATAAAATCACAGAAACGTATAGAAACACATGCAAATGGTGGACACATAAGATGAAACTTCAAAAAATGCTAGAATCAGCACAAATACACACACTAAAAAACCATCATATTAGCCAAAAAAAAAACCATAATTGTTTAACGTCAAATGGCTAGTGACATGCACAGTCCCAAGCATATGAAAAATCAATACATATCACATTTCACATATAATTTATATAAATATATACATACGTCACATTTTACATGCAAGAGGAAAGTGTTTATGCGCACGTGCACAGGGAGCTCCCTGCGCACAAGTGGCTTAAAAAGCCACCAATTGGTCGCTTTTTGTGGACCCCCCAGAGGTGGACCCGCCATATGAACCAATCGGTGGCCTTTTAAGCCACTTGTGCGCAGAAACACTTTTCTCTTTTACATGCAATCCATATAAATATAATTATGTAACACATACTTGTATAGTATACCACTAATATACTTACAACTTTGGTTTCGGTAGACATTTTGGTTTCGGTATGCATTTTTATGAGATGGAACTGATACATTTCAGTCGTTTCATGTCAATTTCGGTGGAAATTAGAACCATGCATGTGTCAACAGTTTTTCATCACTATGGAAGTGTAAAGATAGGAGAAAATCCAAAATCATGGAAAGAATGAAGAGCATCATTCTTAAATGTTAGTCCCACATTGTTGTGTCTTGTGCTGAAAGGTACTATACCAGCAGAAGTAGACCTGGCAAAAGCGACCCGTGCCCGCGGGTCGACCCGACCCACCCGCAAATTTGCGGGCACGGGTCTAAGTTTTAGTGACCCGTCAAAATCTAACCCGCGGGTGACCCAACCCGCAAAAACACGGGTCGGGTCGGGTCAACCCGCGGGCACCCGCATTTTTACAGTATTTTTTAATTTTTTTTTTAGAATGTTATCAGCACTACTGTTTTTTATGAAGGAACTCCTCACTTTATAAAAAGTACGGTATGGCCTGCACCATAGGATTATCCAAACCGTCCATTAGATGGGCCATAGCCTAAATAGGTTATGCCCCAAAATTATTTCCATTGGTTGATTCTAACCCTCCGATCTATAGAGGGTTAGGATCAACCCTCTAACATTCAGATTGGAGGGTTAGGATCATCCTATGGAAATGATTTTTGGAGCATAACCTATTTAGGCTATGGCCCATCTAATGGACGGTTTGGATCATCCTATGGTGTGGGCCATACCATACTTTTAATGAAGTGAGAGTGCGCTCATAAGAAAACAGTAGTGTTGATAACATTTCCTTCTGTTTTTTATTTTATAACAATTTTCTACCAAACTTCTCCTATGGCAACTTCTTGGCATGTGGCCATCGGGGTGCAAAGATGTGCACATGGCAAATGTTGCTAGCAAACAAAAAAAAGTAATCATTACACAAAAAAAGTAAAATAGCTAAAGTTATAAAGTTTTAAATGAAAAATTACCTAGAAATGGTTATAAAGTTGTAAAATTACGAAAAAAATACTAATAAAATATAGAAAGTTATGACAATTACCGGAAAAACAGATGCGGTCAAATCAGAGAATTATTACAATCCCCATTTGCGGGTGACCCGCAGGTTGACCCGGCCCACCTGCGGGCCGCGCGGGTCACCTAAATTGTGACCCGCAAAAATGCGGGTCATTTCCTCACCCGACCCGTGGACTTGCACCCGCGGGTTGACCCGGCCCGACCCACCCGTTTGCCAGGTCTAAGCAGAAGGATCTGCTATACAAGCAGTTGCTAATTTTGAAATTATGGGTTTGGGTTTTATGGTTGTTTCAGTTCCTTCTTTGGTCCTAATTGAAAACTTTGAGATCTCCTTTATATAGCTTCCTTACCACCACTCCTATGGATCCTGGGTGTTAGGGAAGAATAGTTATCCCTAAAGCCATTGCCTCCAGTTTTTTTCAGAAAATGTGCAGACACAGGCCTTTGAGGCTAGCTATTTACTCAAGGCATTATGTTTCCATGTGCGTAGTCCTTTGAGATGTGCACATTTTGTAGCTTGCACATTGAGGGTGGTGTCCCTCAAAGTGTCTTAATCATCGCTCACCCTCAGGACTATTTTGAGGATTTCACCTGAAAATTGTTTAAAATTTAAGTTCTACATTTCTTGGCATCTCTAAAACTTTTAAGCACATGTTTCTCTTACCCCCTTAGACTTGTCATTGTACTCGCACCAGTTTCTATGATGTTGAATTTATATGAAAATTCAGTATGGACTTCATTACCATGCTCCTTTTAACTCTATAGTTTTGATTCTTTATAAATTTGCATTTGTTGAAATCCTTTTTTTTTTTATCTAAGTGGTATTGGCTTTTATTTCATGCCATGGGAATCGGTAGCTAATTTTTTTAGCTTTTTTGTCCTAGTTTCCTCTCCATTTGATGGAATAGTTGTTATTTTTGTGCAGCCGTTGGATGGGCGGGCAGAAACTTCAACTGATTCAATCCAATTGCCACCAAACCCATCTACGTCAACGAGTAAGACAAATGTTCCTTGTTACTTTTACTTTAATGCGTACTGCATTAAAGGCGACAAATGCCCTTTCCTGCATGGCCCAAATGGGGCTGTGCCTGCTTTGAAATCCTCAAAGGCAGCATCCACAGGCATGGACTCCCATCCTTCGGAAAATAAGACTTCAACTGGAAGCGATACAGTGCCAGCATCAGTACCAGTCGAAGCACCTCGTAATCTGGCGGAAAGCACCTCAAGGGTAGTGAAAGCGCAATTTGAGTCAAAAGATGCCCTTCTTCACCATGAGGCTGCTGATAATGTCGTCATGGAACACAGGCCCTCTCCGCAAATATCAATGCTGGAGGGTGAAGCAGCAGCAGCAGCAGCAAAGTTCCCAGATAACCTACTTCCAACAGTCAACTTCAATGATAGTAGTAAACCCCTTTTATGCTCAGATGAGAGTTCAGAGGAGCATGTGGATGATGATCTTGTTGAACCAGAGGAGTGGTGGGAATCATCACCTGGATTTGATGTACTTGTAGATGATGGATCAGAGAAGTTGGGTTATGAGGGTGATGCTGCTGAATATTTAGTATTGCACGATCGGGAGGCATTACTCCAATACGATTACAATGATTCCATTGGATATGATCGTATGGATTACTCTGATGCCGGTGGGATGTTGTATGAGCATGGAGTGTATGATTCATATGATCATTTGGAGAATGACTGTACATCAGATTATGCCCCAAGAGTTCCTGACCACTCGAGGGAAAGGATGTTGGAGCCAATGAAGAGGCAGTTGTTGCCTGGGGAACTGGAAGCTGACGGCCGGAATGGCATAGATCTTCGTGAGTGCCTGAGAAAACGCAGGAGAATCGATGGTCGACGTCAAGTATCTCGTCAGTTGAGAAAGCGTCGATCTTCTCGTATTAATGACAGTAGCAGGGATCAACCAGTAAGGCACCGCGCCCCTATCCGTGGAAGGTTGGCATCAGAAGTGGGAAAGAACATGGTTAGATTTAATAGTAAGACCGAATCTGGGAGGTTGAATGCTTACAACAACAAACCAGGCTGGTTCAGACGATCACAGCCTGGTGTTAAGCATAATAATAGGTCTACGCAGCGGGAGAAGGAAAGGAGAAGAAGACCGACCAGACTGCCAGCAGTTCTTTCCTCAGATATTTCAACGGACTTGACTGCAAAGGGGTCAAAACCCATGCAGGAACCTGGTGCATTTACAGGACCAAAGACTCTTGAACAAATCAAAGAGGAGAAAAGAAGAGCCAGGGCAGATGAAAATGGCTTTGGGTACACAGGAAAACCCATGCCCGGGAATCCTAGCAGAGCTGTATCAGAAGATTTTCAGGGTCCCAAACCACTAAGTGAACTTCTCAAGGACAAAAGAAGACCCGGTTCAGTAAACGGTAACACAGGCAGATCAGCTGGGACGAATTTGAAGCATGAGCATTTTGAGCTCGGCATTTTTCTGCCTGGGAGGGATAATGGGCATTTAGATGAAGATAGTGAGATAGGTTACCGGGGAACCAATGAAAAGCAATTTAGAGAAGATGAGATTAACCCCATATATGATGATGACGATGACGATGACGATGATGATGATGATGACTACCTCGAGAAAAAGCTTGCTGGCATACTCTCTTGATTCTTGAAGGGTGGTCTCTGCATGGTTAACTCAAACTCCTTTTTCTCATGTTGTGGTACGTAGTACTTCACTAGATATAGATGAACTGTAGAAGAGCAGCCTCTAGTTTGGGGGCTGCACAATAGGCTAAGAATGCTTTGCTAGCATCATCTCTTTATTGTGATGAAGCATCTCTCTTTCTGTACAGAGCTGCTGATTTTCCCAACTTCATGCAGTGTTTTGAGTTTATACATCGATGCCACTTTTACCGTTGTATTTGCATTATGAGTAATACTGATCAACTCACAGTTGGGCTGTTTGGTTACCAATATCAACCCATTTTACTTTACAACTCAGCTCTATCTCTCTCATTTTTTCTCTTTAGTAGGGCGTGACCTCATTGTAATACGATGAGGCATGTCTACTGTTACGTAGTAAGCGTCCCTTTTGATTGATCCGGACCTTCCATTTGATGGGTTCTATGTTGGATCACGGCATAAACTCAACCCTAATTTCTAGTAGTGCGTACCTTTGGTTGTTGAATGTGAGAAGTCAAAAACTACATATGAGCACCATTCGTCCTCATTTTCATAAAGCTCCTCAATGGTCGATAGCATATGGTATCAATGGAGAATTTTGTTGATAACACAATCTTGTTTGATTCTAGGAACGAGACTGATTTAATTCACTGTTGGGTCGGTAAATAAATGGAAAGAGCTCTTTGGGTCCAATTGTAGGGAAACCCAAAGTACTGAGCTTTTGTTCTTAAATTTTAAATGATTATTTTATCTAACAAATCCTAAAAAATAGAAAAGTGAGATATGTTCTTGGGGAATCCTAGTTTTGGTTTTGGAAAAGATATGTTTTTTTGGGGCTGTTCTGGACAGAGGTCGTATTTACAGTATATGCATGTAGTCTCTAGGTTTGTTCATAGGTTAAAAAGTGGTATTGTGGATAAGCGGGTGCTTTAGTTGGTTGATCTGGGCCTTGTCTTCTGCTGTTGGAGGCTTTGCAAGGGTTGGATGTTTCTTAAGAGAAATGATGAAGGAATGGAGGAGCAGTAGTAGTATATGACAGGTTTCTGGATGCTTTTTCGGATGAATTTACGATGGATATACCATAAAGTATGGCATACTTATAGTAGGAGCAGACGATTTCTACGGCCTAAATGGCTCTCTTCGGTAATACAGGGTATGCCCTATAATGCCGTGTTTGATACTATGTAATGACAGTTGGGACTACTGGTCCCTAATGTAATTTCCATGTTATCAATGAATATAAGTCAATTTTTGAAAAAAAAAAAAAAACCTAAAAAATACAAAAGTGCCTGCCAAAAATCATGCTTTTTGGATATTATTATAAATGCCTTGTTGGCATGAGCATTGGGACGTTGGATATGAAAGGGTAAGGCCCACTATATATCAGTGAGCGAGCCTACTAGAATGATATCTCATGCACCCTAATGACGCACTCCTGACTAGCCTAAAAGATAATTCTTGTGGATTCCACGTGGAGAGCAGCTTGAATGTATTGATCATTTACTAGAAAGAGGAAGACAAGTACCTAATATTTCATGGATGCGTTAGATTGATTTCTCAAAAGAAAGAAAAAAAAAAAAAAATTTGATTTCAGGGAACATTGGATATTAGGGGTGCAACTCGGGTCAGGTTGAGGCCAACCCTAACCCAACCCGAGATAGCATTCCCTCAACCCTAACCCAACCCAACCCAACCCGAGCCTCGGGTTGAGGATGGTCAACCCTAACCCAACCCGCCTCCAAATCGGGTCGCGTTGAGTCGGGTGGGGTTCGGGTTCATCTAGTGCCAAATAGGAAAATACAAGAAAAAAAACATAATCTTGAGATAATCATGATAAAATTATAGGACGGAGGTCGGGTTCGGATCGGATCGGGTTGCCAAGGCCTCAACCCTAAGCCAACCCGAAATTAAATAGGGTCGGATTTCCCAACCCAACCCGAAAAAATGCCAACCCGAAACATAATCTTGAGATAATCATTTACATATTACTGTTTATGTAAATCATTGTAATATTGCCCAAGTATAGGGGCATTTATGTACTTATTTACTTTCTATATAAAGAACAACTGCACATGCACAGTTGTGTGGGTGGTTGCAGATTATCTCAATCTTAAAATTCTTCATGGTATCAAAGCAAGATCGATCTTTCAAGGCCTATTTTTCCTCATCTTTCTAATTCCAAATATGCAAATCTTTTCTCCCAATCTACAAAAATCTTCCAACGCCTGTTTTCTCTCCTTTCTACGCCATATTTTTCTCCAATTCTCCAAAAAAATTCCAACGCCTATTTTTTCTCCTTCCAACGCCATTTTTTTCTCCATATTTTTCTCACTCAATAATTCGATTTTCCCAAATCTCTTTCCCTACTATTTTCTCTCCAATTAACGCCATTTTTTTCTCACCCTCTTAATTTTTTATTTTATACTTTAACGCCAATTTCTTCTCCACTCTAAACGTTTATTCTCTCCTCCTAATGGCTTCTCCGACTTCTACTTCAGATGTACTTCCTCACACTAATCCTACTTCAAATAATACTACAATTACTTCAGGGTCAAATTCGCATCATGTCTTCGAGATTTCTAACATAAAGTCGTTTGTAAACATTAATTTGGATCTAGAAAATTTTATCTTGAGGCAAACTATCTTTATCGCTATTCTTAACTGTCATAATGTTCTAGATCATGTAGATGGCTCTTCTTCTCCTCCTCCTATAACAATTCTCAACAATGATGGTTTATCTCTTAGTAATCTAGAATACCAACTTTGGAAGATAATAGATGATAGGGTTGTTTCTTGGCTTAATGCTAGCCTTTCTCCAGATGTTCTTAAACACATACTAAAACCATATAAGTCACTGACTGTACGTGAAACCTGGCTTGCTATTGAAAATCTCTTTCATGATCAAGCTAATGCACGATATTTGCAACTCAAAATTGACTTTCATGATCTTAAAAAGAAAAACAAAAAAATGGATATTTTTCTTCAAGAAATTAAAAATATTTCTGACTCTCTCTATGCAATAGGACATCCTTTAGAAGATGAAGACTTGGTAAATTTCACAAATCGCACTTCTATTCCAAACCGCAATTTTCCTTCCCCACCACAATATCCAATTCAAAATTTTCCTTCTCCACATGTATCAAATAATTATGATGGTATTCTTGGTCGTCCTCCTATCTTTCAAACCAAACTCGAATTTTGTCAAATATGTGGTAAGGCAAATCATACTACCTTAGAATGCCGGAATCACTTTAATCAAGCCTTTACTGCTGACCAACTACCACAATCTTTTGTGGCTATGAATCTTAACGAAATCTTCAACAACCATGGTACCCAGATACAGGCGCTACTTCGCATATGATGCCGTCAGAAGGTATCATCTCCCCCAAATATCCTTACTTCGGAAATGACCAAATTTATTTTGGAAATGGAAACTTGTTACCCATTTCACATATTGGTCATTCCACTCTTAAAACTCCTAATCATCAATTCAAGTTGAATGATGTTTTAGTAGTACCCAAAATTAAACAAAATCTCCTATCTGTTAAAATTTGCTAAGGATAATAATGTGTTTTTCGAATTTGATTCATCTAGTTTTTCTATCAAGGACATGATGACGAAGGAGCTTCTTCTTCGTTGCGCTAACGAAGACTCCTTATATCCAATTTCTCCGACGTTTGCTACGGTTGAACCTGTTCAAGAAGAAGCATATTCCGCTATTCGTATTTTAGAATCGATTTGGCACAATCGACTTTGTCATCCCGGATTAACTTCTTTTAATCATCTAGTTAGTTCTGTTTTAATGAATGAATGTAAAAAATGTACTTCTTATTTATGTTTAGCATGTGAACTTGGAAAGAGTACTCGTTTACCTTTCTCAACTTCTGTTAGTAAATCTTCAATGCCTCTTGAAATTATTCACTCAGATGTTTGGATGTCCCCTGATGTCCCTTGTTACTTCTTTTCAGGATTCAAATATTATGTCCTCTTTCTAGATGATTATTCCCGCTTTTCTTGGATTTTTCCTTGACACAGGAAATCCGAAGTTCTTCAAAAATTTATAATTTTTAAATAAAAAATGGAAAATCTTTTGGAGCACAAAATAAAGTTTCTGCAATGTGATGGCGGGGGTGAATATATCAACTCTAAATTTCATGATTTTTTAAACATTAATGGAATCCATCTTCGTATTTCTTCTCCTTACACACCCCAACAGAATGTAGCATCTGAGCATAAGCATCGAACATTATTAAATATGGTTCGATCTATGCTATTCCAAGCACACTTACCTCCTTCTTTTTGGGTTGAAGCTATTCTCACTGCTGTCCATGTCTCAGATATGTTACCTTCTTCTACTTTAAATTTTAATATTCCATATTCTATGTAATTTAATAAATTACCTAATTATAATTTTCTTAAAGTATTTGGATGTCTTTGTTTTCCAAATAAATCTTCTACAACTTCCCATAAATTGTCCCCACGTCCATCTCCCTGTGTTTTCATTGGATACGTTGAAAATTATCAAGCGTATAGATGCCTGGCTTTACTCACAAATAAAGTTTATATTTCTCGGCATGTAAGATTCTATGAAAATCACTTTCCTTATTTCACTTCTTCTATTTCTAATTATCCGTACCCACTAATCCCTACTTTTTCTAATTTTTCAAATCCTGCTATTTATTTTCCTGATTTTATTCCCCTTAATACATTAAATAACGAATTCTCTCTAGATAATACTTTTGGTTCGCCATCCAATACACCCACTTTGCAAAATCAAAATTCAAATTCCTATATTTTCTCCCCCATAATTCCACACAACCGTCTCACTACCCACGAAGTCTGCCAACCGAATTCTTCACCTTCGTTGCCACCTCAACCCTCAACCTTATCTTCAAAAAGACCCACACGTTTTTTCTCTCAAAACCATTCCCCACTTTCTCCTATATGTTCCATTTCAGTTCAAACTCTACACCCTTATCTCCAAATAACGACATTTTGAATCCCACTACACCTAACACACGTTCCTTTCAATTCCCTACTATCTCTAACTCTCATCCACGATCTGCCAACTCACCCACTCCTTTATCCACTCATCCACCACGATTTTCAAATTTTGTTTCTTTGCCACCCAATACGCTAACCAATAATTCCACCTTCTCACCCTTATCTCCACGTTCTCCCTCTACACGTCCTACTCTTGAACCGAATATTCCCATTTCGAATTCAATTTCGATAACTCCTAATGGCCAACAAGAATCTCTACAAAATATATCAACTGATTCCCCATCTATTCAATCTAACAAGCACCATATGACGACACGTTCAAAAGATGGCACAAGAAAACATCGAATTCTTGACTCTTTAATTTCTATTCAGGAAAATTCAACTTTCTCGGAACCATGTTCTTTTACTATTGCAAATAAAAACCCAAAATGGAAACAAGCCATGCCAGAAGAATATGATGTCTTGATTGCAAATCAAACTTGGGAACTCGTACCTTTGCCAATTCACAAAAATGCTATAGGGTCGAAGTGGGCCTACAAAATTAAACTTCACGCAGATGGTACTATACAGAGGTACAAAGCAAGATTAGTTGCTAAAGGTTACAATTAACAACCAGGAATTGACTATGATGAAACTTTTACTCCAGTTGTTAAACCAGCAACGATTCGAATCGTTTTATCCCTTGCCCTCTCAAACAATTGGTCTCTACGTCAACTTGACGTCAAAAATGCTTTTTTACATGGCGAGTTACAAGAACTATACATGGTCCAACCACAAGGATTTGTCCATCCTGCTTTTTCCTCACATGTCTGTAAACTTAAACGCGCTATATATGGATTAAAGCAAGCCCCACGAGCTTGGTTTCAACGCTTCACAAATTTTCTGAAAGAAAATGGTTTCAAGTGCAGCCAGTCAGACAATTCCATGTTTATTCTTCATAAACAAAATAGTATGGCCGTTCTTCTTCTATACGTCGATGATATCATTTTGACTGGTTCAGATGATTCTTTCTTAAATTCTATAATCAATACTCTTTAGTGTGAATTCACAATGTCAGATTTAGGAGATGTTCATTACTTTCTTGGTTTACATGCGACAAAATTATCAGATGGTTTATTTTTGGATCAAGAAAAATATGCTACTGCTCTTTTACAAAGAGCAAATATGGATAATTCCAAGTCAGTTGCTACACCAGTTGTTCAAAATCATCAATTATATGATGATTCCAGTACTTTGCTTCATGATCCTACTTCCTATAGGAGCATTGTTGGTGCCCTCCAATACCTCACTTTTACACGGCCCGATATATCTTTTGCAGTCAATCTTGTTTGCCAATACATGCATGCACCTAGAGAAAGTCATTTACAAGTTGTCAAACGTATTCTGCGATAACGTTAAAGGAACAGTGAATTATGGATTACGTTTATTTTCCTCTCCAATTGATTTGATTCAGGCGTTCTCCGATGCAAACTATGTTGGTTGTATTGATACCCGAAGATCTACAACAGGATTTTGTATCTTCTTGGGTAAAAAATTGATTTCATGGTCTGCAAAGAAACAACCTATTGTTTCACGATCAAGCACAAAATCAGAATATAGAGCTCTTGCATATGCTGTGGCAGATACTTGCTGGATAAAGTTTGTTCTTCGAGAACTTAACATTTTTATTCCCAAACCTATTATAGTCCTCCGTGACAATATTAGTGCAACTTATTTGATGGTGAATCCGGTTATGCATTCACGTACCAAACATGTAGACATCGCTTATCACTTTGTTCGTGAAAAAGTAGCCCGAGGCAAACTTGCAGTTTCCTACATTTCTACGGATAATCAACTTGCAGACATATTCACAAAAGGATTATCTTCATCACGTTTTAAGTTTGTTAGATCCAATTTGAATGTTTTTCCCAAAACAATTCAAATTGCGGGAGGGTAATAACATACATATATATATATATATATATATATATATATATATATATATATATATATATATATACATATTAATGTTTATGTAATATTGTCCAAATATAGGGGCACTTATGTACTTTTTGTATTTTCTATATAAAGAGCAACCGCACACGAACAGTCGTTTGGGTTGCAGATTATCTCAATCTTAAAATTCTTCAGGGTTCGGGTTGAACTCGACCCAAGTTGCACATATGCTTCCTTACTTCTACTAGTTCTATAAAGTAACCCCATAGTAACCATTTGGATCGTCAGAGGGGCTAGGGATCTGGCGAGAACCCGGCCAAAGACTCCCCAACAACAACAACAACAACAACAAGCCCATTCCTCCTAAAAATGACTGCTTATCCACTTCTTTTGTGTCTTTTCTACAAATAACTTCATTTTCAGGAAAAGACCAATGAGAGCGGGTGGAAGGTGATTGGAAATTGTAATTGGGATATTATAGTCTTCTCGCAACCCTCCCAGTCCGTTCCTTAAAGCCCATCGCTTTTTTAATAAGTGGGAAATCGAGCTATATTCGTACATAGGTGAGTGTAATTTTTAAAAAATAGAGTAGTGCCCACCTTGATCAAAGATCTAAACTGTTCAGTTGTTGTTAGGTCCCAAAGTAAATACATTGTCCCACAAAAAATCACCTCCAATGGATGACACTAATTCTTTGATTCATTGGACATTTTCTATATGGTATAGTTTATCAACGAATTAGAGGGTTAGGATCATCCAGTGGAGATGATTTGTAGGGCACAATGTAGAAACATCGGGACCCCAAAACTGAATGGTCTGGATATTCAAACAAGGTGGGCTTCATTGTATTTTCCAAAATATAGGCACACCCACACACACACTACGTAATACAACTCACCTATTATATGACACTACATACATCATATAACGCATGTTCTTTAAAAAATTCACTCGGGCCACTTGTTGGAAGATCCAAACCGTTGATTTGTTTTTTTTTGATGAGTCTAACGTAAATACCTCCATCTGATGATCCTAACCCTCATCTCGTAAAAATCTCTATGGTTCTAATAGTTATGATCATCTAATCTTAGGGAGATGATTTTTGAGTCAAGGCCTGTGATCCACTAAAGTAGAGGGGGGCCTAAGGAAGCAAAAATAGTGGGGAAATCAAATGAAGCAAAAATGGGGGTGAAAATGTCATTTCCACCTATCTGTTAGGACCGGATACTGAATCAAAGAGAAAGAAGAAGAGGGAGGGATAGATAATCTAATGAATGAAAAATAAATGGGGGTTGGTGCTCTTTCGTCTGCTCTGGGTTTTAGGGTTATATCATCAGCTCTTTACCATTCTCAAGGCAGAAGCGACAGCAAAGTGCGTCTCAAACCTTGTGTCTCTCTGCCCCCCCGTCTCACCGTATCATCTGCCTCCGTAGTCGCTTTCTCTCGCCGTACAGAAACCACCTCTTCAACAACATCATCAAACGCCGACAACAACGTAAATGTTCGATTTTGACACTTCTCTTCTTGTACTTCAGCCTGCTTCTTTCTTGTTCTTGTGTTGTTGATTTGGGTTGGAAATATCTCCTTTTTTTTTTTTTTTTTTAATCCTGAAAATTCTATATATATATATATATATATATATATATATATATATATATTTGAATGGTAGAAGATTTCATACCGAAAGGAGACCGAGATGGTCAGAACAAGCAGCTCAATGAAATAAAGATCAATAAGATACAAAAGAAACTTCACAATTCTTAGGAAAGATACGAAAACAATGAAGGAGGAAGTCGAAAAGTTCCAATTCCTCCCTCAACACGCCTTCCCGGGCTAACCTATCGGCTTCACCATTTGCCGATCTCTTAACATGAAGGAAGGAAGCATCCTATCTTCAATCTCTTCAAAGAATCTAGCAAATCTCCAAGGATAGTGATGGGAACCTTAAGCCATCTAATCACGTTAAGAGAGTCCCCTTCCACGATCACTTTATCCAAGTCTTTGTTCTTGTGGACCCCGATCGGAGGAGGCGGCGAGGAACGAGTCCACGTCGGTCATTTGGATCTCCACATGAAGGAGAGCTCTACCAGGGAACCTTCGAAATAAAGCGCCCTATGGCGATTTAAGAGATACCTCTTGATCCGGAGACAAAAGCCTCGGAACCAAGACATATCTAAAACAATGAAAGAGTTGACATCCATGGATAGGCCATGAAACCAAGAATATACTCTGTTTGCAATGGATCACCAGAAACAATTGGGTCCGTGTCTGATTACGAGTAGGGAAGGTGTTAGGCATTCTACTCGCCCGAGCGTACTCGGTCTCTTATGCCATTTATTTATTATTTTCGAAGAATTTTGGGTAAAAATATATGAAATGAGAACAGATATACCCGGGAAACGTCTACCTAAACATGCATGACCCGGGGATGGGTAAAAGAAAAATAAAACATTCAAATCCTAAAGAGAATTGATATCAGTGTCACCCGATATTGGATTAAATACTAGAATCCACCGTCTCTAAAAGAGGCAGAGAAGACTAGAGTTTATCTAATATCAAATAACTCTGCTATCTATCTCCACATATCCCATCTAATCTTAACTCATCACATCTAGTAAAGTGGTAAACATACGCATGCACATCTACAGCTAAGCAGATAATAGCATTGATAATGAGCAAATATGATAGGCTAGAATAAGGAGGAAACCAGTAAAAGAACTACAGTTAAACAGATAAGCAAAAATAATCAACAGCTAAGCAGTAAAGAGCTACAGCTAAACAGGTGATCAAGAGATAATAAACTAATAAGCAGTAAAGAGCTACAGCTAAACATGTGATCAAGAGATAAGAAACTAGGAAGCAGTAAAGAGCTACAGCTAAACATGTGAATAAACAAGTAAGCTATAACTAAACATGCAATAAAGCTATAAAAACAAGCAATGCTACTACTAAACACATAAAGCTGTGCAAGAAATAAAGGTAATCAGAGGAAAGAGGTAAACACACTATCATGTACCTATGCAGTAAACTAAAACCAATAACAGACCACAAACCCCTAAAACTCTAAAACAATAGAATAAAAAAAATGTGCAACAGTATTCACCTGGACTTGGATGGACTTGGATGACCAGCCATCCAAGCTGCCTACGTATCTAAGTCCCTTTTTGGAATTAAGGCTTACGTAGTTCTATGGCCTATTCTAAGCTATAATGCCTAGTTGTGCCTGTCATTTAAAAAAAAAAAAATGCCTAGTTGTGCCTAGACCACTAAATTAGACTCGACCTAAAGGATCGGACTGATTTTTAAAGCTTCTTGAATGCAATTATTTAGGTTAAAGTGAATTGTGAATTTTAAGACTTCCTATATGCCATAACTAATGCAAGTTAATCATAGACTAATGCAGGTGGTTCCTACATCCTATTTGCAAATATGCTGTATACTAGAAAAACAGATAGGCTCATTAAGTGAATCCTAAATCTAGCCATCAGTTGACTATGCATCAAGCTATATAGTCACAATGACCATTTAGGGGCTTCTAACTCTAGGACTCTCCTAACTATAGGATAAACTCCTAACTCTAAAACGAATACATACAAAACACTCGACACATCTAGGACAAACTCCTAACTCTAAAGGAAGATCTTTTTGAAAACATTTGCAAAATTTTGTTTGAAAGTGTTTGAATAGTTTCTTTTTTAAGGTTTGAAAAGTTTTATTTACAAAGTTTGACTGGATTAGGATAAAGATCCCAAGCTGCCTACGTACCTCGTGAGATAGGATCAAGCCAACGTAGTTCGGAAACAAACTTTCCTACTACGCTCCTAAAACTTTAAGACTTTTTCAAATGTTTTTGAATTTTTCAAAGTATATAAATGTTTTTGAGTTTTAAAATGTTCAAGTGTTTTTAGATTTTTTACAATATTAAAGTGTTTTTAGATTGTTTACAATGTTTTCACCCTTTTGGTCAAAGGCTAAAGGGAACACACAAAACAACACCCTGAGGCAAAACCTTAGGGCTAGAGGGGAAACCCTAAAACAAGTAAACTAGTGTCCCAAGGTAAAATGAAAATGATCCAAGATCCCAAGTAAGTAAAGGTTTAATAAGACTAAGCTAGTCTTTAACTAAGAGGAGTGACAACAACACTAAAGGACGAACTCTTAAGCTAAAGGACAAATTAAAAGTCTATAAGATGGACTCCCAAGCAACCTACTCTAAAGAGAGGGCAAATAAGTTAAAGACTCGCTAATAACGCTACCAAAATGGAGGCAAATAAGACATGACATGTCTCAAAACTTTATAAGGTGGGTACTAGTAAGTTTAAACATGACTAACGATCTATAAGAGGGGGGTAAATGAGACAAATAATGTCTTCTAATTTAAAGGGGTACAACTTCGAGTGGGTTTTATAAACAAGGCAAGGTTTGGTTCCTATAAGTAAACTCTCTACTAAAACCAAGGTACACTCCCTAAGAGGTAAGCTCTAAACAACAAGGCTTGTCTCCAAAGGAGAACTGCCTCATGAGACCAAATATGTCTCCTAGTAGGGCTCTAGATGACTCTTTCATTGCCCTTTGCAATGAATAAGCTACTAATGTTTAAAGGCATCTAAAAGACTAGGAAAGTCTCTAAAGAAAAGAGGAGAATGCTACTAAGACTAGGCGAGTCCCCTAAGGATGGGCTTGGGATGACTCCTTCATCACCCTGGCAATGAGAGAGGGGATAGGTAACTAAGATTAACTCTAGGGACTAAGTCCCCCTAATGAAGAGGAAAATGTAGGAAGTTCATCTAAACTACCCTATTGTGATAACAACATTACAACATTACAACATGTGAAATGCATTTGTTCATTTGTGCATTCATCTTATTGATAGTGAGGTGATCACATAGTTACCGGATTCGCCATCCGCCCTTCGATTCACGATCCGGGGTCACATGATCCCAAACATGGTTCACTAGTGACCTGGATCGCCAAAAATGACGAACCGCAGCGACCCGCAGGAGAGAAAGAGAGAGTTGCATATAGACTAAGAGAGAGATGGAGAGAGAGAGGGAGAGAGCTACAAACTTCATATATTTTGGGTTGAATTGAAACTAGAGCTTTATTTTTGAAAAAAATATGTAGGGCAGACATGAAGTTTTTTTACTTTTTTATTAAATGGATGTAGTATGGACTATAGAAGGATATTCATATATTCCAATGGGAACTTTCTTTTTGAAAAAATATGTATGACATACATGAGGTTATTATATTTTGTGTATTAAATGTATGTAGAGTTTACTATGGAATGACATTCTTGTATATATGTATGCCCTCATCGTACTGCGTACCGGGCTACCATCGTACCCCGTACCACGTACTGGAACGAACCGCGTTCCAGGTAATATTGGGTGATCACAATAAACAACCAACATAGTATAGCCTTACAATACATACTCATGGGTACAGAACCTAAAAATGAACACCGATTATCATATGAATAGAACTTACATTTCCAAAAATATTCACACATTAAAACTTCCTCCCATGAAATCAGATCAACATAGCAGTTTTAACAGAATCATTTGACATTATAAGATGAGAGCTACACACTACTATTGTCTGAGAAATAAAATGGGTGGAATACCTGCTTATCTTAAAACCCTTTTAAAAAGGAACAACACCAAATTATTATTATATTTGAGATTATTCTAAACAAAAGAGTGAACCTGATACAAGTAAGAAATCAGAACAAACCAACTCATGTTGCATAAGTAAATATTAGCAATACTGCCCCTATTTAAATATCAACACCCTAGCATGTCATTTTCCCAAAACATTGCAACTCTAAGGATTCTGGAAAATTTTCAAATCATGGCAATTTATAGGACCTCGTGAATTTTATATACCCAAGCCACTCTATAAATCATGATAATCTTGGCAATTTTACAGAACACAATGATTTTATAAATCAATGCCATTTCTCAGAACATGACAATATCAATAATATTTCCAGGACAAAACAAAAGGATGAAGAGGATAAATTTTGGCTGAAAGCTTCTCCTATAAGACATATGCAATTGTTAAGATTGATGATCAACAAAACAAGCATGGATAATTTGTGTCAGTGTAGTCTCTCTTCTTTTCCTAAAAACAAACTGGGTGACAGCTGTGCTAATGATCAAGAGCCTTACTAATTATCTCTGTTTTAACATCAACATCATTAATTCTATACCCTAACTGGTTGCTTGAAATATTTTTCATGGTTATATAAGAAAGTATAAATTCAATACTGCCAATAAAATCATAGTATATTAACTATTTTTCTTTACTAAAAACGACAAAACTCGGTATTTGTGTAACCTGATGAAGATATTTTTTATCGGTAAAATAAATGAATAAGAAATGATATCAGTACCATTATACACTTGTAACCTTGTCTTATTTCTCATTACTAAAAGAAAATGATCTGCCAAAACTACTTAATGCAATCCAAAAAAAAACTGAAGTTGTAGTAAATAGCACATGTAACCTGAATAGAACACATAATAAATCTTGTATACCTAAAAAATCCATGGAAGCAGGATTCTTCCCTGGGAGCCTTCGATTCCCGCTTTCAATTCCCGTTTCAATTCCCGCTCTGGCAACCTTGAGTAGGATTTTTTCCTGGGAGCCTTCGATTCCTGCTTTCAATTCCCGCTTTCGATTCCTGCTCTGGCAACCTTGAAAAAAACTCCAAATCCTGACAATAAAATATTCTGAACACTAAACTATGCTAAGATCTAATTAACACATACACACACACATGCGCGCGCACACACACAGACACAGACACACACTCACACAGACAGACATACACAAACACACATACATACATACATACATACACACATGTTACTGCCCTGTTTGGGCATAAAGAAAACACTAAGTTGCTGCCCCCATTTGGGGCAGAAAAATATTCACACACAACACTAAGTTGCTGCCCTATTTCAGGGCACAAAAATATATACATATAAAACACTATTACTGCCCTGTTTGGGCACAAAGAAAACACTAAGTTGCTGCCCTATTTCACAGGAATACATACATATCTCACTAAGATGGCGCCCAGTTTGGAGTACCAAAAGCATTCACTAGAACACATAACTGCTGCCCAGTTTTTGGGGCATAAATTACATACTCATAAAATATCACTGCTGCCCTGTTTTTGGGCAGAAAAATATATACATATGAAACACTATTGCTGTCCTATTCTTGGGCATAAAATACATGCGGATACTAAGTCTCACACATCCAACTTTAAAACTGACGAGGACAACAAATACGAAAATCATTTGGTTCATTTAAAAACATTTAGTTGATGAAAATGATAGATAAGTATACAAAGAATCATCGTATTCTATTAAGTACAGAGGACTAACAAGAAGAATGACTTGGTACACAAAATCATTTGATCCTTTTAAGTGCATAGAACTGACGGAAGTGAAGAATCGGATGGGAGAGATGGCTGAACATATCAATGATGTTAGATTTGCCGGTCAAGAGATTTAATGGATACGAAGTGAAAAAGGTAATCGGCAATGGAGGTCTTTAGAGGTATAAAAGGTTTGGAAAAAAGCCAATAAAGATGGTAATTGGGGTAATGGAATTAATGGCCATGGGGATGAAAATCTGAAATTGAATAAGAAGAATCTTGAATTGTCCCAGGCAATGAAGTTGCAAGTGTGGTCGATGATGAAGAGTGGAAATCAAGGGGCTTCAAAGAAGGAATCGTCCAATTGATCTAAAGGTGAATACCACCAAAAGATAAAAAAAAAATCTCCAATCAAAACATTACCAGATCAGCAGTTAGTAGTAACCACACCCAAACCTAAAGGGGTCTGAATGTAAAGAAATGATATATATATATATTTTTGAAACGGAAAAGAAATGATATTATTCTTATAGCATGGAGTCACAATGGGTATTGATAGCAGTATACTATAAAAGAAGGGTAGCTAATATCAGGAATTTATTAAAGATAAAATTATCCACCCAGTTCACCACAGGAGCAACTTATCCTAGGATTTCTATCCCAGTGGAGAACAACAACAGCAACACAACATTTTGAACTAAAAGATCATATATATAGAAAAATTAACAGTGTCACTAATACAACATCAGCACTAACCCCAAGAAACATCTTCTTCCATCTATGTTTCTTCTATGTGAACTGAGCAACCTATTTATTTTACCCAAATAAAATTCGATAGGACTCTCAAAGACTATGACAGAGCATCACTGCAGTGCATAAATATCAATTTCAAAAACAATATACTCAAATTTTAGGCATTGTCAAACTGATAACCTGAAGTTACACATATCCAAAATTAATACCATGCTTTGATAATCGTACTAACTCGACTTTTCCTTTTATTTTAAGAGGGCTTCCAAGAGATCTTCGTTCCGTAACTTTTCCCAACCACCTCCAAACATATTCTCTTTAGATTATCCAACTTTAAATATGAAGTAGTTTACTTTGAACAAACAGTGGAAGATAAAAATATAAGTCCAAAGGACATGTATATAATTGACTCAGGAGTGATGGAAATACCCCTGATTAACTGTTTTTGGTACACTAATAGTTGAGATACTTTACTGTATAATGAAATGCCAAATTATTTTTGAGGAAAACCCAATACTTATGATCTATGAAGCACGGGTACGGGTACGGGGTGCGGGTACGTGATTTGCCAAAAAAACTGGGTGCGGGTACGTTCGGGTACGCTGAATATAATAATATATTTTAATATTTTATTATATATTTATAAAAATTAAAAAAAATAATTGTAGAGCAATCAAATAACAATAACATCACCAAAATGGAAAATTCTAATATTACTCTTCATTTCATAAGTGATTGAGTTCCATATTTCAGAACATGAGGCATCAATACATCATTCATTAGAAAAAAGAGTCTGTCACCAGTGTGTTGACCAGTGCCTGACAAGATGAATAATTTTTAGAGACCAAATTATGAGATTTTTTTTACCGGACTTTTGGGATTTAATAATGTTTGGACACGATAGATTTTATGAATTTTTAAAATTTGAAAAATACCCCACCGTTTGGAAGTTAAGAAAGTTAAAATTTTGACCCGACCATTTTTCTTTGAATTTTGTACTAGAACTGGAGAGTTGACTTTTTTTCCTTTTATATTTGGGTGTTGAAACTATTTTTAGTAAATCCAAAAGGGGGGTATTTCGTTATTTACATGTAAATCTTAAGTAAATGGACATTTACTTAAATGGTTTACATGTAAATACCGAGTACAGGAAAGTAGAGAGAAGTACAGGAGAGGAAAGAGAAGCAGCAGGAAGAAGCGGGACGTGTCGGGTACGCGTGGTGCGCACCCGACACGCACCCAACCACCAAAACTATTTTTTTAAAAAAAAATGGGGTACGTACCCCGGACGTACCCGGGGCGTACCCGGACGTACCCGGACCCCATACGTGTCGGGTGCGAGTGCGGGAGCCCCGGGAGAGTACCCGTGCTTCCTAGCTTATGATGCTCAATGCTATGTAAATGGGACAATGGGACTTATCATTCACTCTACTACAATAATCAATAAGCCAACATCTATATACTACATCAACATGACTTAAAGCATTAGCTGATTATAACCAACATAAATCCGGCCATCCTTTTTTCTTGTGTGTGGTGCTTATCAAGACAACATGAAAATGAAATTTCCAGTTAAAATTCCAGTCAAAATCCTTTTTTCTTTTTTTTAACAACTCTACCTAAAACACAAGTGACTCAAAGAAATCCTCTGATTCCCATCCTTACTATTACTTTCAGACATGTCATCAAAAATGAACTAAACATTGAGGTGTTGGAAACTAACTAAGAAGAGCTAAAAAAAAATTGGAAAGGAAAACAAGCCCCAACTGTCACGAATTACAAGCAAGGGATCTAGGGCCAAAAGAGAGATGAAATTTTTTATTATTCTCTATGAAATGCTTGCACAACCTTTTCATCAAATCAACTTTTTCTATTTTAAAGCTAGTTGAGAATATCAATTTGCCCAAAAATCAGGGCATCTGAAGAAAATCTTTATTATACAGAGAACATATAAGATGAACTAAATAAATAAATAAAAACTTGCAGATAAAGCAAGTGTTTGAGTAGAATTACTCTTTAACCTGTATATCTCATGGATATTATGACTTGTATAAAGAACATGATAAATTACTCGTTAACAGATGCAATATATCCCAAACTATTATAAAACCTTACCAAGAAGAGTAAGCGAGTATAAGGGATATAAACCTCATAAACACAAGAAAAATGTAGTTCAGCTCAAAAGTACTATACCCAAGCAATTAAAATCCACCTCATTTATATACCGAGAACCGCACAGTTTGTAAATCACAAGAGGCAAATACTAATACTAGTGAAATATTACAAGCATCATGCGAACATAAAAATTTTTACGAATAAGTGACTACACCTTAGAAACATATAATTCATTTTTTTTTTACTGAATGAAAACAGATAACAGTTTTAAATAATATATTATAAGAAATATGTGAAGTGAATCATTAACAATTATGCTAAACTCAACTTTGGAAAGCTTGAATCCACTATTTATAAAATTACATTTTCATTTTGTCACACTTCTCAAAAGAACAAAATCAGCACAATTCATAAGAATCGTATACGATTAATAAACTTGAATCCTTGTTCATCATTATTTTATCAGTATAAACACAATTGAGATCCATAAAAAAAAACTTGCAAAACAATCTATCTATTTATTTTTTTAAAAAATCAATGAAAGATATTGTAGTGACTAATCAGCAAGAAAACTGCTGCAGATCATCAGTAAATTATCTCAAATTCCAAATAAACTCTTAACCGAACATCATCAAGTGATCTTCAGAGGAATTGCTACTAATCATAACTAAATAACAACATCAAATAGGATCTAAAAAAGAGAAAATGACAATTGCCTTTTCTTTCGCTTTTTCTTATTTAGCCACAAAAAAAAAATAAAAAAAAAAAAAAAAAAAAATATATATATATATATATATATATATATATATATATGAGGAATAAGATTGTGCGGTCGACCGCACCTAAGCTTAGGTGCGGTCGAGGGCCCAAACACATGGGTCCCACATTTTTTGTGCTGATCAAAACCATTCATTTGCAAGGCCCCATCATAGATAGGGTGTGTACAAAAAATCAGGTCCATTGGATCATCCTAACCCCTCCGAAAGTGGAGGGCAAAAATGGGCATATTTGTGGCAAACGGTGTCTGTCCATTTTTCCCTCAACTTTTGGATGGGTTAGGATGATCCTATGGAGCTGATTTTTTGTACATACCCCATCTATGTAAGAGCTTTTCAGATGAATGCTTTTGATCATCCTAACAAAGTGGGCCCACATGAGTTTGGGGCCCTCGACTGCACCTAAGCTTGGTGCGGTCGACCACACACTCCTTTTCCTCTCTCTCTCTCTCTATATATATATATATATATATAAACCCGTGCGATACACGGGCCGAGAAAGAACTGTACAGACCGCATCATAGGTTGATCCAAACCGTCCATGTGATGGAACACAACATCAATAGGCTGTCCCCGTAAATTCATTTCCATAGGCTGATCCTAGCCCTCCAATCTATAGAGGTTTCCATCGTATGTTGTTCCTCTTCAGGTGCACATAATTCGTAAATATTTTGCAAGGGTGCGGGATTCGTAATATCCCCAAAAATTTCATAAGGAAAAGTCGTTTCTTCATAATTGTCATATTTTGATACCTCTTCTCTGTAGTTTTTTCCGTAATTGTCATACACAGGTACCCGTTGTCCGTAATGTTCCTCCAAAACTTTAATACGTTATGATTATTATTGCCAGCTTTTTTCGGTACTTATTATTTCTAGCCACCTTTAGAGAAATAGTATTTCCGTGAAGTTTTTCACCATGGGTGAGACGTAGCCTTCGGAGAAGGTGGCTAGCAAATTGGAAAAACTTTTCCAAAATTCTTTTCCTGGAAAAGAAGAATGACATTTTGTAATCCTACAGGCTATATATGATTGTGAGCGGCCCCTCATATAAGCTTATATGAGGTGACTGCTAAAAACATGGTGGGCCCATATTTTTGGGGTGATCCGAGCCGGTCATTTGATAGGCCCTGACGTAGATAGGGGGTGCCCAAAAAATCAGCTCCATAGGATCATCCCAACCCTACTAACTGTGGAGGTGAAAGAGGGGGAAATGGGTGGTTATAAATTTGCCCACTTACCCGTCCATTTTCCCCTCTTTCACCTTCACAGTACGAAGGGTTGAGATGATCCTATGGAGCTGATTTTTTGGGCACCCCTTATCTACGTCAGGGCCTATCAAATGACCGGTTCGGATCACCCAAAAAATGTGTGCTCACCATGTTTTTAGCCGTCACCTCATATAAGCTTATATGAGGGACCGCTCACAATCACTTTCCCCATATATATATATATATATATATATATATATATATATATATATATATATAACCCCTCCATTTGTGGAGGACAAAAATGGGGCAGATTTGTGTCTGTCCATTTTTGTCCTCCATAAATGGAGGGGTTAGGATGATCCTATGGAGCTGATTTTTGGTACACCCCCCATCTATGTAAGGGACTTTCAAATGAATGGTTTGGATCATCCTAACAAAGTGGGCCCCCATGTGATTGGGCAAGCTAGCTCACCATAAGTTTGGTGAGCTTAAGCTCACCAACAGTTTCCTCATATGTATCCAAACCATTCATTTGAAAGTCCCTTACATAGATGGGGGGTGTACCAAAAATCAGCTCCATAGGATCATCCTAACCCCTCCATTTGTGGAGGACAAAAATGGGGCAGATTTGTGTCTGTCCATTTTTGTCCTCCACAAATGGAGGGGTTAGGATGATCCTATGGAGCTGATTTTTGGTACACCCCCCCATCTATGTAAGGGACTTTCAAATGAATGGTTTGGATCATCCTAACAAAGTGGGCCCCCATGTGATTGGGCAAGCTAGCTTAAGCTCACCAAACTTATGGTGAGCTAGCTTGCCCAATCACATGGGTCCCACATTTTGGGGAGTGATCCAAACCATTCATTTGCAAGGCCTTATCATAGATAGGGGGTGTACCAAAAATCAGCTCCATAGGATCATCCTAACCCCTCCATTTGTGGAGGACAAAAATGGGGCAGATTTGTGTCTGTCCATTTTTGTCCTCCACAAATGGAGGGGTTAGGATGATCCTATGGAGCTGATTTTTGGTACACCCCCCATCTATGTAAGGGACTTTCAAATGAATGGTTTGGATCATCCTAACAAAGTGGGCCCCCATGTGATTGGGCAAGCTAGCTCACCATAAGTTTGGTGAGCTTAAGCTCACCAACAGTTTTCTCTCTCTCTCTCTCTCTCTCTCTCTCTATATATATATATATATATATATATATATATATATATATATATATATATATATATATATATATATATATATATACACACACACTAACCTGAAGCAAAGACTCTGTTTTTGCCTGTTCTTTCCTTTGCCTTTAACTCACCGAAATGTCGAGAAGATGAAAATCGATTTCTCAAATAAAACTACTAACAAAGCCACTGATTCTCATTTCTCTCCTTCAAAGAACGTCAACTATGACAATGGAAAAGTCGGATCTAAGGTCTTAAAATTTAAATCCATGCTTTAAGCTTTAAATCTAAGGTAGAAGACTTCTGATCTAGGCTAATGGAGCTCGAATCCCGAATTTCTAAGGTTTCTCAGATTACAAGTAAGGTTTGAGTCTTGAATTCAAGGTTTGAAGTTATAGAACTAGGGTTTCAGCAACACATTTGAAGTTTTAAGGTGAAAAATAGCAGATTTAGGCCTTTTAGAAATTTTGAGCTTGGATTTGGTGAAGAAAAAGAAGAAGGAATTGATGGCTTAAAGAAAGAACAAAGGAGAAAACAGCAGGTATGTGCTGGACAGAGCCTTACCGAAGCTTGGAATAACGGCCGGAGTCCAGTTAAATTCTAACCAGAGAAGAGAGTGTTTTGGCCGGAATAGGAGCAAAGAGCTAGGGTTTGGATCGAATTTTCTCTTCTCTGATTTTAGCTTTGCTAGGGTTTTCTTTCTGAAACGATGGAGAGCCTCTAATTTCTTCTTAGCTTAAGAAAGATGCTTTAGCTTCTATTTATAGGCCCAAGGTATAATTTTACCCCCTATTATGTTATGAGACACCCCCTTTTAATTAGTTCTTGCTTCGTTTCGTTAATAACGGGTGATCTCGTGAAAATTGCTTAGTAAAATTTAAGAACATAAGTTCAGACCCTCTTAGTTGTCCAAGAACAACCCTTTACTACAAATTACTCTAACTAACCACCCCCTAAACAGGATAAACTACTCCCCTCTTCTACACTATACTACAAACTACGCTCATCCTATTAAGCAATTCCCGTCCGATTCTTCTGAAATTTTACGGGGACCTACTTGGGATTCCCTACCTTAAGGCAAAGCTTGGGACTCTAGTTTACCTATTTAAAGGGTTTTTAATCAAACCAAGTTATTTGGGGTTCGGTCAAAATGGGGTGTCTACAGTTCTCAAGAAACTTAATTCCTTGATGAGCGGCTCGCATTTCTACTTCCCTTGAATCAGCAATCCTGCAAAGGCCAACTTAAGTATTCCGTTTTCGTCTCTTAACTCTACCAATTCCAAAAGGTCCTGGATTTCCCATGCTGAATCTATCACAGTTCAATTTTAGAAAACCTGGGGCAGGAGGCCCTCCATTCCTCCACAATCACGACAGTAAAATAAGTAGATGATGAAGAGGTGGACTCATCGACTTTAAGAGAGGCCATTTACTGAGAACTAGTCTCCACGTGATCCATAAGGAAGAGCAAACGCCAAACAACAACAACAACAACAACAACCAACAACAAGAGGATCACCAACAACAGCAAAAACCAATAATGGCAAAGATAGCTAACATCCAACAACCGCCAAGAAGCCACCAACTGGTCAACCACGACAAAGGCATCAACAACCACCAACAACAATAACGTCATAAATCTGCCAACAGCTTCCACGAACCATTCACCAACAAGATTCCATAAATTTGGAATCCCACCGACAACCAAGTACCACCAATAACAACCACCAACAATTACCAACAGCAATCACCAACAATCACCAAGAACAACCACCAAACCGAGTACACAATCACCATCACCAACCAAATACCACCAATAACAACCACCAACAAGTACCAAGAACAATCACGAACAATCACCAATAACCACCACCAACAATCACCATAAGCACAACTAGCGCACCACCAAAGTCCCAACATACACCGGGAAACACATCAATATGGGGTTCCTGGAGACACAGCACATCTAGAACACCACATACACATAGTAGAAATGAAGGAGGATCATCAACCGACGTCCCAGAACCAATAACGGGTTGAGAGGAGAGGGAAAAAAGGGTTGAGATCATAAAAAAAAAGGGATTAGGGACTGAAGTGAGAGATTTTCAAATGTAATAGTAGGGTTAGAACTCAATGAGAATAGAAAAGAGATTTGGGATTAAGAGGGGGTTAAGGTTAGGATAAGGGGAAATTACATTTAAGGCTTCTAGGATTAGGTTTTGGGGAGGCAAGAAGGAGGGATAGGGTGGGAAAGGGGTGAAAATATGGGAAAGGGGTGGGTGTTTGGGCTTTTTTTTTTTTTTTGGGGGGGGGGGGGGGGGTTATGTGTCTAATGGAAGGGGGGACTAGGGTTAGAGAATGAGATAGGCGACAGCTAGGGTAGGGGTGAAAAACCCAAATATTGAGGCTTTAGGGTCGCGGCGGCTAGGGTACCATGTTATCTTCTCCATTTGATGAGGAGAGAAGAGTAGTAGAGAAGAGAGGAGAGGAGAAGAGATAGTGGAAAAGGGTGCGAGAGAGTTGTTATCTCCTAGAAAGCACGGGTACTCTCCCGGGCCTCCCGTACCCGACACGTATGGGGTGCTGGTACGTTCGGGTACGCCTTGGGTACGTCCCGGGTACGTACCCACATAATTAAAAAAATAAAAAAGCCTTTTTCTTGTACTGGGTGCGTGTCAGGTGCGTTAGGGGTGCGCACCCACACGTATCCGACACGTCCTGCTTCTCTTACCTGGTTTGTAAACCCTTCCTGCTTCTTCTCTCTCATTTCATGTGCTTAGTATTTACATGTAAACCATTTAAGTAAATGTCCATTTACTTAAGATTTACATGTAAATAACGGAATACCCCTCATTTGGATTTATTAACAATAGTTTCAAGACCCAAATCTGAAAGGAAAAAAAGTCAACTGTCCTGTTCTAGTACAAAATTTGCAAAAAAATGGTCGGGTCAAAATTTAAACTTTCTTAACTTCCAAATGATGGGGTATTTTTCAAATTTTAAAAATTCATAAAATCTATCATGTCCAAACATTATTAAATCCCAAAAGTTTGGTAAAAGAAATCTCATAATTTGGTCTCTAAAAATTATTTATCTTGTCAGGCACTGGTCAACACACTCGCGATAGACTTTTTTTCAAATGAATGATGTATTATGCCTCATGTTATGAAATATGGAACTTAATCACTTATGAAATGAAGAGTAATATTAGAATTTTCAACTTAATCACTTATGAAATGAAGAGTAATATTAGAATTTTCCATTTTGGTGATGTTATTGTTATTTGATTGCTCTCCAATTACTTTTTTTTTAATTTTTATAAATATATAATAAAATATTAAAATTTATTATTATATTCGGCGTACCCGAACGTACCTGCACCCGGTTTTTTTGGAAAATCACGTACCCACGTATCTGTGTCGTGTCGTACTCGCACCCCGTACCCCGTACCCGTGCTTCATAGGTTATCTCTCACCCACGCCGAAATTCTCTTTTATTATGTGTGTGGAATAGGATTACATAGAAAGACAAGAATACCCCCACTTAAGTGGGGTAGCCAATACGCCCACTTTAACAGCGTCTAACATTGACTCAAAGATATAATCTTAGGAAGCATAATTTTCAGGCGCTCTTCTAGGACTTTTGCTAGAACCTTATAAAGACAACCAACCAAGCTTCTGGGGCGAAAGTTGGCTAATATTTGCAGCACCTCTAACTTTGGGAATCAGAGCCATGAAAGTTGCACTAGTTCCCATGTCTAACTCCAATCCTTCACAGAACTCTGAAAAGAACTTAAGAAGTCCTCTTTAACATACCCTCAACAATTTTGAAAATATGCGAGACAAAAACTATCAGGCTAGGACCTTTATCTTTCCCCAAAGAGAAAATCCCATTCTCTATTTTTCTATTTCCTCATCTGAAAAAGGATTTTCCAAATTCTTTTTTTCCTCTAAAAAGGATTTTCTAGATTCCTTTTTTCCTCCCCCTTGTCTTCCAAACTCCACCTCCTCAGGAACTGGGCAGATGATCCTCTCTGATGAGTATAACTCCTATAAAACTCAATTGTTTCCTTAGTAATATTATCAGACAACACCCAGTTTACTTGCAGGACATCAATTCGATCACCCCCCCTCTTCGCGCCGGCGATGCCATGAAAATAAGCTGTATTTCTATCTCCCTCTTTTAGCCACGTAACTCTCACTTTTGCCTCCAAGATATTTCTTCCTGCAATAGGATCCAATTATATTCCTCTTTTAGTTTTCCCACCTCTTCCATTTCCTCCTCACAGGCCATTCTTCTCTCTTCCTTTCTTGCGATTTCTTTGATCCTGGAAATTAGCCACCCCTTTCTTTCTAAGCTTTTCTTTTTTCTTTCGCACTCCCATTGTAACTTTTTCTTTACATACTGTAGTTTCGAGCCATTAACAACATATGCCGGTCCGATCGCCTTGTGTTTGCACCGCCACTTTCCAAACCTCCATTTTGGGGGATTCCAACCAAGCTATTTCAAATTTGAAAGGAGTAGGGCCCCATGACTCCAATCTTGGTTCTAAAAACAGTGGTCAATGATCAGAAATGGTGTGAAGAATAGCTTTTTGACATATGTCAGGGAAACAAGCAATCCTACGAGGGCATATGAGGAAGCGATCAATCCTACTACAACTAGCATTTCTACTCTTAAGTAAATCAATCAACTCATGTGAGCCAATAAAGTTGGCAAAGGTACCCATTCGCTCCTTTACCAGTCAGATTTCATTGAAGTCTTCCCCAATGCACCACGGATTTGTTGATCTCGAACTCATTTCCTCCAATTCCTCCCATAATAAACATTTCTCTTCCCTTAAAACTCGGCCATAAACTCGAGAATAAGTTCACATCAAATTGCCACTTAAGTTTCTTAGAACAACTGACACTGAGAATCTTCCAACCCATGTATTGACAAGTTCCAGCTTGGCTACATCCCAAGCAACTAATATCCCTCCTGATGCACCCTCTGCATTCCGAGAGGCAAAATCCCTGTGGTTTCGCACTCCCAGAGTTTTGATCGCTACTATATTAACCACTGACCACTTTGTTTCTTGGATACACAAGATGTCTGGCTTGTGTTTACTCAATAATTCTTTTATCGGGGCCTTTTTTTTTCCAGGGAGCCCAGCTCATTTATATTCTAGGAGAGAATCTTGATGGATAACAATGATGATTAGTTCCTTTCCCCTTGGAGATGCTTCTCCCTCCCATTCCTTCCCCCTACTTTTTAGGTTTCTTTGTGTTGAACCTTCATAGTTGATTCTCGACTATAATCTAGACAACTCTCTTAGCTTCTTCTTTGTTGCTTCCAAATTTGAGAAGTCTTGTTGCTCTCTCAACTGGAACTCCCTAGCTTCCGCCAGCCCCTCCTCTAGACCCACAAAAGCTAGGCCCAAAATTTTGCTAGTTGCCATTACATGGCTCACAAAAATCTCAATAATGTCCCCTTCCGGGCCTTGCCACACTAGTGGTTCAATAGCTTCCTCGGCCTGTAGCACTATTGCCATTTCATCATAACCCTTTGCCTCTACTGAGATCCCCCTCAATGTTCTTTTCTTATAACTCTCAAACATGCAAAATCTCTTTCTGTGAAGACTCAGCAAACCAAGGGTTTGGATCTCATGACTAAGTTTTGCCGGGCTGATTTCCAAAGTCTCCAAACTTGTGTCTATCCTTGAACCCTGCAGATCATCAAAGAAAGGACAAAATCCAAGAGAAATTTCACAAGGGATAAAGATGTCCGCACCTAGGCAAAGGTATTAGGAGACCGTTGGAAGAAGGTTCTCTCCTAAGTCTCCTACAGCCTTTTTCCCGGATACTCGAACTTCTTCATTATAAATAGCGCTTGAGCTAGAGCATTCCTCACTCCCCTCCAATCAGATTCGCCGAACTTCACTGATCAAATCTTCTGAAAAGGGAGCCATACCAATCTGAAAGCTTTAGCCCAACTTGCACATGAACTCTCAAAATCCACCGAGAAGGATTTTTGCCAAGAATAGCTTACATGATGGCTATCCAGATGTGTTGGGCTAAGGTCCATGGTGAAGATCTTCACACTTCTCTATTGTGTTAGAGAGACACCTTCGTTTAGGAACTCGCCGTCGTTGAAGTGAGTTATCTGTTTCCCGAACTTGATAATGGAGAAATGGGTCCACACACCTTCCTTGTTATGCCCAAGGTAAAAACCGATAGTCCAGGGACCTTCATGGGTTCGAATCGAGATATCCACAACAGTCCAGGACCACCAGGAAATTCGCACCCCTCCCAATACCTGAAAAGTCGAGGTTTATAGTTTTTCGTTTTGTCTTATGGATAAAGGACTCCTGCCCAAAGCTACCCTTTTCTCAAAAGTCAGGTGTCCTTGAGGAAGTTTTTGTGTTTTTCTTTTCAGAGATAAGGCTAGCCCGAGCTGCCCGACTACTCAATGCTTCTGACGAGAAAGTGACAGAATCACTCGACGGCGCATAGTATGCTTCCAATTTGAATTTCAAAATGATCTTGCACCAGGGTGCTATCTTGTGCCGACACACTACCATGCACCGACACGCGATCGTGCTCCAACGTCGGGTTCTCGAACCCTCCTCCATCGACTTCCACCTCCAAATTGTCAAATGAAGCATCCCTAGAAACTTTTTCCTCTAAATCCACTTTTTTTTTCTGATGGCCAGGTGACGTTGGAGGGCGCTTACTCGATTTTACCATCTCTATCAAGAAGAGCTCTTCATCAATCATTCATTGAACTTTCATCTTTACTGGGGCTTCCTCATACGTCATCAGCAAAACCTTTCCTTACTTATCCTTGGCTCATCTCACACGACTCATCGGTAGCCAGAACTCTTTCGACTTTACTACCCACCGCTCTGAAGTTCTCGGCATACCACGTGTGAGCCAGGATTCATCTAGCACTCCACCATGAAGCAGAGAGCAAATCCTTAAACTTCACAAACCACCACTCCATTTCTAAAAATGGAGAGTCCCAGCTCCGGGGCCATCTATTCTTCAGAGCCTCATTGTCTCCTTAGGCGGTGGAAAGATCAACACCTCCCATTTTGCGATCTGGTGAATTGAAATCCCCCCCTACAGTTCACTTGAGCCTTCCAGCCAACTATTCAGTGATGAAATGTTTGCCGAGTAGTTCGGTTCGAGTCTCCCCCAGGTACTCATCTTTATTTCTGGGATGGATCTCAGGGCCACAGGATCGGATCCTTCAAACTGAACTGTGATGACATTGCCATAAAAAAGAGGGTTTTCTTTCTCCGCCGGATTATTCTCCTCCAATGAAGGTTCCCGAACTTCCGGATCCTTACCAACGCACTATTCATTGCTGCCTTCTTTAGCAAGCTGGTTTCTCTTTCCTATAGTCTTGTTTTTACTGAGATTTTGATCGAAGCGGGACGAACCGGCATCTGGAACATCTCCAGGCTCCCACTTTCTCGTCCCTTCTCCTAGCGACATTTTTCAGACTTCTCTCCCTCCTGCTTGTGGCTACTGCCCATGTCTGCTCTTGTGATTTTGCTAGTTCTTGTCTTTAAGCAATTCGCCTCTCCCATCCATTGTTTTCATATCTGTTTTTTACTGTCCTTTTGTTCGGATCGCCATCTTCTGCGAGGTTCCGTTTTTTACCCCCATACTTCTCGATCCATCGCTGGTTTCTCCCAAATTGTTAGATCCATCCCTGGTTTCTCCCAAATTGCCAGTTCCATTACTGATTTATTTAAGTTTCCTCTCAATCGACCATTATCACTTTAAAAATTCAAAGGACTTGCGGATACCAGTGACAAGAGGAGCAACAAGACCTATGGAATATCCCGCATCCCTTTGTTTGATTCCAGCTCCAAATCTATCTTCTAAGCTCACTAAAATAAATCCTTTATTAACCCAACACTATTGTTTCATTGTAGGTTGACTACGGACAACATCCCAAAAAAGGGATTTGTTGTTAGTTCCCCGAAAAGTTTAAAGTTTGTGGAGGTGTCAATTCAATAAAAGATCTTAAGGCACATCATGAAATACAAAAGTTGCAAAATTATTCTTAAGAGATTAGTCTTTGGCTAAATTATGAGCAATAGTTCTAGTTTGCATGGAGTGCAAATAATTTATTACCCAAACAAAGAGTGGAACTGAAGGCTTGTTTGATCCCAACTCGAGGAGTATCTCACCAATCTAGAAAGGCTGTCGATGGAGTCAATGCATCAAACTATAAAGACTAAAACTTCTTTATAAAAAAAAGCTCAGTGTTATCGCTGAAATTAGTACAATGTTTCATTCCTTGGAATAGGCATCATTCTCCTTTGTGATTCCTTCCATAGGATTTCTACGTCCACAAGATGATGTTCTCAGCATAACTCTGATGCCAAAATGATGCACGACATTTCTAGAGAAGGGTACACTCGGAGGGTGAGTGTTGGAAGGGCAGGGGATTGGATTCTAGTAGTGAACTACATGGAATCCAATACAAGGATTTCAAGAATCGGTGGTGTACCTAAGTGCTTCAAGTGCTTGGGTTTCGTCCATATAGCGACATAGTGCCCATACCGACGGTATGTGAATTTGGTCGAAGAAGTTGATGAGTTGGCCAAAATGAATGTTCTAGATGAACAACCACCCTCTGAGAACTACAATAATGACGAGGGTGACGAGATCACTTAGAGCGATCATGAGGAGGCGTTAATTATTCAACGTGCTATGAATACAACCAAAATTGAGGAAAAGTCAGACGGGTTGCGGCACCATATTGTCCATACAAGATATACGTCGAATGGCAAGGTATGTGATATCATCATTGACAACGGAAGTTGTGACAACGTAGTGACACAAGATATGCTCGGCAAGCTCAACCTCAAGACCGAGAGGAGGCCTACGCCTTCCAAGCTTGCATGATTCAATAAAGGAAATGAGGTACTTGTTAATCAACGTTGTTTAGTGTAACGACCCAGATTTTTACTGCACGGATCGCTGTGGGCAACAAAACATATTTATTCCTTTAATTACACAGCGGAAGGTTAAAGTACATCCTGAATTTACAAAAATCCCAAGTATGACATTTAAAACCTTTTTACATTTGAGGAGATTGACTAGGTTCATCATTTCCGTATTTCCTCAAGTTGCTTTCACACTTCTCATAACTAACGTTCCTTATTGACAAATACTCCCGCATCCAAATTTCAAATCCTGGTGGGAAAAAGTGGGTTAGGAGAGCAGGTATATAGAAGCTTCGACAAGTAGCTGAAATCAATAATAAGAGACAGTTCTATAAAAATATGCAGTATTTTGTATAGAACATAATATGAGTTTAAAACTAATACTAGTAGGATTTTTTTATAGAAACAATTTAACCGGATAGTAAAACAAACCATTTAAAGCCCAATAATTTCTAACTGTTTCTATTTCTGAAGTTTCTTGTAATGATTCGTCTCACCCTCGTGTTGTCCGTTTTGGACTTAACTCGCTTCTTCTTTTGGGTAAGTCGACGGCTCAGAGGTACAAACACGTCACACGAGAGAGACTATTGCACATTTACCTCTTCCATTTCTTTCATTTCTCATTTTCGTTCAAACTTTTCGTGCATATAAAATCCAACATTTCATTTCATTTTCCAGAATGAAATGCATTTCATCATTTTGAAACAAATATGATTTGATATTTCCCAAATGTTATTTGAATAAAACAACATATAATCATATCCCCATCACTTTCATTGAGAAAAGATACCAGTCGAGTTTAGCTATCACCTGCTTTATCAAACCTGAGAAGTGTGAATTTGAAGATGCTTGACCTTGAAGATGACAACGATAAGGGAGAAGTGATTCTCCTAGCCTTTTCCTTCTTCTCCCTCTCTTCCTCCCTTTTCTTTCTCTCCTTTTCCTCTCTTCTCTTTCTTTTTCTTCCTTTTCTCTTCCTGGCTGCTCTATTTATAGGAAAAACTGAGGGGAATAATAACATGTGAATAGTTTTATGCATAATAACTGTTATTTTTACTGGGTATTACATTTAGTTTCGTTTTCCATTGGTAAATAATATCATGATGATCAATGGTGCCGATGGATGCTTGCCACTTGTTGGGTTGACTGTGGTAATACGATCGAAAAGATATCCATGACGGCTACAAAAACACTTACGCATTTATTAAAGATGGTGTGAAAGTGATTTTGGGTCCAACTAAGATGGAAAGTATTCCTAAGCCTTTAAAAGGGGAGCGAAGAAACTTCCTATCGAGGGCCGAATGTTTTAGAGCAATGGAAAGAAAATAGGGGAGGGAGCAGTAAAAAAATTAAAGAATTGACCAATAAGAATAGGAAGCATGTGAAATTTAAAGGAGACTTTGCTTGGATCGACATGTGGAAGGAGATATTCGCAAGGGACAAATATGACAAGTTACAAGACTAAGCGGATGGACCGTTCTGTGTACTCAAGCGTATTGGTGAGAATGCTTATATGATTGATCTACGTCGTGACATGAGAGTCTCTGCAACTTCTAACGTAGCTAATTTGGAGGCATATCATGGAGATGACATTGATGATCATTTGGCCTCAAGGATGAGTTCTTCTCAACCAGAGGAGTCTGATGCAGCTGCATCTTTTTTTAAGGATGATGATCTTATCCCAGATATCCAGCCAAATAGAGTTAGCATGAGGCCTTCTTCGTTTTATTGGAATAGTTAGCATGATTCTTTTTTTTTAAAGTACCTTATCTCAAAGATTTCGTTGCTTAGTGTTTAACAAAATCCGTTTTTATTGGGATTGGCAAAATCTGTTTTTTATTAGGAGTTTAGAAGTAGTGCTTTCTTTAACAGTTAGGATTCTTAGGATTCTTTTATTTATGGACTCTTGTATCTTTACCATTCAACACAACTCAACAAAACCTTTGTCCCAAACTAGTTGGAGTCGGCTAAATGAATCCTTTAGAAAAAATTCATGAAGAAGGTGAAAGGAATCTACCCAGCTCTAATCCTGGCTCTAGTTGGGTTCGTCAACGTGGATCATTTTCTTCCATTTTATCCTATCCATGGTCATGTTCTCTGTTATGTTCCTAGCTATCAAGTCTTCCTCACTATTTCTACCCAAGTTGTTTTTGGTCTGCCCATACCTCTTTTTACTCCATCAACTTGGCACGAGTCACCTCTTCTCACTGGAGCATCCAAAGGCCTACATTGGATATGTCCAAACTATCTTAAGCAGTGCTCTCTCATCTTCTCCTCAGTTGGTGCCACCCCCACCTTTTTACCAATGTCTTCATTTTTAATTCTATCTAACCTTGTGTGGCCGCGCATCCATCTACATCTCCGCTACTTTTATCTCATGCACATGTTGCTTCTTGGGGGCCCAACATTCTGAGCCGTACAACATGGCTGGCCTCACAACGGTCTTATAAAACGTTTCCTTCAACTTGGTAGGGATTTTATGATCGCACAGAACTCCTGAGGCAAGCTTCCACTCTTATATCTTTACCATTCAAAAAAAGAAAAAAAGACTCTTATATCTTTATAAAAGGAGAAGTGGATGTGATATTGTAGGAGGTTTTCTTGTTGGAGATTTGATGAAAAAGTAAATTATTATTCATTCATCTTTGTTACGGTCTGATGGTACAAATTGTGGATCAAAGTGTGAAAGTTCAGTTTAGGCTTTTGGGTTTGTTCTCCTTCTGCCGCTTTAATAAAGCTAGTCCGGCCTCCCCAAATGGACCACAACTCCAATTAAGGATGATGTGCTTAAACTTTGGAGGGTCCAATGCACTCCAAAGCACTTAAAGAAAGCATACCATACTCTTGATGCAAAGGGCCAGTGCAGTAGAATATGATCGAGGGACTCTTCCTCTCGTCTGCAGAGCATGCATGGCACACCAACTGGGTAATGGTACCGAACTGGTGAAAAAAAAATAAAAAATGGAACCTTCGTGTGAAGAATACTCAATCTTAATTTGTTTAAGTTTTCTTGACTTATTTTTTCTTATTTTCCTACATTTACTGGCAGATTGTTTTGCTAAATGTTATGAAATTCTCGTCCTCATATGTAGCGTTACAAGTTTAATGTCTTCCATGTGATGTGAAATTTCTGATCTCCTTTGCTTGGTCTTCTCCTCTGCTTTATCTCTCATGTAGAAGTATTGAGAGACAATAGATAATTATGACCTACATAGGCTAATTTTGCCCATGCAAATTAGTTGGTTGCTTTGGTATTTCCAAATAATTACCCCAATAGAACTGCTCTCTTCTTGCAGAAATTTCTGCAAAATAATTATGAAGAGGACGATGATGTAAGTGAAGATGATGCTATTGAAGCACTCTTTAGTCAGCTGGAAGAAGATCTTAAAAATGATGACCTGTTAGCTAATGACAGCGATGGTGATATAACGGAGGAAGACCTGGCTAGACTAGAACAAGAGTTGGAGGATGCACTTGGTGATGATGAATTATCACTAGTGTTACGCTCAAATGCAGACAGTATAGAAAGTGATGATGATGATGCCGAAGAAGAAGAAGAAGACAAACCTTTGAAGCTTAAAAATTGGCAACTCCGTAGATTGGCTTCGGCTTTAAAGATTGGTCGACGCAAAACTAGTGTAAGCCACCTTTTATGCAGGGTTGTGAGAATCTGGTTGCCCATAGTACTTTTTTTCCCTGAAAAATGTAACGCTTTCTATTTTTGCTTTGCAGATCAAAAGTCTTGCAGCAGAGCTTGGTCTTGATCGGGCTTTGGTCCTTGAATTGCTTCGTGACCCCCCTCCAAATCTTCTATTGCTGTGTGCTTCTTTACCTGATAAAGTCATCCCGCCATCTTCAGAGCCTGAAACCAAACCTCCTGTGCAACTGGAATCTTCTCCTGTGATGGTAGGTGTTGCAAGACCTGAGCCGCAAGTAAAAGTTCCAGTCCATGTCATGCGAAACAGATGGTCTACCCAAAAAAGACTGAAGAAAGTGCAAATTGAAACCCTTGAAAGAGTTTATGCTCGCACAAAACGCCCCACCGTGAGTGAAGTTTTTTCGTTGTTTGTACGTTATTTGAAATAATAAATGGATTATTCACCTGCTTTTATTTTTCATGGGTTATCTGTGAGCAATAACTTCTCGGTCTCTGTTTTATTAATGAAATCTATTTGCCATTTAAAAAAAATTGTGACCGATAACTTTTCGCATGCAACGAATGGGCAAATATTTTCTGCCAAATTATCTTTTTTTTTTTCCGAATTATAATTTCTGCCAAATTATCTTGCAAAATTTTGATGGAGATATATCCATTTATTGTATATTATGTATAGATTCTTTTTTGTTTTAAATATATTATGTATAAATTCTTATCATTGTAAACTGCACACCAAAGACTGGACAAAATTCCCTTTAATTTCATTTAAAACTGAGGGGATGATTTGAGTCATTTGACAAGATGCAGTTTTATTGGCATCATTCTTGCTGTTGACATATAAAAGGAAAGTTCTAGGAAGAGAGAAATTAATGTAAAGCTGGCCCTACATTGAACTTCAGTCTCAGGACACCTCCCTAGCTAAGGTAGCTGCAAGATTGTTTGCTTCTCTTGGTGTGTGTGAAAAGGATATGGCAATACCCCTTGTCAATTCCAAAATCTTATCAATAATGCGTGCTCATAGTCCAACGGCTGGGTTATACGTTTTTTGCCAAGAGATCTTAATATGTAGTTGCTCTCTACAACAAGATTACATGTGAAATTGTTGCAATTGCAGAAAAAAAAATCTTAGCACATTCTAGAAGGGTTCAGGACTTGAGTTTAGTTTGAGTATTTATAATAGTAGGACCTGAGAAATTCTCTCCATCTTTTCTCTATCATTGCTGGATATGATCCCAATGCCGGCAGGGTGTAGACTACCTTATGTTAAAGTTTAGCCTGAGTGTGTCAATAATACAATGGAGGCACCACCCATCTTGCCATTCGTTTCTCCGATCTTGTCTACTTCCCATTACATATTTCCAACTCCTATGAAGATCTTGCAACAAGATCTCCAGAACCTTTATTGCTAGTGTCTAATTGGTGACAATACTCTTTTTTTTGAAAAATGACAGTTTCATTAATATTAAGATAGCAATTTGGACCAGTAGTCCCATCCCGCTATACAGAATATTAACGTATATGGGCACGGGCATCCCCGAGACCAAATCAGAGATGTACAAAGTAAGAGACGCAGAATAAGCAAAAATAGGCCTTAGTACCATTCAGCGACCTAATTTCCTGTCAGTTCCCATAACATTCTTGATGCACCTCTCAAACTACCGGTCAAACTTGCATTATGAAATTCTAGAACTTTGGAGAGTGTAACACTTCTATTAAACAATATCTAATTTGGGCAGTGTCAACAGGATTTGTGACAACAAACCTGCCACCAAAAAGCCAATTTTCCCAAAACAAACAACTAAAATTCAATCGGCTAAAGCCTCCAAACTTATAGTGACAAAATTCTTCCTTATGTCGTCCAGACGGATTCTTCCCCAGGGATACTTACAGAACCAAGTCTGATTAGAACATAGCAAATCCTCAAAGAAGATTGACAAAGGCGTCCCAGATGGCGAATAGCTCTATCAAGCTTATCAAATTCCTTACATGCTAAATTGTTCCTATGATCTCTGATACGGTTTTAAAAAAGACTCGTTAAACTACCAGTGAATTAACAAGAATTCCTCCTCCCATCATTCCTGAGCCCGTCTCAGAGGAGCGTACAGGCTAATTGCTTAAATCCCTTCCCCAATCTTCTTATCGGCTTCTTTTTCTCTTGCCTCTTTCTCTATCTTATCTCTTGCCGCCATTGCAAGAAATATGTCTTTGGTTGCCCCCAAGTCTTCCTCGTATTCAATACCAAATACATCGCCTACTGTTAACAAATCATCAAACTCTTCGGAAAACGTTCTAGGACTCCTTAATTCTTCTGAGCTATTATCAACCCATTTTGCCTTACCTTTAAGGTCTTCATTAGGCCTTTGGGGTTCCCCGGCATGCTGATCTATTTCCAATCCTGGAATGGCCAAAGTTTCAACCGTCGCAGAGTTCGGATTGTCCCGATTGTTCTCCAAATCCCTAATAACATTCTTCCTTTCTTCTTCCCAAAGGCGCGCCGGGTACGTCTTTCCTTTTCCAAGAATTTTGCTGAACATGGGAAGTTCAAGAAGAGGTAGATGCAATTCCTTGTCACTCGTCGATTCAGAGGAATTAAGTACGATACTGGTATTATTGGTAGAAGCTTTCCCTAACTGAGCCCAGCACTTCTTTAGCGGGCTGAGTGACGCCTCACAAGGGGTGGGTGACTCATTCCTAGCTAGATTTTCATTGTATCGAAGGTCTTTTAATAGCTCGATGTCTCTAGCCACAAACGAAAAGTCCTAGGTGGCCAATGAGTTTCCACCCTGAGTCGCATCCTTCCCTGACATGTCTATTGGAGGGGAGCTGTCAAAGTTTCGAAGGAGTTTCTGGGAATCAACAGCCAATCTCCTCATCATGCAATCCTCTTTCCTAAATATACCTTTAAGTTTTCTTGTAAAGAGTGAGAGACCACCCCGAGCAGCTAATACCCGTACTTCTGAATTTCTACGGGATATATTACCTCTTCCTGTACGTGGGCACTTCTCCTTTGGCCCTTTTACTTTCGTCATTATTAAATCTGTTTTTTATTTTTAGGGCCTTTTTCTCCTTAGCTGAATTCAATATACAACTGTCAGCGATATCTCTACGGAAGGCTTTTCCTTTTTCACCTCGTGCCGCAACAATTAATGATTCCCGGGTCGATCCAATTAATTAATCACCTCGTGCTGCAGCAATTGGTGATAATACTCTTGATGCCAGGTAACAAATTTCATGAGGGGAATGGATCGATTGTTTAAAATTTGATTTTGGAGCTTATTCATCCCTCCACAAATCCATCAAACACTGCATATGGAGTGATTTTCCTTACAAATTTGCCATTATCACGAGAAAGTCTGCATGACCACCCACCTAACAAATCCAACGAGCAACTGGAAGACCCACTTCACCCTCAATGAACTTGAGAAAAATGCTTCACGCCCTTCTTTCTGCCTTGCAACAGTTAAACAACTGTTCTTGTGCTTCCCTCCATTTGTGGACATATTAACAACAGGTTTCTTTTTCTTCATTATTGCGTGTTGATCTTGGAGGGACCGGTGGACCAAATACTGAAGCTAAAGGCAACAATGATCTGCTATTTGAAGAAATGACTTGGGGGAATATTTACCTGGAAAAATAGCCTTGTTGAGCTAATGCTTGAATCCTCCCGTTGACCTTTACACTCAACACATGGACCGATCCCTACTATTAAGTGGCCAATGAACTCCAAAACTCTGTCCTTGAGGTTTCTTCTAAAGACCAAAGGCCATTCTGCCCTGCCCACACTCTCTCTCAAAACAACACCTAATAACCTTAGACAGTATCCCATATGGGCTCAGGAGTCCATGGCACAGAAGTTCATCATTGGCACTACAATGGCACTGATAGCTTCAGTTAGGTAAGCGGTAGAGAACCAATGATTTCACCTCTCGTCATCAGAGGCCTTTAATCGATATCATTCTCCTAAAACCAATGGTATTTTATTACGTTTCTTCTATTCTATAGCTGACATCTCCCCTAAACTTACAAAGGAAAGAGCCACCTCAAGCAGAAAAGAGCCCTTTTCTGAAACCTGATGTTGATTAAAAATCTTCTCCCCTTTCTTGGATAAGGAAATTTCCCTACTCTTCCTCTGTTTCCTTTATAACAATTCCTCTTCTAGATCTTGCAACGATCCTGTCCAAAGGGATACGACTGTTGGAATATCATTTATGTTTGTCTGTTTCATTTTCAATCGCAAGTTCTTAATGTTTGATCCTATCCATCATAAGAAAGTTAGTCTTTTGTACTGTAATTCCATGCTGTGAAATTTGAGCTCTGGATACAATTGTAGCCCTCTGTTCGCACTTCTCACCTATGATACCCATACATGGATATGGATAGCGACGCCAATGAGGAAACAGAGATACTACCGGCCGTACCATTCCAAAGAAATTGGAGATAATACTCAGAATTTTCCACTATGTATGACGCAGATACAGTCGCCCCATACATGAGATAGGATGCAAGACCATAAAAACATAACTAGATTTATCTTAGAAGATAGAACTAATAATTAATTTAAAACAGCACCTGTAGGACTGACATAATCGAAAATATAATTTCAATTATGCCACACTACAATGAAAACATCATGATAATTAATTCAAATAGGGTGACATGTTCAAAACATGACTGTCATTTTAACCAAAAAAATTATCCATGAAGTATCTGGTATAAAGTATGGGTGTCACGTTATGTCAGACACAATAGGATGGGTTGCACAAGTATCAGGGTATCATAGCTTCTCACTTTAAGAAATATCTTTTCTCTTCAACTCCAACTCAGCAACAATTCGTTCAATATCCCATACAGCTTTCAACTTCTGAAAGACCAATTTGTTTTCAGAAGCTTGCATCCACACCTTTCATTGATAGGGTGGAGGAATCATATCCTTAGGGTAAACACTCATCAATTTTAATTGCAGAAGATTAGCATTTATCTTCCACTTAACTCAGTGTTAGCTAAATATTTTATTGAATATAAATGCATATACTTTCTTTTGAATGATGAAAAAACTTCATTAAAGAAGGAACTCAAGCCACTGCCAAGATGGTCAAAAGTGAACAAAGTAAAAGATATAAATGCACATTCTAAACCCATTAATATTACTTTCCCGAGAAACTTCCTAGGTTAGTTACTCCAAAATACTATTTATTTAATTGCGGTTTGTAACTAAGGTCTCTATGCCTCAAATTTTGCATCAAAATAGCTAAAAAATGGCTCAGTATTTAACATGTATCATTTCACTCATTCTGTTGGGATGTTAAGTGCGTTCTTGCACACTTTCATTACCTGATACAGAATATAGAGTGGACACATATGGGTAACTCATCTTGGATACAGTTTCTACTTTCAACACTTGCTGCTGAAGTCCCATATAAGAATCTGCTGGTGTGTATATTATATTGGTCCCTCAACCTATTTACTCATGACATTGCAGAACACAATGATCAGCAGCATAGTGCACGTGACGAATCTGCCAAGGAAAACAGTTGTGAAATGGTTTGAAGATCAGCGCCTCCAAGACGGTGTTCCTCATCACCGCAAACCATACCAGCGCTCTGAGACTGTTTCCACAACCTAAACTAATTGGCACAGGAATTGTATTTCTTCACTCAAATCACATAAAATATTTCAAATTGTTCCATGATTTCTTTGCTATGGAATCTACGACATCTTTGGCATCTGTAATTTACTCAGTAGAATGTGCTCGAGCTTTACCAAGAAAATGGTAAAAAAAACAAAGGATGAGTAAATTGTAGCCCTTTACTTTGAGAATTCCCAATGTGATTACAATTGTATTCTTGCATTTAAAAGTTTTACAATATTATAATAAGGGATTTGCTAGGGACCATCGCAAAGGCACTTTGCGGACCGGCTGTTGCATGAGAGCAGGCACATCGGCTCAGATGAATTAAATGAATAAGACAAAATCTGAGCCTACGTGGTTGCTCTCTCATGCAACAGCCAGTCCGCGAAATGTCTTCTGCTATGGCCCCTAGCAAATCCCTAGTACTAATAGGGGTTGGTCCAAAGTGGTAGCAAGAGAGAAGTACATGAGAAACCACACACCACATGATTTTGATGGGCTCGCCCAACCATCTGACTATCTGAGCTATGGACTTTCTTAACCTTCCATCACTTTATAATATATGGATAATCTGCTTTTTGTATAATGCCATGTGGATGTGGTTGGATGCGTGAATTCCTTCCCATGCATGCTTCGTGTTTCACGACTGAATTTGATGCCATTGAGGAAATCTATATGTAATTTAAAATCTTTCTTTAAAGGATCCCATTACTTGCTTGTTGGAAGGAAATCGTAACCGCCAATGCTCCAGTGTAAAAGTAAGGAAAGAAAGACTGCCACTAGCAAACCCCATCTCAGGCCCTTTCTATAAACTCTCCTTATTAATTAAAGATCAATAAAAGCAGGCATGGTTGTTTTTTAGTCCAAGTCAAATGCAATATGCAATACATAGATAGATAGATCTATTGCTATTCACAGTGTTTTTAAGGCGAAGTCAAATCGTTTTCCATGTCATTGAGAAAACCGTTTTTCATTTCTTTATTACATTTTTAAGTTGGTTGAGTGTGGAAGACTTAAACTTGGCAGCAATCACCTCATCACCCTGTACTGGATGCTACTCTTTACTACGCCATCACCACGAGCTGTGTTTAAAATCCTTTTCTTCTTTGTAAGACTATATATCCCTAATTTCTTATTGCTTTCCCTTTTCACTTCTCCAAATATCTATCAACGTAGTGAATCACGATTCCATTTGAAAAAAAAAAAAAATGGAAAATTATACCAATAAACATATGTCTTGCGATTGTCCCAACCAATTAAGCACCCACCACCCTTCATGTGGCTACATTTTAGCCAGACTAATGCAATAAAAAGTGTCTTGAATACATCAACAGAAGGCCCTTTCCGCCAAACGCAATGGAATTAGGGTCTTCAAGACATTGGGAAAATATTAAGGAAAGGTTAAAATCCTTTTTATTTGGATCATGTTTTCATTCACTTCTTAATTTCCTATCAATTCCCTATCCAAAGATCAATGCATGGTGTTTTATGCACTTTAATTATCAACCCAGGCAAATGCCCCAGGTGGCTTTAAACATAAAGAAAATATTCAACCTCTTGAATTTCAGACTTGTAGTTGAAGATAAACCTTCTATCTCTAGGTGGTTGAATAACAATTAATAAATCCTATTTTAAATAATATTACTAGGAGAATGCAATAAACTTTCATAAATATCATATAAAAGCTGCCCAAACTCTCAAATAGCATGGGACATGACATTTCTGGGTACGTCTCAGAAGTCAGAAGCATGTATTTCTCTCTAAATGAAAAAGTAGAAAAATACTTCAATTTCTTGGTCGAGATATGAATCTGGTTTTAATGTCTCAGCGAGCAAAATATTTTTCCCATATGGTAATACCTGGCATCACATGCGATCAATGCTAATATTTATTTATTTTTTCCCTGAGAAGTTAAAACAATTTTAATAAAAAATAAAATAAAATGACCCGGCAGTCAAGGCATTGCTGTGGACCCGGTGAAGGAAATTCCCTAAAAAATAAGAAGAAATAAAAGAGGAGGAGCTTAGTTTAAACAAATGATTACAAAAATTATAACTATGACATTGATAAAACCATCAACCTCCCCTCTTCCCTTGTTACCTCAAAGATTCCATCAAATGGTTTCTCTTCCTATTCTTACAAAAAATATTAATCTATTAATATAAACATATTTATATAGAAAGCAGAAACAAAAAGCAATTAGACATAGAATTTCAAGTTAGAGAGAGGGAGAGGGAGAGGGAGAGGGAGAGGGAGAGATCATATGGGTGGTCTGCAAAGATCTGCAGTTTCATTTAGGAGGACAGGTTCTTCTGGATTGATATGGGAAGATCGGTTCCTCCCAGGACAAGGAGGAGAGTTGAAGAAGAATAATAAAGAAGAAGAAGAAGATGGACAGGAATTGAGAGAGCTGAGACCCTCCCGAAGTGTGGGATCCATCGGAATGATGGAACGTAGCCTGTCTGGAGGAGGAGGGCGTACGTGGCGCACCGGCAAGGTCTCTCCTGCCATCGATCCCCCTTCTCCCAAGCTCTCTGGATGCGGCTTCTGTGGTGTTTTTGGCAAATCTTCCTCTTCTTCCAACACCCAACCACCCAAATCCCGTAAGCGTTAATTAATTAATTAGCCCCATCTCCAAACTTCATCGATTCCGGTCACCATGTGTGATATCATCTATATTAGCTTAATCACTCTCTCTTTGTTTTTGTTTTTTTTTTGTTATGGTTAAAGATTAATTGTAATTTGTCTCCTTGGTTGTCTATGTATAGTGTGTTGGCATCTAGTTTTTGTTAGTATTTTCATCTTAAATCACTTGGGCTGCCGATCGTTTAATTACACCAAACCAACAGCGATCGATCTCCGTCTGTTCGATCGTGTTATGTTCCTACCTTGGTTCTCATTTAAAAGAGGTGATTGTTGATCCCTTCAGGATATATATATACATATCCAAATGATTGAATTATTTCCATATCCATCATCTTCTGATTGGATTTTTGGAGCCTGTGGGAATAATTTTGATATACAAATTAAGAAAAGCCTGTTAAAAACAATCTCTCTACATGCCATGTTCCTAGTTTTAGTTGTTCTTAGTTTCTTTGAATAAACGGATTATCTAATTGCTGTATGAATGATGTTTTGATTGGGTTTTTCAACTTTCTGGCAAGGATTTTTGATTACCCAAATCGGAGTTGTGTCTTTCTACACATGCTGTGGTTTAGGCGATTTTGGATGTATGGAGATCACTGGAATATTGCTGTATAGATGTCCTGATTGGGTTAATGGACTCTTATGCAAGGATTTGAAAGAGCGCAATAGGAACACAATTGACAAAGAACCCTCTCTCAGTCTCTCTCTCTAACAAACTAAGACGAGTAGTAATAAAAAAATATAAGTAAATTAGTGAGAGGGATGTAACTTTTTTGGAGTATGTGGAATGCCATCTGGATATTCCTCGCGGCTCTGGGTCTGTCGCCCGCCGATGCTTACCAAGATTCAAAGGATATGATCGCCATTAGATTCCCTGACCATCTCCACTATAAAATAAATCAAGGGCCACATTTCAATGCATCCTCAGAAAAGTACTTTGATGATCCATGATCCAACAACTAGGTTAGGATCGCCTACCATTTTCTGTCAACGTACGTACACCATAAAATAATATTAGTATTCAACTTGTATACGTAATGAGCTATTGTTTCCATATATGTGTGACAATGACGTGATCATGGAGTCACCGACCTCTTCAGCTCTTCTCTAAACCTTATCACCTCCTTATATCAAATCTCAATCATACACGTAAGATGAGCTGCCGTCCAACATATTATATTATATTACATGACCCAAGTTTAGCATTATATGTGAATAATCAATCATCGTCTTAGTCATAAATAAATGGAAAATGATATCACCACTACCGCATTCCTCACGTTATTAAAAAGTGCGGTATGGCCCGCAACATAGGATGGTCCAGACCGTCCATTAGATGGGCCACAACCTATATATGCCCAAACAATCATTTCCTAACCCCTCCGATCTATAGAGGGTTAGGATCAAAAACCATTTTGAGTGAGTTTTTGCCTCTAAGCTAACTCCAAACCAGCGGCATGTCCACCAAGTAGAATGGGAGAGGAAAGTGTCGCTGGCCATGGCTAGAGCCTAGAGGATATATGGGTCGACTTAATTTGCTTCCTCAGTGTTGCGGCATCACTCGTCCGAGTAAAGAGTGGCATGAGCGGTGGAAGAGAAGCCTCCTTTGGCAGTATGTGCGGAGACTAGGCTGTCTGCCAGAGTACGAGGAGGATGCAATCGGTACAACAACAACGGATGCTGCGACTCAATTAATGCTCCAAAGAGTAAAGAGCGACAGTGGGGATGGGATCATGATCAGAATCCACAGTCGGTGTTTCTATACAGGGGCGGAGCCAGGAATTTACAGTTGGGGGGGCCGGATTAATATACACTTGTCTGGATTGGTCATTGAGGGGGGCCATGACCACTAAAATAGCTAGGCATATGCATGTATGTCCATGAACCATAAAAGGAATTTTGCAAGTCATGGGGGGGCCATGGCCCCCCTCAAGCTATATGTGCCTCCGCCCCTGTTTCTATATATGTTTGTGGTTAACCACCCTAGAACCGAATCGCTCTGATATCAACTTAATTTGTAAAGATTTTCTATTAATTTCTGATAATGTTCATTAACACTAAAGGTGCAAGGCTAACAAAGAAAAACTAGAACTGCACCATATTCTGTCAATCTAATGCATTTTCAACCTGGGTTTTAAACACCAGAATGAAGATTTTCTCCATAGAAAAGTACAAAAAACAGCCTCTTGAGTGTGTCACGAATGATCCAAAGCTTGTCCCTACAATACAATGCCAGGCACGACCATACACCCTGTCAAATTCCTGCACCAAAATCACTTCACCATGTAAGCATTATACACGTACGTACGAAAAGAGATAAATATGATAACTAAAATGATATTTTTTTTAGTAAATTGATGGTGTTGGGGAAATTTGATCCTGAATGTAACTGTCAGCAGATACAATTTGCGAGCTCCATTCTAATTCCCTTTTTTTCATACTGACACTATGCTTTTTACTTTAATTTTTTCTCATGACTGGTACAATTCCCAACACGCTATCAACCACAAACAAGGACCCACAGTTGATTTTGCAAGACCTAACACAGGCTATCATCAATCAAGAGTCAAGGGATTAGATTGAAGAGAAAGATTAAAATGTAATATTTTCGGAAATACCCTTCTATTAAGTTGCTTTGTGCAGCCTGAATAACCACATTTGTCTAAATGCTTTATTAAATGAATTCTGATCCGATAAAATCAAACCAGATCATCGTTTAGAGTTCTACTACGGGAGAACACTAATGGAAAAAAAAAATCTATAAATAAGAGATTGATCCCCATTGCCTTCTACAGATCATCAAGGAGATTAAATCTCATAGAGATCAAATCAGTTAGAGAGGTAGATTTTTTATTTTTTATTTTGAAGAAAAGATAACTATATTCAGGGATAAATAAGAAATTACAGATTCACATCAATGGGGAGAGTAGCCCCAGAGTAAAAAGAGTCCCTCTGCTAATTCATTTTCACATTTTCACTCTTAGGAACATGAACAAAAGAGAGGAATCTATAGTTAATCATAGAACTAATCTCATCCAAAAACATAGCTAGTCTCCATGGACCAATGCTAGTGCCTTGAACCCAAGAAATGACATTTGATGAATCCCCTTCTACTTCCAGCTTGCCTTTCATTGATCCCTACCATGCCGACGTGAAGATCATGACCCTCCGCTTTTGTGGAGTCTGTTGTTCCAATTGGTCCAGAGAAGGCGTAGATGATGGAGCCATTACTATCTCTAAAACCTCCTCCAATTCCCGCTTTGCCGGTGTTGCCAAGGGAGCAACCATTGAAATTGAGCTTTGAAAGCATTAGGTGGAGGGGGGCTCCAAATCGCCATCCTCTTTTCCTTTGGAATGGAACCCACCATGATCGCTTTCCAATTCCTTAAAATGCAATGTATATTGAGTAGCCCCAGAAATCATTGTTTTGCCGAGCCCAATTTGCCACACCGAATCTGATCTTCCAAGCTATCATAAAGGAAGATGAAAGTTTTTCCTCAAAAGTCAGACCATTCCTTTCCATCCAAATGGAAAGGAAATTCCAGCCTGAGATCAATTGACTAATGGCAAGTCTAGGTGAGCTCTAAATCTCTATTTTGTATTCTAATAATATATATGGTTAGCGATTATATATACTAGTATGTATGTATGTGTGTATGTATGTATACTAGTATTGTGGTCCCATGCTATGCATGGTGTAATGGTGGACCCCACAGCACCAAAACTTAAGTGTAAACTCACCTTGTCGGTGGGCCCCATACCATCGTGTTTTGATATTGAAGCAAACTCACCTTGTCTTTTATTGTGGTGGAAAAAACCCACCACCGATAACATCGGCGAATCTACCACCGGCGAACATATGGCAAAATCCAAGGTCTTACATAAATAAGATGGAGAAAAACATGCCAAACAACCACAACCACAAAAGGAGCAAAGAAAATAAACATAAGCAACCACAAGAAGAGAATATGTGTGGTTCACCACAATGGGCTACATCCACATACAATCGCAACACAAATCCACTATTTAATTAGAACCAAAATAGTACAATGTTATCTGAGTATAAGGAAACTCCTTTCTTCAACCTTCTATGTAGCCCCAAAATAGCCTCTAAATCTCTATACTGAATACAATGAAAACCTCTTCAAGAAGTAGTTGGAAAACCCTCCAGCACAATTCTTGGGCAACAATGGAGAAGAAGAATGGAAGACTGCCTTTTTCCTCTAATTCTTCTCCTCTCCTTAGTTTCTCCCTTTTTCCTTTCCTTCTTTTAAACCCTATTTCTCTTTTTTCGCCTACACGAGCAATACATAAGCAATACATAGAGAAGAAAGAAAAAGCATCCCACTTAAAAGGGTCAAGTTAATTGGACCCACTAACAAACAAAAAAGATAGAAGAACCGTGATTGATTGTAAGCCACTTGTGATATGGTGGCAATAACTGATTTGTTTGGTTTCCTGCCTAGTTGTAAAACGGGTTTCCGTAGCATCGAATCACTATAAAAAGAAAATTCATGTTAGTGGCCATTTTTTCTATATTGAACCCCTAAATCCCTAGTTTCTTCTCCTTGCCTCATGCTATAACCTTTCTACAATTCGTGGCGTGTGACCTACACAATAATCCTCAAATTGATCTAAAAAAAATGTGTAAGATACATATATATACCTTCTTCAAGTTGTAGGCCATTTGCCTCGAGCTGAACTTGTTGAAGCTATTATAAGTACGCCTAGCACACCGGATGGCATGCACCTGCATGAGATCCGGCATGTCTGCGGACATCACCTTCACCTGAAGGAATGCGGCCACAGAAGCCACATTTGTTTCCACATCTGACACTGACTTCCTTCCTTCCACAAACACCTCACTCTTATCCCCTTTCTCCTTCACTTTTGGCTTCCTCCCCCCAAGAATTTGCAATATGGGTCTCGTCGTTGCCTTTTCTCTTACATCAGATTCCGGCTTATGGCTGGAGTTGCTAGGGAGTTTGATGGATTCTCTACTTTGGCTCTCATCATGGGTTCCCATTTTTCCTAAAATTCTTTGATTGGATTTAGATTAGGCATCCATATTACCAATTACCAATATATATAATGCACAAAAGGTTTCTCCCCCTCTTTTATAATCATTAATTAATAGTGTTGATGGATAAAAGGGGGTTGCATGAATAATTAAGAAAGGGCAAACCATGCATGTGTTAGTGCCTTTGATGAAGGGAAATTAAGTGGTGCAGTGTTTCTCAGAGATTTGATGTGTTTTGTTGTTTATCATAGCTAGAGCCAAACAGGGTTGTGGTGGAGATTCATTGGCATCTACTCTCTATTTGTCTTAATTAACTGGGAATGCTTGTTATAGAGATATACAATACGTGTGGGCCCATCTCCCAAGGCCTTTATGATTGGTGGTCTATGTACACGTAACGTAGCACATGCAAGGGAATGTCAAAAGAAAATATATACATAGCCGAGATCATGCCAACTGCGAGTCTGAGACTATAATCTCTTCTTAACAACAACAGATATGATGCGATTTTGTTGTTACCTAACCCAATTGTGGGAAAGATTGATGTTCTCAATAAAAGTTGCATTATTTAGCTAGTGATTTGTGATTTTGTCATGATGGAGGAGAAGGGGATGGATGACAAGGCTGTCACTCACCACACCACATGTTGCTCGCTAATCACTCTTTCAATATTTCACGTCACATGCTTATCTGTATTAAGAAACTAGCTTTAGTTTAAAAAGTGCTGCAAAAATTTCCTTCAAATCCCATAATTTTTTTTAATTTTGAAAAACATTAATTTCCATGAAAATTGAGTTTATAAAGTAGTGGAAAATTTATTCAATTCGAATAGAAATTTTCCATTGAAAAGAGACAAACAGCTAACGTTTTTTAGAATAAGGTATTCTAAACCGAAGTGCGCCCTTGAACTTAGAATACCACTATTAGAATTTGGGTTAAGCTTGTTGATTATCCAGAAATTACTTCTTATAGCCGTAGCTTGAGAGATTCGTTTTTTCGCTTTGGCCTTTTGTCTGGATACTTTAGCTATTCTATTCTTTCTGGGAGTGTCTTAGTTCTGAAGTGTTGGAGTTTAAGCTAAGGAGGCAAATTTTAGTAGTTTTTGAGTTTTCAATCATCTTGAAAGTCCAAGAGGGTGATGGTTTTGAGTTCCCAGGTTGCTGGTTAGGAGTTAGATGTAGTCTTAACAGGTACATGTGATAGCTGCAGATGCTTGTAAGAAAAGATGAGAAGGCTGCATTCTACAAATTAGAGAAAAGGACTGCTTACACTCTACTGTAAATGTTTTATTGGTTATTTCTGAATTGGTCCCGGACATGCCCGTCCCAATTATCTTTAATATTTTGTATTGCAGGCTGGGACTCCTCGTTCTGATTGGTATCTGAATATTAATAAAATATGTCAACTTTCAAAAAAAATAAAAAATAAAAATTTGGGTTAAGCTTTAGCATAAAATCGGGTCGAACCATGCCATAAAATCGAATCTAGTTCAGGTTGATTCCAATTCTTTTTTTAGAAAAAGCTCAACCCGACCGGACCCATCTCTCTCTCTCTCTCCAAGAAAAATTCAAAATCTCTTTGCCTTCTAACTATCCCAGCCCTTGATTCTGGTTCCGAAAATTATTTTTTAGTTTCTCCTCTCTTTTTTTTCATTTTAGCATGCAAAACAGAGATTTTGAATTTCGCTCACCGGGTTTGTGTGTGTGTGTGTGAGAGAGAGAGAGAGAGATTTGATAGGTTATTTGATGAGATGTTTGACTGAGTGAGATCTTCTATGGAATTCCAACATATTCAGTGATCCGCCAACTCGGTGGCAGATGGGCAAGCTAGAGATGGTGTGGCGAAGGAAACTTTGGCTCTTTTGACGCTCTCTCCAGTTTTTGTAGATAATAACTTTGTTTCCTTTTATTTCTTTCCTTCTTGTACATCGACCATCTCGATCCTCTTCGCTTGCAATAAAATTGGCTACGATTTTCAAAAGGGGTATGGAAAAATGACAGGTTTGAGCTGGGAAATTTTTTGGAGGGAAAATTATAAATTATTCTTCAGGGACAATAGTTTTTCCATGTGCAGCCAAACAGAGAAACAAGGAGATTCTGGAAAAAATTAAAAAAAAAATCCGCTTGAAACACGTGGCAAAGGCGGGAGGGGGTCGTGTTGTAGTGAGAGAAACGTGTCGTGGTGTGACAGGGCCATGCTCTAGGGGACGGTTATGTGTCCATTCATTGTAGGTGGTCGCTACTCGACCATTATCAGGGGCATCGGGAACTCCAAAATTTTCCTCCAATCCGAACTGGGTAAAAAGAAATTATATTTGATAGGGCTGCAACTTGGGATGGGTTTTACCCGGCCCACATCAACCTGACCTGAAAATAACGTGGGTTAGGTTTAGAAATCATGGGTCTTGGGTAGGGTCAGGTTTTAAATTGGAAAATCCGACTCAATCTTGTCTAGTGTGACTTCTTAAATATCTCTTGAATAATATAGAAAATTATTTTAAAATTAGTCACTATCCTACGCTAAAAAAATGAAAACCCGACCCAACCCAAGAAACTATCTTCGGTAGGGTCGGGTTTATGAATCTCAGGTTTTCTTGTGAAAAAATTAGAGCCGAGCCGAGCCGACCCGAGAAAATTCTCGAATAGCGTAGGGTTTTGGAAAACCCAACCTGCCCGACCAGAGTTGCACCCCTTATTTGACACATACAAAGAACAAAATATGAAATTAGAGGAAGAGGCACAGGGCATTAAAGAAAACACAAGGCAAGTGGTAGAATGGTATCTTTTAGAGGAATGGATTATGTTGGTGCAATTTAAATAAGGTCCAACCCATATGTTATTTATATTCTAATTCTGACAACATTGGATAATTGAAATCATCCAAGACAACTGTCACATATGTGTATTACCCATACTTGCAAATTCAAAAGTACTAGCTTTATTAACTGGAATATCATCTCCATTAACGTGGGGTACATTCTATCCACATTTTACAATAAGAAACTGTAATGAAAGCCTACAATATTCGCAAGAAGCTCTTGGCTCAAATTGGAACAAGCAATCCAACATATTGAATAGCATCTTACTCGCCATTGTGGTTTATCAAGAAAGACTTGCTAGAACAGCACAATAAAAATCAGATAAGCTTCTCCTTTATTGCTCTTTGCTGATAACGTATCATCTCCCTTGGTTCACATATACTTGGAACTGATTTATATTAAAATAGTGAAAAGCATTGCTTATGTATCACCTCGCAACCACAAGACAGAAGATATCTTGCACAAACATCTTCATAGGATCCTCATCACCAATTAAAGGCTCGCATTTCAGCAGAATGCAGCCTAATTATCATCCTCCGTGAGACATTTGCTATCATCCAAATCTACAGGTTGATCTTACAGTATACTCGGCAACGAGTTTTGCAAATGAAGAGGACTTGTTTTCTAACAATCTTGTTGGGGAGTCGTATTCCACAATAACACCTGCTCGAAATGCAACAACCCAAAATTCAATCGTCTTGAAAAGAGAAAAAGATGGGCCAAACAACAACGCTATTAAGTCATACATATACTGACCATTATCAAGAACCAACACCATGTCACTATCAAGAACGGATGTTATTCGATGTGCTATCGTGATGACTGTGGAGTGTGAGAACTGTTGCCTCAGTGTAATCTGAATAAGGTTATCAGTAGCAGTATCCACTGAAGCAGTTGCCTCGTCAAGCACCAAAACCTTGCTCCTCTTCAGTATCACCCGACCAAGACATACCAGCTGCCGTTGACCCATGCTCCAGTTTTCTCCATTTTCAGCCACTGCAACCAACTCATATTATGAAATACTAAATGTTGGTATATGCAACACAAAGATACTAGAACAAGGTTAGGTATGGTATTTCTACAGTCATCAAACAGATCTCAGACACAATATGTGAGTGAAGGCAATTTTGGACAAAAACATTTCATAACTCCTCTTTTTCATGAGAAAAAACACCTCAGCTGAATTTGTCTTATTCATTTAATTCATGAGGTGGCATGTCATTCCTGGAAACGAGGGGCTGCAAATTTGCTTTTGCAAAATTGCCTACACACTCCCATATGTAGACAAATACTTTAATGAAAGAAGATCGCCAACTAGTTCCTACTTGTGACGTGAAATCTGCCAACATCTAAATGAAATCAGAAAGATTGAGATATATGGTTGCAGTTACAGCTTTGCGACATGTAATTCTCAAGTTCCCAGAAGTGATGTATTCATTGAAAGCACCCAATACACATCCCAAGTGGATATGGGGGTCAAACGACGTGGATATCCAATTAATCCAAAGTGGAAATCAAACCTGCAGAGTCGAGCTTTCCCTCCTTCCTCCTGACAATTTCTCCAAGTTGGCACCTATCTAGAGCCTAAAACAGAAAGAATTGTATAAATAATTCGCCACAAAAAAAATGATTAAAAAAAATTTAAGCATCATCGGGATGTCCACATTTTCAAACAAATTCACCTCCCAAATCTGTTCGTCATTGTACTCTTCAAGCGGGTCAAGGTTGCTTCGCACGGTCCCTTCAAACATGGTTGGATCTTGAGGGATGATGCTTAACCTTGATCTTAGATCATGCAGCCCTATAGTTGAAATGTCAATGCCATCTATCAGAATCTGACCACCAGTGGGATCAACAATGCGGAAAAGTGCCTGTATGAGAGTTGATTTTCCGCTCCCTGTCCTCCCAACAATGCCTGTCTTCATCCCTCCAGGGAAAGTGCATGTCAGACCTTTCAAGACAAGAGGCATATGCGGGGCATAACGGACCTGTACCCAGTCGTTAATTAACCACAAGTCCACAACTTAGCAAAGAAACAACCCATTATGAAAAAGAGGGCCAGACATGCACCCAGAAGAGCAGTCAGATGTTAAGCAAAAAACATATAATATGAATGACATGATTGTAGCATCAGATGACAAATAACAACATCCAAAACTCACTCTCTATTTGGAACTTGCCCAAAGCTATGGCCAGTTAACTCAACCAGGTTTATCACCGACATGGACAAGTTGAACTAGTCCATAGAGCATCTTACAAAATGTTCGAAAAAACAAGAGAAAAAAGACGGTAAACATGAATATCAAACAGAAATGAGGTTTTGAAGTTCAGAAAGTACATACGCACTGGGTGCACAGTTTGGTCAAAAACCATGTCCACACAGTCAAATTCTGGGGTGAGGAGGACGTTTTGAAGATTGGTTAATAGGATAGTTCAAAACTATGTCATTTGTACCCACAGGGAACAATGCAAGTCTCCATTCCTCCAGGGGAAGTGCATGTAAAACTTTGCAAGACGAGAGGTGTATGCGGGGCATAACGGACCTGTACCCACACATTAACCATGACTTTGTGTAGAAACAATCTTATATGGCAAGTGAGCCACATAGGAACTGCTAGCCCAGGTGGCAGCCCAAGAAAATGGGTGAATTGGGTTTTAAAAACATGAATCGAAACAAGACTAGAAGATTGCCAAGGGTTGAACCACTGGTGGGCTCACAGGCACCCAACAGTGTACAATCATACATGCATGATGAGATGGTGACATCAGATGAAAAGGAGGCACTGATGTTTTCTCTTTTTGAATGGCAAAAGGGGTACTGATGTTGTTATCCTAGTTCTCGTCGATATTATGTATGTGCTGATCTCGCCTCTTCGAGAGTATTCTTAATTTCCTGGAGAATGTCAGCATCTCAATGCAAACTTACTTGTAATCAAGAGGAATCATTCCCTGCTTCTAGCATTCCTACTCCTGTTCCTATGGTCATTGAAATTATAAATATTGAAAACAAGTAGCTCAAAGCCTTCAACATATTCCTACTGATCTATCTCGACAAAAGCCTCTGCAACTGGAGATCACAAACTCTAGTTCTCACACCATCTGCTACACAATTATCTACTTCTCTTGTAGATGCTTCCGCTGAGGTTCCCATGGCATTACGTAAAGGCGACAAAGTTTTAAATGCCAATTTTGGTATGTACGCCAGTTGCCACGGAAATGGAAACATGCGGTCATATATTTCAGTGAAAATATTGTAAAATCATGAAAATTTATGAAAATGAATGCATATGATGGAAACTTAAGATAAAAAAACAAGAAATGCTGGAATAAGTAAAAATAACCACTTAGAAACCATCGGATAAACAAGATAAACATCCATAATAATTTGACAAGTTCAAATACCTAACGAAATGAGTAATGCATTGTCTCGTATGTCTGGATCAATAAGGTTCATTCTAAATTGAAAATGTATACAACTACAAATACACATGCTTCAAATAAACACAATGTAGGAAAAAAGTCCCTCCATTCATTAATTTAATAGAGAAAGAGTAATATAAGGATGGAAATTTAAAGGATATTTGAAAAAAATAGATTAAATAATAAATTTTTGAAATAAAAAATTGAGTATGTTACTCAGTAGATTGGGCAATAATAACTAACATATAAAAAATAAAAGCTAACTTTCACATATGATGCGGTGTCGCGCACTTGTCATAATTCAATACAAAGTTACATACCATATTTCACATGTAAATCATATGAATATTTATCCATAATATATACACCATATTTCATGTGCAAGTCATATAATTATAATTATGTTACAAATACTGATATAGTATATCACTAATAAACTTATCGTTATGGCTTTGGGTGTGTTTCGGTTTCAGTATTGTTTTGGAGTGCGGATGGAAACATAAACATTTCAGTTGTTTCGTATCAGTTTTGGTGGAAATTTAAAACCATGGCTGGAGATCAGAGATACCGAAGATCCACGTCTGGATATTGTACGTTTGTAGATGACAATTTATTTAGCAATGTGGAGGAGCAAGAAACACAATCTTGTAGCCATATCCAGCCAGTGTTGATGCCGAGTACAGTGCAATGGTCCATTCATTGTAAGAGATAATGTGGTAATATCTCTTCAACAGGAGACAGGTTTTATTGCTCCAATTCTTATGAGGATGTATTACAATAATCAGGTAGCTATCTACATTGCCAACAATCTTTTGTTTCATGAAAGAACCAAGCACATTGAGGTTTACTGTCTTTGTTTCATCAGAGACAGTCATGAGTAAACAGATCATTGCTCTATTTGTTAAGTCTAAAGAGCGACTTAGTGATCGACTTCACCAAGGGGTTGGGTGGATGTTAGTTTCAAATGATTTGTAACAAACTGAGCATGAATGATATCCATGCTCCAGCTTGAGGGAGGTGTTAGAAGTGGGAGTGTAAGCCTATTTACACAATAAGGGTCTTTTGGGTATTTTAATATTAATAACTATTTTTTTGATAGGTAAGCTGGGATCGAACCCCTGACCTCTAGGTGGAAGAACAAAGCCTTAGACCATTGAGCTAAAGGCTCAATCCCGTGTTAATAACTTAATATAAAACTAGATAAGAGGAAGGTCAATCTTCCTAATCAACATAATCCACCTACTCCTCTTACCACCATCTTTTCTCCTCACCTCTTGCTCTTATGAAAGTAGTACTTTTCAAGATTCATTGCAAATCCAACAGCAAGGTGTGCTCAATCGGTCAACGGGTTGAGCCTCTAGCACAGTTGGTCAAGGCATTGTTCTTCAACCTTGAGGTCAGAGGTCCAATCCCAACTTACCTATCCAAAAAAAAAGGTGGGCCTTGTTATTGTTGATGGTGGAGGATGTTCTATCACCAAGTAATGAGGAAAATGCTCATAAATCTTTCTAAGAGGAGGTTAGTGATTTGATTCTCGGTTCTAGCTTGCCTAACAATGCCCTGTTCGTTGAGCTGAACATTTGATTTGAACTTTTTTCCCTTCAAATGTTCAGTTGAAATGTTCGGTTCAATACTTCAATGACCCAAAATGTTCAGTTAAAGTGAAGATTTGAAGGGGGGAAATGTTTTGTGCTCTCTTCATATGTGTTGTGCTCTCTTCCATTACTAACCCCAAAAAATGATGGAACGTGGCATGTGTATTGATAGTCTTGCAATCGATCAGATTGCCATCAAGTATCACTTTCCAATTCCGAGTTTAGATGACAATCTGACATGCTAGACATGCACATCGGTGCAAAAATGTTAGCGAAATCAACATAGTGCGCACCATCAAACCGAGTGATGAAGAGAAGACAAGATTCAAGAAAATGTTGGGGTGCAAGCTACTTTATTTTTTCAGAATGGTGTTTCACTTGAGTTCCAAAGTGGTGAGTTAAATGAAATTTGGAGGGCGAGTTTATTTCCAAGCCGGAGAGGATGATGTAGTGACCTAGTAGAAGCATTATCATTGCCACGAAGACATCTAGGCGGCAACCATTCAGATTTGACCAAGTCTTTGGTCAAGTAAAGGAGAAGTTGGAAAGAGACTAAACTATTGAAGAGCATTTAATCCTTTTGTCTTGGAACTCTTTTTGCCTAGTAAGTAGTGCCTAGTAAGTTGTCTTTTGCTTTGAAATTATGCTTTGACTAAGTTGTGAATGGTAGAAATTATTGGTGAATACAAAAGACGTATGTGGGAAGGAGTAAAGGAGAGTTTTGAATGTTTTCACTATTTTGGCTAAGAACATATAAGGATAAGCTTGGCTAAATTGTTTTGCCCATCTCCTCTCTTGTTTGTGTCTTTTGGTTCTTGGTTTCCTCTTCTTCTTATTCCCATCAATAACCCATCTTACATGGGTCGAATGGTGCAGCCAAGCCTGGCATGAATACAGCTCTGATACCCTGCATTAGAGGGTCAACAATGCCTATGTTCCCGTTTCAAAGTGTACTTAATAAAGTGGGTATGCCATGATGAAAATATAAACAAAAATATGTACAGACGTGTCTTCCAGTGTCAAATAGACCCAGAACAATACGATAACATCGAGGCATATAAGAAACATAAGATGAAAAAAAATGGACTAATATGAATACATTCAAACTACATAAATAGCATATGAATCACGGTTGAAAAAAAAAATAAGAACAAAGATATTTTTTAATAGCAAGATAAGAAGAAAGATAATTTAGGGTATTTTCGTTACTGCCATCTCAAGATGTGTTGAACAAGAGTTCTCAAAAATAAATGATGGGACCTTGTTACATAAATTAGAAAAGGGGTCAAATGGAACAAGGATTGGCATTACCTGCAAATCACGAATACAAAATTCTCCCTGTGACGGCCATTCATTGTCTGGTCTTTTATTTTCTATAATAAGAGGTGGTTCACTAGGAATTAATGTGTACTGAAATATTCTCTCAACAGAAATAATTTTGTTTTCAAGGTTGCACAGATTCCATATGACCCAGGCTTGTAGCATATTCAAATTAAGTCCATAAGTCACCGCTAATCCTGCAATACCTGAAACAAAGAAAAAGGAAAGAACGAGATCCTTATTCATCATGTGTTTGAGCAATTAAAGTAGTCAGAAAAGATATTTCACAATATTTTGAATTCAGTTACCTGGATCGATTACTCCCTCTGGCACATAGATCAAGAAAACCAAAGAAAAGACAAAGGTAATGGATGACAAGACATCCAAGCGAAAACAAAGCCACTCCATTGCACCGGCATTATGAAACTTGGGTCGGGAGTACCCGTCGATCAGATGGAGATTCGTATCCATGAATCTTTGCTCTTGATTGAAACTCCTGATTGTTGTTGATCCCGATAAAGATTCAGCAAAATGTTGTATGTTAGGAGCTTTGCAGACACCAACCAGACGTGCTAGTTCTCGTGCCGTCGGTATGTAGTATTGCTGCCAAATAAGAATCGTCAACAAAACCATAACAACCATGGGAGCAAGATTTGAAGGTAGAGTCTCGATATCAAATTAGATGTAAATCTAATAAAAGAATGGAATAAAATCGTAAAATCATATCATAAATTGTATTTTTTTTTTAAAATATTCATAGAAAATAATAAAATTAATAGCTAAGAGCTTTCAAATATGGAAAGATAAATAGGGCCAAATTAATACTGTCCTAACATTTGACATAAGACTTTCATTGATTTGCAAATTATAGAGAGTATTTCCATCAAACATCAAGAAAGGATAGAGTTGGTACGCTACCTACAATTCAGTTCCATCTCCCTCAAACCCATAAGATACTCAGTAACTATACTGCACAGTTTTGTTCCGTAGTGAATAATGCATCAGTGGACATCTTTTGTTAAACAGGGAACACTTTTTTTTCTGAGGATTGCAGACCAGACTATAGAATCTTAATCCTAGACCATACATGATTTCAACGGCACTGTTTTGCAGAAAGTTTAACTTGTTGTTACGAATGATACAATTCAAATAAAAGTGGAGTAGAGATGACATTCTAGTTATCAGCAGTTATTGTTTTCACTGGTTGTAAGAAAAACTGAAAAGCATCATCATAATGAATCCCTTTTGAAGGTATCCAGTCATTGAGTCTTGATAATAAGTTCAATAAAAAAGACTGGCAACAAGCATTACCTGATACCATATGCAGGCCGCAATCACAGGGATAAAAATGATAAACACCTGCCATGCAACCTGTGACATTACCGCAATTATTCCAAGCAGCTGTATTATTGAAAAGGCAAATGATCCTATTTGAAAAGGAATTGATGTATCTACTGCACTTTGATCAGTGGATGCCTGTAAGGAAAAAAAAACAGCTTACATAAAAAAATGTAAAAATATGGTAGCTTTCAAAAATTTTAGACGGGTGCCATTTGTCTGAATATCAAAGAGAGATAGATAGGTTCACTTACTCTATTCAGGATACGTCCACTAGGAGTTGAGTCAAAGAATGACATGGCAGCACGAAAAATGGACATATGCATTTTGTTGAAAAGCAGAGTTGCAGTCTTATATCCAGCTGTAACAAGCAGCAAAGCTCTAACAAGGACACAAACAGAGCTTCCGAGGGCCAACGCAACATAGACGAGGATGAGGACCGAGCCCTTAACTGCAGGTGCCACATCTTTCGACACAGGAGCTGCCCAAGCCATCCAGTAATTGCTGCCAATCTGAAGGACTTGAAAGAGAATCTGGGCCAGCAATATAAACGGTATGAGAGCTCCTCCATATGACGTTGTAATGTATTTCCAGTAGACTGACAGCCCAACTTTGCCTTTCTCTCTCTCCTCCTCCTGAACAAGCTGCCCCTTAGGTTCGATTATTTCATCCTCATCTTTCTTCTCTTTTGTACTTCCTTCTGCATCTTCCACGCTATCACTTAAACTTACAGCATTAGTGAGAACTGGGGAATCGGACACTGTCTCCATGGAATCAAGGGCCGCCAAAGCTTGCTTGTGTGCACCAACCAGCTTCATGAAATCCGTTCCTGACTTGAGAATGTCATCATACTTCCCAGCTTGTGTAATCCTCCCATCTTTCATTACCTGTCAGACCATACTTGCTTACACCTTGCAGACGGGCTTACTCAAGTTGTTGTAGAATGAAAAAGGAAAGAAACAAGCATAAAGGGCTCACCAGGATAAGGTCAGCAGAAGGTAAAAACTCCACTTGATGGGTAACATAGATCACTGTTTTTGAGCCTAAAAGACCAAGTAGACATTCCTGCCATACAAAGGTTCATCATGCATAGCGGCAAAAGAAGGATACTTCGAATGAAAATACCAAACATGAGAAGAATATATAACATTAGGCTGTCAATCCTTCAAGTGGTTCAAATTTGCATCTATTTTTAGTAGGACATTTTACCACTATGTGCCTAAGACAGGATTGAACAACGTGCGCCTCAAATAAAACTATAAATAAGAAGAATCTGATCTAAAAAATATAGTAGTAACACAGTTAGCAATCTCATGGCTATTATCTATGAAAAGATCTTCAAATTGTGAATTAGAAGAAAAGGTGGAGTTACCTTAAAGAGATGGGTTCCCGTGTGAGCATCAACGGCACTGAAAGGATCATCGAAGAGGTATATGTCAGCATCCTGGTATAAAGCACGAGCAATCTGTATTCTTTGCTTCTGTCCACCGCTCATGTTGATTCCTCTCTCACCTATAACAGTCTGGTCGCCAAATGATAAAATCTCCAAGTCTTTCTTCAATGAACATGCCTCAAGGACGCGCTCATACCTGTCTCTATTCATTTCCTTTCCAAACAGTATATTGTCCTCGATTTTGCCGCTCTGTATCCAAGGTGTCTGAGCGACATAAGCCTTTGTCCCTCTCAGCTTAGTAGTCCCAGAAATCTTTGGCACTTCACCTAAGATGCAAGAGAGCAAGCTTGACTTGCCAGAACCAACAGTTCCACAGACAGCCACCCTCATGCCTTGATACACTCGAAAGTTCAAATCTTTAAGTGTAGGATTTTCAAAAGAGTGATCCCAAGAGAAATTACCATTGCTTATTTCAACTGCAACCTCAGAACCTTCCGGAAGCTTCTCTACTACATCGGGCTGCAGGTCCTCCAGGCGAAGGAACGATCCGATTCTGTCGAGGGAAACCTTAGTTTGAACAACCATAGAAATTGTATCAGGAAGACTATAAATAGGCTCTTGCAATATCCTGAAAGTCGCAAGTGCAGATAGGATCTTTCCAGACTCTAGGGGTATTCCCAGAAGCATGCAAGACCCAAATGTAACAACGGACACGAATGTTGGTGCACCCCAGAAAACAAATGATGTCATGGCCGACGTATAAACGTATCTCTTCAACCAATGTGATTCACTCTTCCTCAGCTCAGTTACCTTGGACAAAAACTTCATCTCCCAACCCTGGAGCTTGAGAATTCTCATGTTCCTTAGAATCTCCGACGTTGCTTTCATCCGAATGTCTTTTGATTTCATCATCTTGTCCTGGTACTTCTCTTGCAACTTTCCCAAAGGGAAATTCGCCAACATAACAGCAACAGTGGCTACTAATGCTGCAACTGAGGCTACTCCAAGATTCTTGTACAAAATTAACAGAGCCAAAGTCACTTGCACAGGAACCATCCATAGATCATGCATATACCAACTGAAGTCTCCCACCCTTTCAGCATCAACACTCATGAAATTGATAATCTCTCCACTCGTATGAACCTGCCTTGACCGGCTCGATAGCGAAAGACCCTTCTTGTAAATCATCGCGATGAGTGCAGCTCTGGCTCTAATCCCAACCTGTTGTAATTTAAAGAACCAATGCCTCTGCGTAAGGCATTCAACAACTTTTGCCAGAAAGAATATGGAAACCAAAACATACCCTTCATTTGCATACTGTCGACGACCATTGAGGTATTGAACAAAGGAATCTATGAGGTAGGGACCGACATAAGAAGAGAAGGTGTATAAAAGACAGAATGAGGCAGTCCATAAGATTTCTTTCCATACGGAAAAGAACAATGCCTTGACCAATTTGAGGGTCCCTACTCCATTACTACTAGCAGTAGTAGTATCAGTTTCAAGCTTATTTCTGAAAACAGAGAAGACCCCATTCACACTATCCCCATCTGCAAGGTGGGGAACATCATCAAGGTCTAATGTTTTCTTGTTACCCACCTTAATCAGGGGACCCATCCAAGAGAATGTAAGGAGGCTGAGAAGATTGGCATTTGAAAAAGGAGTTAAATGACTCTTGGTTGGCCCCTCAACAACATGACTAGCATTCAAAAGAGGCTCCTCTTGGAGAAGAAGAGTCTCTTTTTCAATTTTCTTGCCAAAGAATCCGGTATAACAAAGGAAACAAGTGATGAGCCCTGGCACCAAATCCAGAACCCAGAAATAATGGGGCACGATTCTAGGTTTCCTAAGGTCCAAAACAAGGGAAGAAGCAGAGAGTAGAAAGTAGAAAGTCCACCAAACCCTGAGGAGGATGGGGAATTTCTTGTGACTCGAATAAGAGAAGTCAAGATGCAAATAAACAGAGGTGGCAAACCAAGCAAGAGTTGTGAGAATGGAATCCAATTGGGACGCCAGCTTTTCATCATCATCATATCTAGTAAACCAAAAGAAGTTGAAAAAGCAAACGAGGAGATAAAATAAGGAGAGAGCAAAGCAAGAGAAAAGGGTGGGTTTGTAATAAGAAAAGGTGCTGCTCTTGAACCTCTCTTTAGGACGTTCAAGCCTAAATCTCCTGTTGCAGACCCATAGTATAGATAAAAGAAGCAAGAAAAGAAGATGACCCGAGACAGAAAACCAACGTAGATTAATAATGATGGGTTTTTGGAGTAAAAAAGGGGCGTCATGATGCATCTCATCAACTACTAATTTTAAAGGGCGTGAGAAAAACATCATCATATTCATACCATGTTGTTGTTTTGCATCCATTCTATTCTGGTACCGGTTTTTTAGTCGTAGGACGGACGGGTCTTTAGGTTTTGAAGGATGGAAGATACAAACGCTCTTCTCGTATATGTAGGACGGAGAGCCTGGTGGTTCCTCTATGCTAGTCTAGTTACTCTAGTCAAGGTAGAGAGAGAGAGGAGTGTGAGGTGGAGCGAGAGAGTCAAAGGCGGCTTGCTTTCTTGGGGCGCAGGGTAACTTGGTGCACAAGATGAAGCCAAGTTGGACGGAGACGCCCAAGGCCTAGGGCCATACGGCCATAGATAACAACAGAAAAGGACCGCATTTCGACCAAGCATCCAGTTGAGATTGGCTGGTTAGGATTATCTAACCATTTTGGATCGATCTCCTCCTACATTATGGCAAGTAGACCCGGCAAAAAGTGACCCGGACCCGCGGGTCCACCGGTAAATTCCGGGTCCCTGTCACCAATCTGTGACCCGTTTGAAATTGACCCACGGGTCCACCCGGCCCGTCAAAACTGGGCCGGGCTGGGTGGACCTGCGGGTGCCGTAGTACCAAAATTTTTATTTTGGCCTTTTTTTTCCGTAATTGTCATAATTTTTTAATTTTCTTTGTAGTTTTTTTGGTAATTGTCATATTTTAATACATTCGTTTGGTTTTTTTTTTTGTAATTTTTCTACTTTGCTTCCATTTTTCCCGTAAATTTTCATTTAAAACTTAGTACCCGCATGATTATTATATATTGCTAGCCACCTTTGCGCAGATCGTACTTCTGCCGATCTTTGCAGCAAAGGATCGGCGACAAGGCGAAAAGTAGCCTCCGCGAAGGTGGCTAGCGAATCCCTATACCAAAAAAATAATCTTAAAAAAAATACGTCAAAAATCCGGGTGGGCCGGGTGCGGGTCCAAGCTCAATGACCCGTAAAATTTTTCGGGTCATTTTGACCCAGCCCGTTTGACCCGGACCCGTACGGGCCGGGTCAAACCCGGCTTGCCCGTTTGCCAGGTCTATTGGCAAGCTAACAATGGGGCCCACTTAAACAAAAAAGATCACATAAACATGTGTGGGGACTGTTTAATGGAACAAATCATTAGTGAATATTATCATTTAGAGATTACATTAGAGTAAACCCACATCCTATAAAACCAGGGGTAACAGAGACATCAATACATCCAATTCCCCACATGCTATTAAACGGACCAGTGGTAATAGAGACATCAATACATTCAATTCAAAAATAAAAGCCCACAAGTGAACACTCAGAAGAAAGAATAAAAGAGAAAGGATAAAAGATGCTACTTTAACACTCCGAAGAAAGGTGTAGTAAAATTGACGGACAATAGTTCGATCAAAATCTGCGATCTAAAGCAAGATAAATTAAACCACGCAAAGGCAACCACAAAAACACAAAAATTTTACGTGGTTTGGCAAAGCCTACGTCCAAGGGCTATCCAAGAGAAAAATCCACTAATCAAGAAGTAACAAAGATTACAATTAACTCATCAAAAAAAAAAAAAAACAAAGATTACAATAGATTTGTCAATCGATCCAACACTTGATCGATTCTCAAAAACCCTTTCGTTGTAACCCTTTACAAAACCCCTTCTTGAAACGTTGCCGTAGTCGCCTTTGTTCTTCTCTACAAGGCAAGAAATCCCTTCTTTTTCCCTTGTATTCAAGAGGCACAAAAAACCCTTGTTTTTTTGTTCTCCCCAATTCCCAAGAGACACAAAGCAACCAAACTTCTTTTCTCTTTTTGTTAGTCTTTTAGAAACGTCACTTTTTCCCTCTCTAAAAAAGTCATGTGCCACATGGGTTTTCTAATAAACCCAAACTCCTTTCTATTTTAGGTTTTCCACTAAAATAGCAAATCTACTATACTCTTTTAAGAGCCTTGGGAAACAAGGCAACACCCCAACAATCTCCACCTTTGACACAGCCACGTGAAGATCAACTGTACCATCTACTGTGCACCTAAAGAACACAGCTCCGCATCTCCTGCACATGAGGTGCCCACGCCACTCATTGGGGTGCCCACCAATCATCAATGTCTGGTGATATTGGCCAAGTCCAAGCAATGCTTGAACTTAGTCGTTATAACTGGCTTAGTCAACATATCCGCTGCATTGTCTTCTGTATGTACTTTCTTCAAGTGAATACTTTCATCTGCCACCCACTCTCTTATCTTGTGGTGTCTCACATGAATGTGCTTAGTCCTGGCATGATAGACTTGATCCTTCGCTAAATAAATAGCACTCTGACTGTCACAATGCAACAACACACTTCCTTGCTTCAGTCCCATCTGACGAACAAGACCACCCAACCAAATGGCCTCCTTGGCAGCCTCACCTGCTGCCATATACTCTGCCTCAGTCGTCGACAAAGCAATCGTAGTCTGAAGCGTCGCCTTCCAAGAAATAGGTCCATCGGCTAATGTAAACAGATAACCTGTAGTAGACCTCCTCTCATCTAAGTCACCTGCATAATAGGCATCCACATATCCTACTAACTGTGTAGAAGTACAATGCCTATCAAACATGATGCCAAGATCCGTTGCTCCTTTAAAGTACCTGAGAATCCACTTTACGGCATTCCAATGCTCTTTTCCTGGATTGCTCATATACTTACTAACCACACTGACTGCCTGTGATAAGTCTGGCCTACTGCATACCATAGCATACATGAGGCTCCCCACTGCGTTGGCATATGGAACTCGAGACATGTAGTCCAACTCCTCATCTGTAGTAGGACATTGTTCTGCAGACAACCTGAAGTGATTCGCTAGTGGAGTGCTAACTGGCTTAGCATTTGACATGTTGAACCTCTCCAACACTTTCTCCACATACTTCTTCTGCATTACCCATAGCTTCTTTGCTTTCCTGTCTCTATGGATCTCCATCCCAAGGATCTGTTTTGCAGCACCTAGATCCTTCATATCAAACTCCTCGCTCAACTTAGACTTCAGAGAAATAATGTCATGCTTGTTCTTGGCAGCAATCAACATATCATCGACATATAACATTAAGAGAATAAAAGAACCATCATTAGTAGCTCTAAAATAAACACAACAATCATACTCACAGCGTGTGTAGAAAATCCGTAACATGTAGGAATCAAAGCGCTTGTACCATTGCCTGGGAGATTGCTTTAATCCATAAAGCGACCTCTTTAGCTTGCAGACATATTCTTCTTTGCCCTGCTCTTTGAACCCCTATGATTGCTCCATATATATTTCCTCCTCCAACTCACCATGAAGGAATCGCCAATAAAACACGTATGGATGAGTGTTTCGTTACTGGAGAGAAGATCTCATTATAATCGACCCCATCTTCCTGTGCATAGCCCTTAACTACCAACCGAGCTTTAAATCTCTCTTCTTCCTTCTCTGATATAACTTCTTTCTTTCGAAATATCCACTTGCACCCGCTCAATTTTATGTCCTTGGGCTTTTCAACAAGCTCCCAAGTGTTGTTCTTCTGGAGTGATTCCATCTCTTCCATCATAGCCGTCATCCACCTATCATGCTGCACACTGTTAATAGCATCCTGAAAAGTAGAAGGGTCACCCGTACCAACAACTAATGCAAAAGATAACATATCTTCAAAATCATACCTGACCAGTGCTTTGATATTTCTCTTTGGTTTGCCTGTGACAAGACTCTCATGCTGCTTCTGTGGCCCCTGGCTACTACTAGATTGAGGTGTTACAACACCCTCAATTTGCTTAGGATCTGCATCTATATCACTAAGCTCCACCTCTATCGAGGTTCCATCTGCATGAACTGTCTGTTGCTGAGATTCTTCACCACGATTTCCTTTCACCATGCGGCTTTCATCAAATACCACATCTCTACTGATGACCACCTTTTGAGCAACTGGATCCCAAAGCTTATAGCCTTTAACTCCAACTTCATAACCAAGAAATACACACGGCTTGGACTTTGGATCCAACTTTGACCGTTGCTCACTCTGAATGTGAACATATGCTGAACAACTAAATATCCTCAAGGCGGAATAGTTAACTGTCCTCCCTGTTCACACCTCCTCTGGAATCTTAAAGTCAATAGGAGTAGACGGTGATCTGTTCGCTAGAAAACATGCCATATTAACTGCCTCAGCCCAAAAATGCTTTGGAAGATCTGCATTCAATCTCATGCATCTAGCTCTTTCCAAAAGTGTCATGTTCATGCGCTCAGCTACTCCATTCTGCTGTGGACTACCTGGAGTAGTGAAGTGTCTCGTAATTCCTTCGTCCTTGCAGAATTTGTTGAATTCCCTGTTCTTGAATTCCAACCCGTTATCTGTTCTCAAGTACCTTACATGCCTTCCTGTCTGGTTCTCCACTTTTGCTTTCCACTGCTTAAATTTTATGAATTTCTCTGACTTGTGTTTCATAAAATACACCCATACTTTTCTGGAGTAGTCATCAATGAAAGAAATAAAATAAACTGCTTCACCTTTAGATGGTTCATGTATGGGTTCCCATACATCTGAATGTACATAATCGAAAACACCCTTGCTTGTATGTCGCCCTGTCTTGAACCTAACCTTACACTGCTTTCCATACAAACAATATTTGCAGAAGCCTAGTTTACACATTCTCACCCCTTTAAGCAATTTTCTCTCGTGAAGAACCTGCAGCCCCTTCTCGCTCATATGGCCTAAACGCATGTGCCATAGAGCCGTGTCATCTGTACCTGAGTCATCTGGAGTAGTAACAGCTGCTCCACCTGTCACTGTATTCCCTAACAACCTGTACAGGTTGCCTTCTTTCTTTCCCTTCATGACAATCATTGCCCCATTAGTCACTTTAAGGTTTCCTCATGTTGCCATGAAACTGCACCCACTTGTATCTAAGGCCCCCAAGGAAATAAGATTTTTCTTCAGATCTGGGACATACCTCACATCAGATAGAGTTCTCACCATCCCATCAAACATCTTGATTTTAATGGTGCATATGCCGACTGTCTTACATGCTGCATCATTCCCCATCAGAACGATTCCTCCACTATAGGGTTGGTAGGTGTCAAACCAATCCCTATATGGACACATATGATAAGAACACCCTGAATCCAAAATCCAGGTCTCACTCAAGTGATTTACTTGCGTGGAGACTGATAGGACATCTCCATCACCGTCTGAATTCTCAGTTGCAACACTGGCTTGATCAGAAGTTTTATTCTTCTTCTTTTCCTCCATCTCTTGCTTATATTGTTTGCAATTCCTCCTTATATAGCCTTCCTTGTTCCAATGGAAACATATGAATTTACCACCTTTTTCTCTCGACTTAGATCAAGATCCTTTTCTGAAAGGACTTCTATCTTTTGACCTTCCTCTCCCCTGATCACTACTTTTCCCTCTTGCTACCAAGCCTTCACCTTGGGAATCATCCCCACTTGGGTTCTTACGTATATCATTTTCTAATAATACTGCAGTGACATCATCAAAAACCAAAGTGTCTTTCCCAAATAACAAAGTAGTAACTAGGTTATCATATGATGGAGGAAGGGAAGCAAGAAGTGAAGCTTTATCTTCTTCTTCAATCTTCACCTCAACACTCAACAATTGAGTTATAATCTTGTTAAATGTGTTAAGGTGGGACATAAGAGGAGTCCCTTCTTCCATTCGGAGTCCATACAATTGTTTCTTAAGAAATAATTTATTTGACAAGGATTTAGCCATGTATAGACTCTCTAATTTCTACCATAATTCATGTGCAGTTTTAATTCCAAGGACATTGTACATTACCTCATCTAAGAGACATAGCCGGATAGCACTTACTGCTTTCATCTGGAGTTCCTCCCACTCTTATTCTTTCATTATTTCCGGCTTCTTGTTTTTTCCCGACAATGCCTTATATAACCCTTGTTGAACCAACAAGTCTTGAACTCTTTGTTGCCATAGGCTGAAATTACTCTTGCCATCAAATCGCTCCACCTCAAACTCTGTGTTTGAGCCTTTCGCAGCCATCTTAGATCAAACCCACAAACTCGTCAGGAAAACTCCACCTCGATGAGAATTTACCGCAAACGCCAAATGCTCCGCGGTTCTTGCCTGGCAAGATCGATCCAACAGCTTTGATACCAGTTTGTAGTAAAATTGACGGACAATAGTCCGATCAAAATCTGCGATCTAAAGCAAGATAAATTAAACCACGCAAAGGCAACCACAAAAACACAAAAAATTTACGTGGTTCTGCAAAGCCTACGTCCACGGGCTATCCAAGAGAAAAATCCACTAATCAAGAAGTATCAAAGATTACAATAGATTCCTTAATCGATCCAACACTTGATCGATTCTCAAAAACCCTTCCCTTGTAACCCTTTACAAAACCCCTTCTTGAAACGTTGCCGTAGTCACCTTTGTTCTTCTCTACAAGCCAAGAAAATCCCTTATTTTTCCCTTGTATTCAAGAGGCACAAAAAACCCTTGTTTTTTTGTTCTCCCCAATTTCCAAGAGACACAAAGCAACCAAACTTCTTTTCTCTTTTTGTTAGTCTTTTAGAAACATCACTTTTTCTCTCTCTAAAAAAGTCATGTGCCACATGGGTTTTCTAATAAACCCAAACTCCTTTCTATTTTAGGTTTTCCACTAAAATAACAAATCTACTATACTCTTTTAAGAGCCTTGGGAAACAAGGCAACATCCCAACAAAAGGATAAAAGAGAAAATATGGCTCTACTTTTTTTATCATTTCCTTCATTATCTTGACAAACCTCTAGTCTCATCCCTCTCCTTGATTGCTACAACGTGATCTCTATTAATTCTGTTATAAGGAAAGACCTTTTGCGTAGTAGTAACTGCCTTTGATGTCCTTGTAATCCTTCCAAATGCTTTGGTTGAATCAATTTGCCTATGCCTGTTAAATTCACTTAAAACTACCTTAGCTGGAATGATGTTATTTGTGTTGTTCTCAGATTCACCCACAACCCCGCTTCTTATTTCTCTTTTCCTCCTGATTTCATGAAGGGAATCAGATCCCTGTGGACCCCGATCTGAGAGGACAGAGTGCCGAGGGACGCGAGATCCCCCTGCAATCCTCTGAGATCTCCACAATGTGAAGGAGAGCTCTACTAAAGAACTCTTGAAACGGTTGCCACCCTCACAGCATAGCACGAGTGGCGATACAAAATAAAAGAGATACCTCTTGATCCAAGGATAAATCCCCAAACCAAGATATATCTAAAAATAACTCAGAGTTGCCATCCATGGATAGGCCATGGAACCAAAACAAATGCTCTGCTTGCAATGGATAACCAGAGATAAAAAAGGTCCGTGCCTGGTGACGAATGGAGAAGGTCCGAAGAGCACCCCCAATTCGCCCGAGTGCGAACACTTGGTCTCTTATGCCATTTATTTATTAACTTTGAAGAGTTTTGGGTGAAAATCATGTGAAATGGGAACGAATATCCCCGAGGAAAATGTCTACTTAAACATGCATGACCCGGGGATATTAAGCGCATACAAAATAAATAAAGAGAAGTGTGTCACCTAAGCACAGCTAGGTTATGAGTGACATGCCTAATATGTGTCTAAGTTCTGGTGGACGAACACATGCATGCTACAGCTAAAGTTATAAGGTCTGCACAAGATGAGAAATCTAAAACTAGCAGTTAATCATGAAAAGGATTAAGATACAATAAACGAAATAAAGAATAAACAGAAATACAGGCAGATAAACGAATAAGCATGTGAGGAAGCCAAGAAATGAACGCACACTATCATGATCCTATGCAAAAGTCATCATCGATATACAAACACAAGCCCTAAGTGCTAACAACAGACCCTAAGACTCTAATGCTTAAGCCCGAGTCTTTAGATGATCTGATGTTCATCCAAAGAAGCCTACGTATCCCCGCCTCCACGAGAATCAAGGCAACGTAGTTCTTCGCGCCTATTCTAAACTATGATGCCTAAGACCTCTAGACCTCTATCCTAGCCTCGACCTAAAAGACCGGACTAGTTATTAAAGCTTCTTATGCGATTATTTAAATTAGAGTGGATTGTGGATTTTAGGACACCCTATAGGCCCTAACTAAATGCAGGTTAGCCCTAAGCTGATGCAGGTGGTTCCTACAACCTATGTGTAACTAGGCTGTGTGTCCTAAGGAAAACAATGGGATCACTAACGTATCTAAGACCTAGTCGTCAGTCGGCGATGTGAATCGCTAACTGACCGGACGGAGGCGCTCTTAGCTGGGACAAGCTCCTAACTCTAATACCAACACACAACAAGCACACAACAAATCAAGGATAAACTCACAACCCTAAAAACTCTCTACCTAGGACAAAGTCCTAACTCTAGAGAAAGATCTTTTGAAAACAAGGTTTTAAAGTTGCTTATTCCAAAAAAGATTAAAAATGTTATTTTCAAAAGTTTGTCTGGACTTGGGATAAAGATCCCAAGCTGCACTACGTACCTCGTGAAAGAGGATCAAGCCAACGTAGTTCGAAAGCAAACTTTCCTAAACTACGCTTCTAAAAGAAACACTCAACACTTCATATGATTTTGGATTTTCTGGTTTTCAAATATTTTTGATTTTTAAGATATTTTAATATTTTTGATGTTTTTAAAGTTTTCAAATGCTTTTAGACCTTAAAATGCTTTCACCCTCAAAGGGAATACGCAAGCATAACCACAAACTAGGGCAAAGCCCTGAAGCAAAAGGGAAAACCCCGAATAAGCAATTAGCGTCTCAAAGAGACGAACCACAACAAATAAACATTGTTCCAAGAACAGTGAAAAATGATCTAAGAATCCAAAACACGCAAAGCTCTAATAAGACTGAGTTAGTCTCTAACCAAGATGAAATAGTAACTCTAAAGGAGAAACTCCTAACTAACAACACTAAAGGGGGAGTGCATATGAGTCAGGGACTCTCTAATAACCCTACCGAAAGATGGGGCAAAAAAAAGTCAAAGACTTGCTATAGAAGAAGAAATGGTTATTCTAATATGAGGCTGGGTAAGCCTCATAAAAGGAAAACTCTCTATATGAGACAAGGCATGTCTCCAAACAGGAGCTCTATAAATGAGGCAAGGCATGCCTCCTATGAGTGAACTTTCTGCATAACTAAGTTAACCTTCCTAAGAGTGGGATCTAATCGACAAGGCGTGTCTTCCAAGAAGGACTACCTTAATGAGACAGAGTGTGTCTCCTAGTGGGGGCTCTAGATGACTCTATGACGGGTAGGGTGTAGACACCCCATTTTGCTACCCTTTAAAAAGTAAAAGATTCGGTAGTATCATCGAGTTTTGAATCCGTATTCAACATTAGATTAAGCATCCATGCATTTTAGGGGAGATTTCATTTCATTATGAGAGTTTTGAAGTTGATTCGCAATCCTGAAGGTCTCTAGGGGGTTCCTTTGGCCTCTAAAAGATGAAAGTTCAAGTTTCCAAGCAAATGAAAAAACCTGCTATTTTTAGAATTTTCAGGGTTTCCATCATTTTTTGCCTATTTTGCACTGCAGGGGTATTTTGGTCATTCCTGATGTGTCTCGTTTGACCCCCGAGTTATATTTGAGAAATCTTGAGTGATTTTACAAATTTTGAAAAAGCTGTTATTTTTAAAAACTCATGGAGCTTCCACATTTTCATCATCTTATGGATATTTCAATAATTTCTCATATGTCCAAAACCATCTCGAGGGTACGGCTGATGGATTATGAGTAATTTCGTAAGTTTTGGGAAACCTGTTAAATTTAGATCTCTCAAGATTTTCTCATAGTCTTGCACTTCGGGGGTATTTTAGACATTTCCAAACATATCATATTTGGTCCCTAAGTTGTGTCTAAGAAATCTTGAGTCCGTTCATAAATTTTCGAAAATCTGCTATTTTTAGAATTTCTCAGGGTTTTCCTTAGTCTCGCCAAATTCTAGCACCTCGGGGTAATTTGGTCTTTTCCTGTGTAATTCTTTTGATCCCCGAAATATGTTTGAGAGATTATGAATGATTTCCTGAATTTTGGAAAACCTGTTAAATTTAGAATTTCTCAGGAGTTTCGCTTAATTTGGAAATTCTAAGTGTTGAGGGCATTTTGGGTATTTTCAGGGGATACCAAATGATTCTGTTTAATATTGCACACCGAAAGGACCCAATTTTAAAAGTTTCTATTTTTGAAGTTTGACCACAAAGACTTTCCATTTTTAATTTTTCCCTTTAGGGGTGAACCAATCTGAGGGTATTTTGGTCGCATTTAGATGCCTAACAGTCAAGTAGGGGCATTTTGGTCCGAAAAGTTATTTCCCAAAAAAGATGGTCCGATCATGTGTGAGGGATGCACCATAAATGTCAAATGGGTTGGGTCCATATATAGAATGTTGAATTTAGAAAGATTTTATTGATTTTTTACGGAAAAACCCGAAACCCGTGTGAAATGGCCCATTGGGCTAAAGCCCGCAAAGATGGAGCTCATGTGGGTTCACCCATATGGGTCAACCACCATGGTGGGCGGCCCACATGGTTGACCCACATGAGTTGAGCACCCAACCTTGATGATGTCACATTGGTGACATCATATTTGTAAGAGGAATGATTGCTTAAAAAGATTTTCTTCCAAAGAAGCAATATGGAATGAGAATAACATGTCTTGATTGACAATAAATTAAGATTGGAATCAAATCCAATTTGGAAACAAGAAAGAAAGAAAGCAAGAAGGGAAAATTGGAAACAAGCCAAAAAGGGAGCTCTCACATTGGAAATTACTATTTCTCTCTTAACCATAACTTTTTTTTTGTATAAAAATCAAAGCACACAATCCAAAAGATTGGGGAAAAAAATTCAAATTCGTCCATTTTCTCTCCTCCTAAGAAATTTTTTTTTCTCTTGAAGTGTGTTCATATCTTTCAAGTGTTCTTCACAAAAGGAATTCTTGAATTTCTTTTTCTTCTTCAACAAATCACAGATCAAGGATCTTTGGGGTGTTCTTTGGGTCTTCTTTATCATATAAAAGGGTGCGACAAAGCGTATACCTCGGATCTACGCACCATAGAGACAAGGAGCGCGATCAACGGTAGGATCTTTATCTTTGTAATATCAAAAGTAGAAAAGCATGCTAGGGTTTTACTTTTGGTAGATCAAATCAATGAATTTTTCCTTGAAATTTCAGTATGTTATAATATAGATTACAAGTTAAATTCAAAATTTCACCAAAAAATTAAACTTCCTCCATTTAATAATGATTTTATTTCTTTTTTTATTCAATATGGATTTCAATCGGATTATCAAAGCAAGTGTTAGAAAACGTGGGTTTCTTTAAAAAATAATATTTTTTGGGATTTCTATAAAATAAAATACTATTGGAAACTTAATTTCTAACCGTGTTTCGGCCGTTTTATTTTTCATTCTATTTTTCAAAGAATAACCCCGAAAAGGGTTATTTCTTGATGAATGGAGCCAAAAGTATATCAAATCATGTTCAAATTTAGTGAAAGTTTGTTTTCAGTAGTTTTACAAGGTTTTTAGATCACCCAAAAATTTTCATATTTTTTGGAGTTTATTTAATCAGATTATTAATTATTTTAAATTTCGGCTATTTTTAATAAATACCAAATCATTTTAAAAATTGATGAAACTTTTCAGAATTAAAGCCTAATAATAAATGGAAGTTTCCATTGAAAAATATTTTAAAACAAATATGATTTTTACTGTTTTCTAATCGCTTTCCCGTTTTACGTGCCATAATTCTTTTTCTTATTAAATTAATATATTTTCAAATTTTTTTTTTACAAACCAGTAACTTTGGTTACTGGAATGTTAGAGAAATATTTTCAATTAATTTTGCAAAGATTGGAGAAGGTTTTACAATTTATTTTAATAAACGAGTTTTAACGCCTAGGAAACAAATTGATCTCTTATATTTAAAAACCAATTTTATGGAGGAGATTTAAGTTTTAAGTTTTGAAATTTTGATAATAAATTCTATAATCTATTATATATCTACTGAAATTTTGTATTTGATTTTAGGATACCATTAGGCTTGCTTTTTAAGTAATTCTTTGGTTTCATCTGATTTCTGTGTGAATTTAAATGGGCATCAAATCGTCATAAAAATCCATGAAAGTCATACAGTAGTCTAATTTCATGATTATCTTCATACTGTAAGAGTTTAAGTTGATTTGAAATTGATATGCTATAGGTTACTGTGTTAATCTATAATCTGATTTGAATTTTGAAAAATCAGGAATTGATATCCAATCTTAATGATAATTCATGAAATATTTCCAGTACGCCACAATCATCCATATCTTGTTACTGGAAAGTTTCAACAGATTTGAAGTTTGATTGCTTAGGGTTACTGTGTATTCATAGCAATCTGGTCTTAATGATATTAAATCACAATTTAATAGCAAATCAATACAAAAGTCAGTAAAAATCTCCCAAAAATCTTAAGTTTTCATCATAAATGCAATCCCTAACTTTTTGGAAACAGAAACCTTAGGGTTCATAGATTGTCTTTGTAAATTGGCAATTCTGTGACAATTTAACTGCCGAGATCGCAACCGTAATCGTATACTAATTGCGATTAATCCTGCATAATTGGATTGCGTAAATTATATTATGATATTGGCTCCGAGGTCCACTGTCCACAAAATCCTGAGAAATATGCCAGGCAATAAGATACTATAATTTACGTGCTAAATTATACAAGTGTTGAGAGCACGATTCCCTTCCATGGTTGTGATCCGAGGCCGAAACTTGCGAATCATAGAGCCTTTGGTATTCCTTAGATGTTTAAGAATAAAAAATCCTCAAAAATTAAAAATCATTAAGTTCAACAAATCGAATTAACTCGATCCGTGTCTTAGGAGCCGTTGTATTACGGTCTCCTATCGTAGGAACCTTTAGGGCCCCTTAGGAACACTTACGTCACGTTGTGTCCTAAGTTTTAGG